>NC_133121.1:160123566-160462790 GCF_033568475.1 Henckelia pumila | reverse complement strand
GCCCGAACCCTAATTGAGTAATTAAAGGATTAATGCTAATTAAATAAATTGGGGATTGGACGGATCGGAAGCTCCGAAGGGACGATCGGAAGCTCCGATCGGGATCGGAAGCTCCGATGGCAGGATCGGAGGCACCGATGATATTACGTCATCCATGACGTGTGGCTGGATCGGAAGCTCCGATCAGGACCGGAGGCTCCGATCACCCCTATCCGGAGTCATCAAGTGATATTTTGACACGTGGCAGATCAGGATCTTCGGAAGCTCCGATGGCAGGATCGGACGTTCCGATCGAGGTTCGGACGTTCCGATCGAGGATCGGAGGCTCCGATCGTTGTCTATAAATAGAAGGCCGAGACTTCATTTCTCCTTGCCAATTCCGGATTTCCTCTCTATTTCTAGTCATATTCGAGTTGTTCTAGCCTTTCTAGGCTTGAACCGGGAGTCGTCTAGACGTTCGATAGTCGTAGCGGAGTTGTGCCCAAGTTCTGGAGGCATCGACATCAAAGGGCTAACGACGGACGAAGGTATAGCTTTTGCTTCCTATAAATATTTAGGAGTATGCAATAGCTTAGTTAAGGCTTTTAGAGCACTGTAATGATAGTAGTATCATTTCGCTGTGTAGGCGGACTTTAGGCTTGGACTTAGAGCTGGTAGTGCCTACCTGGTATTTGAGGTACGAAAGTACTGTTCGAGATATCCTGACTGAGTATGCATGTATTATGTGACCGCATGATTTATATGCCATGATATTATGCTGCATTCATTTGCATCTTGCTGTATCTCCTTCGAGATGTCTGTTAGTAGGGTTGTACCCTATCCTGTTAGTGGATGGACTTCCATCGATTTGGGTCCAGTGTTTCCACGGTTATCTCGGTATGGGAGCCACCTCCTGAAGCGACGGCACAGCGTGCTACATACCAGGGCCCGATCTGTCTCTGTTATCTGATCCTTGACCTCGAGTCTATAGGGAGTTTACTTTGCATGCATGTATACTCATACTCTCGCACTGAGCGTTTTTATGCTCACGTCTCGTACTCTGTATTTTTCTGGACACCCTATTCCATGGGGCAGGTTTGCGATTGGACGAGGAGGGTGGATCCAGGAGAGGCTAGTCAGTGGTTGGCCGGCTGGAGCTTCGCTTAGGTTTTATTACTGTTGTTTGGGTTTATACAGCTATTCGATTTGGTTGTATATTATTGGATAATTACAGATTCCTTTACTTGGGATTGTATAATGTTATTGGTTTCCGCAGTTTTATTCGGATATCTGTTTTATTAAGTTAATTGCATGCATAAGTTCTGTTTAGTAGGTGATCCGGGTAAGGGTCACTACATTTATGGTATCAGAGCATGCAAAAGATTTCTTGGGATTTAGTCTCATCTTGAGGTATTTTTGTAGATGTCAAATCGTGACGACCAGAGTTCTTATGGCAGTGTTGGTGGGCGTTGGGGTGATGCCGACCGGGAGCCTCGTCGAGAACGGCGTCATCGTCACCATGACGAAGAGCGTTTCACTGTGCGTCGATTCTTAGCTATGGGTCCTAAGCCCTTAGTTGGAGGTGAGTCTCCGGAGGATGCGGAGAACTGGTTAGACCGCATGGAGACGACTTTTCAGACTTTCCAATGCACCGATGAGCAGAAGGTGGAGACCCTTGGCTATCTTCTGGATGGGCGTGCGCGCAGGTGGTGGAGGTTTACTTCTGCACCTTTTGTTACGGCGAGAGGAGTGGCCACCTGGGCCGAGTTTCGCACAGCTTTCCAAAATCGGTATTTTCCTCCTGCACTCCGACATTCGAAGGCAGGCGAGCTACTGAGTCTGCGACAGGGAACCATGACTATCGATGAGTATCAGCAGAGGTTCTTTGATCTGCTATCCTATTGCCCCGAGATTGCTGATAGCTCAGAGATGAAGTATAATCTGTTCCTTCAGGGCCTTAACCCTGAGATCCATGATCGTGTGGCGGTTGGCGACGACATGTCCTACGAGGGTTTGGTGAGCCGTTGTCATCAGGCAGAGGACAGCATTCGGCGGAACAGGTCTTTCTCTCAGTCAAGACCTGCTAGTTCTTTGGGTCCCCGTGCCCAAACTTTCAAGAAGTCTGGATCTTCTTCTTCCTCTGGTTCGGGAGGTGTTGTCCGTTTCGGTAAGAAGGACAAGTGTGATCACTGTGGGAAGAACCATCCATCCGACAAGTGCCGCAGAGCTTCTGGAGCTTGTTTCCGTTGTGGAGAGACTGGTCATATCCGGAGGGATTGTCCACAGTCTGGGGGAGGCGGTTCTGGTTCTGGTTCAGGATCGGATTCTCAGGCTACCGTTCAGCAGAGGTCGCAGGGACAGTATGCTGGGAGTTCTCATTTGAGGCCACGAGCTTCTGGCCAGGTGTTTGCCCTGAGACATGATTAGGCTGTGGAGGAGAATGAGAAAGTCATCGCAGGTACATTTATGCTTTATGGTATACCTGCTCTTGTACTTATTGACACTGGTGCATCTCATTCCTTCATTTCTGCACGTTTTGTTAAGAGGCATAAATTACCATGCATTGCACTAGACGTAGTGATGTCTGTTTCTACTCCGACGGTCCAATCTGCTTTGGCTAAGCGTCTAGTGATGGGTTGCCCTTTAGATTTCGAAGGGAACGTTCTGTTGGCGAATCTCATGGTCCTGGCGATGGACGACTTTGATTGCATTCTGGGAATAGATGTGCTGACTACCTATCGAGCTTCAGTGGACTGCTATCAGAGATTAGTACGCTTTCATCCGGAAGGGAGTGAGAGTTGGTTTTTCTATGGTGAGGGAGCGCGACCCCCGATGCCTTTGGTATCAGCTTTGAGAGCCTGTCGAGCTCTAGAGTCTGGCGGGGAAGGCTACCTTATCTATGCAGTTGATTTGTCCGCTGAGAGTATTGGGATAGAGAGCATTCCTGTTGTGGATGAATTTCCAGATGTGTTTCCTGATGAGATTCCGGGTTTTCCTCCTGCTAGGGAAGTCGAGTTTGGCATAGAGTTGATGCCGGGTACTTCGCCTATTTCTAGAGCACCGTATCGTCTGGCTCCGTCAGAGATGCGTGAGTTGAAGAATCAGCTACAGGATCTTTTGGACAAGGGGTACATTCGTCCTAGTGTATCTCCTTGGGGAGCTCCTGTTCTCTTCGTAAAGAAGAAGGATGGGTCGATGCGGCTGTGCATTGACTATCGGCAGCTGAATCGAGTCACTGTGAAGAACAAGTATCCGTTGCCTCGTATTGATGACTTGTTTGATCAGCTGCAGGGTACTTCTATTTACTCCAAGATTGACTTGAGATCTGGGTATCATCAGTTGAGAGTCCGTGATCAGGACGTAGCCAAGACTGCATTCCGTACTCGCTATGGGCATTACGAGTTCCTAGTGATGCCATTTGGTTTGACTAATGCGCCGGCTATATTCATGGATTTGATGAACCGTGTCTTCAGGGAGTATTTGGACAAGTTTGTCGTGGTCTTCATTGACGACATCTTGGTGTATTCGCGTAATATGGAAGAGCATGTTTCTCACTTGCGGTTGGTACTGCAGACTCTTCGAGATGAGCAATTGTACGCCAAGCTGAGCAAGTGTGAGTTCTGGATGGATAGAGTGGTTTTTCTTGGCCATATCATATCCAGGGAGGGGATTTCTATTGATCCAAGCAAGATTGAAGCGGTACTTAATTGGTCGCGTCCGACGACAGTTGCTGAGATCCGTAGTTTTCTGGGTCTAGCAGGGTATTATCGTCGCTTCATTCTGAATTTCTCTCAGTTAGCTCGACCGTTGACGCAGCTTACCCGCAAGGGTGTGGATTTTGATTGGTCCTCCGAGTGTGAGGAGAATTTCCGTGAGCTTCGACGGCGGTTGACTTCTGCGCCGGTGTTAGCATTACCGTCAGGATCTGGAGGGTATGTAGTTTACACGGATGCTTCTCTTCAGGGGTTAGGTTGTGTCCTGACTCAGAATGGGAATGTGATCGCATACACTTCTAGACAGCTGAAGCTTCACGAGGACAACTACCCAGTCCATGATTTGGAGTTAGCAGCCATTGTGTTCGCTTTGAAGATCTGGCGTCATTATCTGTATGGCGAGAAATTTGAGATCTTCATCGACCATAAGAGTCTCAAATATTTGTTCACTCAGGCGGAGTTGAACATGAGGCAGAGACGTTGGATGGACTTGCTTAAGGACTATGATTGCGAGATTAAGTACCATCCGGGAGCTGCTAATCTCACCGCTGATGCTTTGAGTCCCAAGGTGCGACTATCCGCACTTCAGAATTGTTCGATGTCTAGTGCGATCAGTGACTGTTGTACTTCAGGTTATACCTTCAAGCATAAGAAAGGTATGCAGAGTATCCAGATGTTCGCGATATTATCTGAGCCAGCCTTGTACTCGCGGATCCGAGATGCTCAGATGTCTGATTCGAAGACCCAGCGTTTAGCTCGTCTAGCTAACGAGGGTAGCTCGTCTGGATTTCATTATCAGTCAGATGGCTTTCTGTGTTTGTCTGGTAGGCTTGTGATTCCACAGGATGAAGAGTTGCGAGAGGAGATTTTATCTCAGGCACATCGCACTAAGTTGAGTATTCATCCTGGGAGCAACAAGATGTACAAGGATCTACGTACTCGTTTCTGGTGGAAGGGAATGAAACGCAGTGTTTATCAGTTTGTTTCGAGATGTTTGGTGTGTCAACAGGTCAAGGCAGAGCACCGACGACCTGGAGGATTGCTTCACAGTCTGCCTATTCCTGAATGGAAATGGGAGTTTATCACTATGGACTTTGTGACCCATTTGCCGGTATCCCTGAGGAACTGTGATGCTATCTGGGTTGTGGTGGACCGACTCACCAAGTCAGCGCATTTCATTGCCTATAGCCGAGAGTACTCTGTGGATCGCATGGCACGGATGTACATTCAGGAGATCGTCCGACTTCATGGAGTGCCTGTGAGCATTGTCAGCGATCGGGACCCCAGGTTTACTTCTAGGTTCTGGGGGAGTGTTCAGCGTGCGATGGGTACTACTCTCAGTTTGAGTACAGCCTATCATCCGGAGACTGATGGTCAGTCAGAGCGCACTATCCGTATGTTAGAGGATATGCTTAGAGCGTGCGTCTTGGATTTTGGTTCAGCCTGGCAGGATCATTTGCCGTTGATCGAGTTCGCTTACAACAACAGCTATCACACTAGTATTGGGATGGCACCTTTTGAGGCGTTGTATGGGCGACGTTGTCGTACTCCACTCTTCTGGGAAGAAGTGGGGGAGAGACAGGCTGAGGGACCGGAGTTTATCCAGCAGGCGATAGATATTGTTGATCAAATCAAGAAACGGATTAAGACTGCCCAGGATCGTCAGGCCAGTTATGCTAATATCAAGCGTAGGCCCTTGCAGTTCGAGGTCGGGGAGAAAGTATTCCTGAGAGTGTCACCTTTCCGCAAGATTCTCAGATTTGGCCTTAAGGGCAAGTTGTCTCCCAGATTTATCGGTCCGTTTGAGATCTTGGAGAGCATTGGCGATTTGGCTTATCGACTAGCTTTGCCACCGCATCTATCTAGTATTCACGATGTGTTCCACGTATCTCTGTTGCGACGGTATGTGGCGGATGAATCTCATATTCTGCAGCGGTCTGAGGTTCAGGTAGACAAGGATTTGACTTATGTTGAAAAACCTCTTCGTATCCTGGATTATAAGGATAAGGTTTTACGGAACAAAGTCATTCCTTTGGTTTTAGTTCAGTGGCAGCGCCGAGGCACTGAGGAAGCTACTTGGGAGCTTGAGGACAGGATGCCTAAAGACCATCCTGAGTTGTTTTGATTTCATTCTTTAAGTTGTATTCAGTTGCAAACTCTGTAAACGTTTGATTTGAATAAAGAATGTTTCTGATTTCTGTTTGTGCATTCGGTACTTAAGATCTGATTTCGAGGACGAAATATCTTAAGTGGGGGAGAATGTAGTAGCCCGAACCCTAATTGATTAATTAAAGGATTAATGCTAATTAAATAAATTGGGGATTGGACGGATCGGAAGCTCCGAAGGGACGATCGGAAGCTCCGATGGCAGGATCGGAGGCACCGATGATATTACGTCATCCATGACGTGTGGCTGGATCGGAAGCTCCGATCAGGACCGGAGGCTCCGATCACCCCTATCCGGAGTCATCAAGTGATATTTTGACACGTGGCAGATCAGGATCTTCGGAAGCTCCGATGGCAGGATCGGACGTTCCGATCGAGGTTCGGACGTTCCGATCGAGGATCGGAGGCTCCGATCGTTGTCTATAAATAGAAGGCCGAGACTTCATTTCTCATTGCCAATTCCGGATTTCCTCTCTATTTCTAGTCATATTCGAGTTGTTCTAGCCTTTCTAGGCTTGAACCGGGAGTCGTCTAGACGTTCGATAGTCGTAGCGGAGTTGTGCCCAAGTTCTGGAGGCATCGACATCAAAGGGCTAACGACGGACGAAGGTATAGCTTTTGCTTCCTATAAATATTTAGGAGTATGCAATAGCTTAGTTAAGGCTTTTAGAGCACTGTAATGATAGTAGTATCATTTCGCTGTGTAGGCAGACTTTAGGCTTGGACTTAGAGCTGGTAGTGCCTACCTGTTATTTGAGGTACGAAAGTACTGTTCGAGATATCCTAACTGAGTATGCATGTATTATGTGACCGCATGATTTATATGCCATGATATTATGCTGCATTCATTTGCATCTTGCTGTATCTCCTTCGAGATGTCTGTTAGTAGGGTTGTACCCTATCCTGTTAGTGGATGGACTTCCATCGATTTGGGTCCGGTGTTTCCACGGTTATCTCGGTATGGGAGCCACCTCCTGAAGCGACGGCACAGCGTGCTACATACCAGGGCCCGGTCTGTCTCTGTTATCTGATCCTTGACCTCGAGTCTATAGGGAGTTTACTTTGCATGCATGTATACTCATACTCTCGCACTGAGCGTTTTTATGCTCACGTCTCGTACTCTGTATTTTTCTGGACACCCTATTCCATGGGGCAGGTTTGCGATTGGACGAGGAGGGTGGATCCAGGAGAGGCTAGTCAGTGGTTGGTTGGCCGGCTGGAGCTTCGCTTAGGTTTTATTACTGTTGTTTGGGTTTATACAGCTATTCGATTTGGTTGTATATTATTGGATAATTACAGATTCCTTTACTTGGGATTGTATAATGTTATTGGTTTCCGCAGTTTTATTCGGATATCTGTTTTATTAAGTTAATTGCATGCATAAGTTCTGTTTAGTAGGTGATCCGGGTAAGGGTCACTACAGCACAGGTTAGGACCGGCAGGACCTTGGGAAGGTCTTGCCAGCGGCGGTCCGGCCAGTGGTGGCCGGACTGGTGCGGCAGCAGCCCATGAAGGGCTGCTGCACGCAGCCGAGAGGATTTGAGAGAGGGGGTTCGGGTTGGGCTGGGTTCTGGGGTGCTGGGTCGGGTCTGGGTGTCCGGGTAGGGTCAGTAAGGTAGTGGGTCGGGTTTGAGGGTTCGGGTCCGGGTTTGGAAGGCCGGGCTCGAGTCTTTTGATTTTTAAAATATTTTATGAATTAATGGGTTTTTGGGTCTATTAATTTGAAATAAAATTATTTGGACTCCCAAATAATTTTATTTGGGCTTTTAAAATTTTAATTAAGTTAGTCCATTAATTTTATGGGCTTTTAAGCCCATAAAAGTTATTGGGCCAGTCCTTGGGCTTTTGGGCCCATTGGGCCAGTTTAAGTTGATATTGGGCCTAGAATGTTTTATGGGCTTTAAATTATTTAATTGGGCTTAGAATAAATTTTATTGGGCTTAAGTATGTTATTGGGCCAGTCTCAGTGTTAATGGGCCAGATTTAAGTAAATGGGCTTGAGTGTTAGGGCCAGCAGTCCAGGACCATCCATGAGAAAATTTGCATGTGTCCTGAATATATATTTAATTATTTTTATGCATTGAAGTTATTTTAATATTTATATGTTAGTAAAAAATTAAATTAAATATATATGAAGGACACACATTTTTATTTAAATACATGCATTCATGAAATAATTTTATGCATAATTAAATGTTTAAGGTTGAGCAATAATAAAATATTTTATGTTGGAAGTTGAAGTAGTTTGACAATTTAAGGGGGATTCGTCCCCATATGTGAACTATTGAAGGGCAGTTTACAGCCAATTTAAGAGGTGATTCGTCACCGCCCCGTACGTTGGTTTCCACGCTGATCAGTATTTAATGTATGATTTAAGGTTACACTATGGATACAACCATGCGATGTTAGAAAATAATTGCTCAACAATGTTTATGTATTATGTTAATTAAGTTAAGTTAAGTTATGTTATGTTATGAAATTTTCAGGCATGCTCATTCATGTATATGTATGTATTAGTATTTAATTGTTTTAAATTATTTTAAACCCTTGTTATGTTAGCATGTTGGGCCTCTAGGCTCACTACACTGGTATGGTGCAGGTGAGTACGTTGAGGATGAGGTTGTACCCACCGGAGGCGAGGATGTATGAGCGGACATGCAGTGACCCCGTGACCGTGATAGATGTCTGAGTCACATGCATGTTTTTGATTATGTCAGCACGTTACACACTTTATATTATTTTTCAGTGGTTGTGAGTTTTGAGTATTTTATTGATTATTGTCAGTGCATGCAAATTTTAATCATTTTATTTATGCAGTTTTTTGTTTACTAAATGTTTGACTCAGATATTTATTTTATTTTAAATAATGCATTTTTATTTAAGTATTTAATTGTTTATTTATTTATTTATTTATTTTTAAATCTTTTTATTCTGTGCATATATGTATGGGCATATATGTACATATTTTATTTAGTAAGTATATAAAAAAAAAAAAAAATTTCCGCAAATTTATTTATTAATTATAGAGTTAGGGTCGTTTCAGTTGGTATCAAAGCACGGTCCTTGGAGGGGTCATTACTGCTATGCGAGCTCAGAAATCCACGCTACCGGTCTGTAAGTTTTAAGTGTTTATAGTATGATTTATTTTTAAGGATTTAAGTTAGCCTTACTTTTAAACCACTTAGTTATGCATGGCGATTTACGTAAAGAAATATGTGGTGGTGCAGAATGCCTCCCAGACCGATGAACAGGCGTGGGGGATCTCCACCTACACCTCCACCTCCACCTCCACCTCCGCAGAACCCTCTAGCAGCATTGGAGCAGGCCAATACGAATATGATGGCAGGGATTACTGCTCTGTTAGAGCAGCAGGCTACTCGTCCCAGGTTGTCCCATGAGGAGGACGTTGCTGAGAGGTTCCAAAAGAAGGGACCCAAGGAGTTTGTGGGTACCACCGATCCTTTGGTGGCTGAGGGATGGATTCGCTCTCTGGAGTCTATCTTTGCTTATATGGGGATCACAGACACCGACAGGGTGAACTGTGCGACGTACATGTTGAGGGGTGATGCAGCGCTATGGTGGGAGGGTGCTGTCAGAGGAGTTCACCTTCCTACACTGACATGGACAAAGTTTAGGCGTATCTTCTACGCCAAGTACTTCACAGAGGATGTGCGCAGTCGCATGATCCGGGAGTTTATGAGTCTGCGACAGGGGGACAGGTCTGTTGTGGAGTACGTGAGCCAGTTCGAGCGGGGCTGTCGCTTTGTGCCTCTGATTTCAGATAGTCCACCAGATAAGTTGAGGCAATTTGTGGAGGGTTTGAGGGCGGATATCAAGCATGATATTCGCATGGCAAATGTCCTTACTTATGAGTCTGCAGTCAGTAGAGCCTTGCGTTCCGAGGAGGGTCGGAGAGAGATTCAGAGAGAGCAGCAGGGTAAGAGGCAGTTTCAGGTTGGGTATCAGCGACCATCTTCACAGCCTCCTGCGAAGAATCAGTATACAGGGCCGGCTAAGGGCCCGAATCCACAGCAGAGGCCACAGCAGCAGAGGCCGCAGCAGCAGAGGGGCGGGGCCCCTAATGCCATAGCTTATCCTACTTGCCCGAAGTGCCAGAAGATGCATTCGGGACCTTGTTTATTGGGAGCAGGAGTTTGCTACCACTGTAGGGAGCCAGGGCATCAGATAGATAGCTGCCCGAGGAAGAAGAACACCGCTGGTAGGGTGTTTGTGATGCAGGCTGAGGCGGTAGATCCAGACACCTCCTTGATCACCGGTATACCTTATCCCTGGCATTTTAATAATTTTCCTTTGGTTAAAAATTTAGTCTTTAATTTGGATTTATTGTTATTTGGGTTATTTAACTGCATGTTAGAATAGGAAGCATGTTTTACTTGTGATTAGAATTAAGAATTTGTAGTGACTCGTTGGGGAAAATTTAGTAGTGGTATGAAACTGTTGGGAATTTTCTGCGTGCAGGGAGAATTCTAGTTGGAGGCAACTCCACGTTTGCGTTGCTAGATTCAGGGGCTACGCATTCGTTTATCTCCCTGGAGTTTATCTGGCGGGTAGGCATCACACCTGAGAGTAGTGACAGTGGGTATGATGTTACTATGCCGTCAGGGCAGATTATTTCTACCTCGAAGGTTATTCGAGGACTGGAGTTGGAGCTGCAGGGACACTCCATTCGAGCAGATGTGGTGGTTTTACCAATGAGTGGATTCGATTTGATTTTGGGTATGGACTGGTTGACAGTCAATGGAGCTTCGATTGATTTTCGTCGGAGATCAGTGTCAGTGAGACCTACAGTAGGCGACCCGTTCACTTTTCATGCATCTCAGAGCAGTGATATTCCTCAGGTGATATCTCATATTCAGGCGAGGAAGTTGTTGAGACGGGGTTGCCAGGGGTTTCTAGCGAGTATCGTCACGACTTCAGAGCCATCTAGCAGCTCATTATCAGAGATAGAGGTGGTTCGTGACTTTCCAGATGTCTTTCCGGAGGATGTTGCCGGAATTCCACGAGTGAGAGAGGTGGAGTTCAGCATCGACTTAGTGCCAGACACCGTGCCTATCTCTAAGGCACCGTACAGACTTGCTCCTACCGAGATGAAAGAGTTGAAGGAGCAGATTTAGGAGTTGTTAGAGAAAGGCTTTGTTCGTCCTAGCTTTTCTCCGTGGGGAGCTCCGGTGTTATTTGTGAAGAAGAAGGATGACAGTATGAGACTGTGCATCGATTACCGGGAGCTCAACAGGGTCACAGTGAAGAACAAGTATCCACTGCCGAGGATAGAGGATTTATTTGACCGGTTGCAGGGAGCTTCAGTGTTCTCCAAGATCGACCTGCGATCTGGTTATCATCAGTTGCATGTTAGAGATGCAGATGTGTCCAAGACTGCTTTCAGGACACGATATGGGCATTACGAGTTCTTAGTGATGCCTTTTGGGATGACCAATGCTCCAGCGGTTTTCATGGATCTCATGAACCGAGTCTTTCAGCCGTATTTAGATCAGTTCATCATATTCTTTATTGATGATATCTTGATCTATTCTAAGAGCATCGAGGAGCATAGACAGCATCTTCAGACAGCCTTGCAGACTTTGAGGGAACATCGGTTGTATGCCAAGTTCAGCAAGTGCGAGTTTTGGCTTGAGCAGGTGGCATTCCTTGGCCACATTATTTCGAGAGATGGGATTGCAGTTGATCAGTCTAAGGTTGAGGCAGTGCAGAATTGGGGTATTCCGAAGAATGCTTCAGAGATTCGCAGTTTCTTGGGTTTGGCAGGGTATTATAGGAAGTTCATCAAGGGTTTTTCCTCTATTGCAGTACCCTTGACTTCCTTGACCAAAAAGAATGCGAAGTTTATCTGGAGTTCAGACTGTCAGAGGAGCTTCGATCAGCTTAAGGAAGCACTCACTACAGCACCAGTATTAGCGATGACAGTATCACGCGAGGAGTTAGTGGTGTACACCGACGCGTCTAAACTAGGTTTAGGCGCAGTTCTTATGCAGTGTGGTAAGGTTATTGCGTATGCGTCGAGGCAGCTGAAGATTCATGAGCAGAACTACCCGACGCATGACTTAGAGTTGGCAGCAGTGGTCTTCGCTTTGAAAATCTGGAGGCACTATCTGTATGGCGAGAAGTGCAAGATTTTCACAGACCACAAGAGTCTCAAGTACTTCTTCACACAGAAGGAGTTGAACATGAGACAGCGCAGATGGTTGGAGTTGGTGAAGGACTATGACTGTGACATTAGCTACCATCCGGGTAAAGCTAATGTAGTGGCCGATGCTTTGAGTCGGAAGTCGTCAGTGGTATCATGTTTGACCATACAGTTACTACTACAGAGCGAGATTCAGAGATTTGGCTTGGAGTGTTATCCGAGTGGCCATGCACCGAGCTTGTCAGTGTTGACGGTGCAGCCAGTTCTGCGAGATCGGATTAGAGAGGGACAGTCTACTGATGAGGAGTTGCAGCGATGAAGACAGAGAGATGAGGCTAGAGGTAACCTCTTGTATACAGTGGAGGATGGTATCATTCAGTACCGTGGTAGGATGTGGGTATCGAACGTCGATCAGTTGAGAGCTGAGATTTTAGCAGAGGCTCACACATCTCCGTACTCCATTCACCCCGGAAGTACGAAGATGTACAAAGATTTGCAGCTATTGTATTGGTGGCCCGGGATGAAGAGTGACATCGGGAGAGTGGTGTCAGAGTGCTTGACTTGTCAGCAAGTCAAGGCAGAGCATCAGCATCCAGCAGGACTTCTTAGACCTCTTCCTATTCCGGAATGGAAATGGGAGAATATTACGATGGACTTTGTGGTTGGCTTACCGAGGAGTGCCAGAGGTTGCACAGCAATTTGGGTGATTGTGGATAGACTCACCAAGTCAGCTCATTTCTTGCCGGTGAGGACTACTTATACTTTGACACAGTATGCAGAGCTTTACATCAAAGAGATTGTTAGACTGCATGGAATACCAGTGTCCATTGTGTCAGACAGAGATTCGAGATTCACATCTGCGTTTTGGAAGAGTCTGCACACAGCTTTGGGGACGAGGCTTTTGTTCAGTACAGCATTTCATCCCCAGATAGATGGCCAGTCTGAGAGGGTGATCCAGGTTCTCGAGGATCTTCTGAGAGCTTGTGTCATTGATTTTCGGGGCTCTTGGGAGACTAGACTGCCATTAGTGGAGTTTACCTATAACAACAGTTTTCAGTCGTCTATAGGTATGGCTCCTTATGCAGCATTGTATGGGAGGAGATGTAGATCTCCTGTGCATTGGGATGAAGTTGGTGAGCGGATTTTGCTGGGTCCTGAAATTGTGCAGCAGACAGCTGACATAGTGACTCAGATTCGAGATCGGATGAGGACTGCTCAGAGTCGGCAGAAGAGTTATGCAGATGCCAGACGATGAGATTTGGAGTTCGCTGTAGGTGATCACGTATTCCTGAAGGTGTCACCTATGAAGGGAGTAGTGCGTTTTGGCCGGAGAGGCAAGCTTAATCCGAGGTATATAGGGTCATTCGAGATCTTGGAGAGAGTTGGCACGTTGGCCTACCGATTAGCTCTACCTCCAGGGCTAGCGGCAGTGCACAACGTTTTCCATGTATCCATGCTTCGGAGATATGTCTCCAACCCGTCGCATGTGTTGGATTTCGAGCCCTTACAGTTGCCACCAGATCTAGTGTATGAGGAGAGGCCAGTGCGGATCTTGGCTAGGGAGGAGCGGAGGCTTAGGACGCGGGTCATACCGATGGTCAGAGTCTAGTGGCTGAATCACTCAGAGGAGGAAGCTACTTGGGAGACCGAGGCGGACATGAGGACTCGCTACCCGGAGTTGTTCGGGTAAGTACTTTAAATTTCGAGGACGAAATTCATTTTAAGGGGGGGAGAATTGTAACACCCGGTATTTTTAAATACGTAAATCCGCATGCATAATTAGGATATTTAATTATTTAAATTTTAGATTTATGGGTTAAATAATTATGTGGATTATTTGTGCATGATTTAATTTATTTTTTAAGCATTTAACCTATAATTAGTGATTTTTATGATTTTTAGTATTTTAATTATTTTATCGCGTTGACGGGACCGTGGACGGACGAGATGACAACTTTCCACCCAAATTATTTTATGAGCCTTTTTAGAGCCCTAAAATATTATTTTGAGTTGTATTATCTCAAAATTTTAAGTATTTAATTTTATATATTTTAGGAGTCCATTTTATTCAAAAATTAGCCAAAATATTGACTTTTTAGTATTTTTAAAATTCCCTTAATTTAATATTTTGGGATTTTTATTTTAGTATCAGATTTTTTTAAGTATTAGTTGGAGCTTTTAAGTTATATATTTTAAGTATTAAAATCATTATTAATATTTAATTATCCTAAAACCTATTTTAATTAAAAATTTAAAAACCCCAAAACCTAATCTACCCAAACCACCCGATCACTCACCCTCTTAGCCGCCTCCCTCCCTTCCAGCTTCATCTTCTTCGTCTAGCAATCCTCGAGAACTCCATAGCTCGGTTTTGAAGGGGTGTTCATCGTTCGTCGTCCCGGGAAACGTTCTACGCAATTCGTTCTTTGAGTTCATCGGTGAAAGGCATGATTCGTTCCCTTCTTTTTCGTGCCATATCTGTTTTAGGCGTGCGTGTGTGTGAACATCCGATTTTTATTTAAAATTTTTCAGAAAACGAATCGATGTTTGTTGTAGGCGCTCGGTTTTGATGGTTTCGATGGACATGCTCACGTTTTTTTTATTCCTCCATGCATGGTACGACTGCTGGTAGGGGTTCAGAAGGCGCGGTGCGTGGCCTGGACTCGAGTGGCTCGAGTGGTTCGAGCCAAACGAGCCCAGGAAACCACCATGTGCAGATCGGTCCCCTTAGTAGACAGATTAGGGTTTAGCGGAAGGGGTGAGTGTGCGGTCATGCAGGGCAGGTAGGGGCCTGGTGGGTGCACAGGTTAAGACCGGCAGGACCTTGGGAAGGTCCTGCCAGCGGCGGTCCGGCCAGTGGTGGCCGGACTGGTGCGGCAGCAGCCCATGAAGGGCTGCTGCACGCAGCCGAGAGGATTTGAGAGAGGGGGTTCGGGTTGGGCTGGTTTCTGGGGTGCTGGGTCGGGTCTGGGTGTCCGGGTCGGGTCAGTAAGGTAGTGGGTTGGGTTTGAGGGTTTGGGTCCGGGTTTGGTGGGCCGGGCTCGAGTCTTTTGATTTTTAAAATATTTTATGAATTAATGGGTTTTTGGGTCTATTAATTTGAAATAAAATTATTTGGACTCCCAAATAATTTTATTTGGGCTTTTAAAATTTTAATTAAGTTAGTCCATTAATTTTATGGGCTTTTAAGCCCATAAAAGTTATTGGGCCAGTCCTTGGGCTTTTGGGCCCATTGGGCCAGTTTAAGTTGATATTGGGCCTAGAATGTTTTATGGGCTTTAAATTATTTAATTGGGCTTAGAATAAATTTTATTGGGCTTAAGTATGTTATTGGGCCAGTCTCAGTGTTAATGGGCCAGATTTAAGTAAATGGGCTTGAGTGTTAGGGCCAGCAGTCCAGGACCATCCATGAGAAAATTTGCATGTGTCCTGAATATATATTTAATTATTTTTATGCATTGAAGTTATTTTAATATTTATATGTTAGTAAGAAATTAAATTAAATATATATGAAGGACACACATTTTTATTTAAATACATGCATTCATGAAATAATTTTATGCATAATTAAATGTTTAAGGTTGAGCAATAATAAAATATTTTATGTTGGAAGTTGAAGTAGTGTGACAATTTAAGGGGGATTCGTCCCCATATGTGAACTATTGAAGGGCAGTTTACTGCCAATTTAAGAGGTGATTCGTCACCGCCACGTACGTTGGTTTCCACGCTGATCAGTATTTAATGTATGATTTAAGGTTACACTATGGATACAACCATGTGATGTTAGAAAATAATTGCTCAACAATGTTTATGTATTATGTTAATTAAGTTAAGTTAAGTTATGTTATGTTATGAAATTTTCAGGCATGCTCATTCATGTATATGTATGTATTAGTATTTAATTGTTTTAAATTATTTTAAACCCTTGTTATGTTAGCATGTTGGGCCTCTAGGCTCACTACACTGGTATGGTGCAGGTGAGTACGTTGAGGATGAGGTTGTACCCACCGGAGGCGAGGATGTATGAGCGGACATGCAGTGACCCCGTGACCGTGATAGATGTCTGAGTCACATGCATGTTTTTGATTATGTCAGCACATTACATACTTTATATTATTTTTCAGTGGTTGTGAGTTTTGAGTATTTTATTGATTATTGTCAGTGCATGCAAATTTTAATCATTTTATTTATGCAGTTTTTTGTTTACTAAATGTTTGACTCAGATATTTATTTTATTTTAAAGAATGCATTTTTATTTAAGTATTTAATTGTTTATTTATTTATTTATTTATTTTTAAATCTTTTTATTCTGTGCATATATGTATGGGCATATATGTACATATTTTATTTAGTAAGTATATATATAAAAAAAAAATTCCGCATATTTATTTATTAATTATAGAGTTAGGGTCGTTTCATCTTGTTTCTGAAATGTATGAAGAACATGCAAAGTACACGTGAATATGCTGAATAATCTAGGAAAATCAGATATATTCAAGCCAAATTGCATTTTAGTCCTTCAATTCTTCATATTTTGCAATTGGGTCCTCGGCCCTTATTTTAATTCAATTTCAATGCTAAATAATTTAAGAATATTAGAATTTAAATCTAAACTCTAAAAATTCTCAAATTAAATATTCTCGGATTAAATTAAATAATTTCGGATTAAATCAAATAATCTCGGGCCTTACATTTCTCCCCCACTAAGACATGAGTTCGTCCTCGAATTCATAAGCAGTCTAGATATGCAGTCTGTATACACATAAGAATAAAGAATAACAGAAAACTAAATAAGAACTCACAGCAGTGGAATAGATAGGAAAATCTCTGTCTCATGTCGTCTTCAACTTCCGACATCGCTTCTTCAACTCCGTGCTGACTCCATTGAATCTTCACCAATGGAATGGTTTTCGTTCGGAGTTGCTTTTCTTTCCTATCAAGTACATGAATCAGCTATTCAAAGTAGTTAAGATTTTCATCAAGTTCAGCTTCCTCAGATCGGATAACATGAGAGGCATCAGAAAGATATTTCCGTAGCATCAAGTTCAGCTTCCTCGAACATATAAATCTGCCATTTGATCATGACGATAAGTCATTCGATATGGAATAAAACACGCAGATTTTGTTAATCTTCCAATAATCACCCAAATAACATCATATCCTCGGGATGATCGTGGCAATTTCGTCACAAAATCCATGGCAATGTGGTCCCATTTCCATTCAGGAACAGATAAACTCTGTAATAAGCCACCTGGTTTCTTTCTTTCAGCCTTTACCTGTTGGCAATTCAGACATTTTGATACAAATGCAGTCACATCAAACTTCATTTGTCTCCACCAGTACTGATTTTTCAAATCGTTGTACATTTTTCTGCCTCCAGGGTGAATACTGAATCGACTACAATGAGCTTCTTTCAAGATATTCTGTCTCAAATCTAAAATATCGGGAACGACAACTCGGTTATTCACATATAATACATCATCAATACTAACCTGATACTCGGATTGATGTCCTGATCGAATCATTTCAATCGATTTCTGAATAGTCAAGTCAGCTTTCTGTGCTTCTTTAATTCTAATCAAAAATTCAGGCTTGATAGCAAAAATTCTCATTGGTTTTCTATCTGTCTCAAATATATATCCAAAAAATATAGCAATCTTCAATCAAATTAGATACAACTATAGTAGACAAGGATAAAGCACATACCTTTCTAATTAGGGCATCAGCTGCTGCATTCGACTTTCTTGGATAATATTTAATTTCACAATCGAAATCCTTCAATAAATCGAGCCATCGTCGTTGTCTCATGTTTAGCTCAGATTTTGAAAATAGATACTTCAAACTCTTATGATCAGAAAATATTTCAAATTTTTCACCATACAAATAATGTCGCCAAATCTTCAGTGCAAAGACAATGGCTTCAAATTCAAGATCATGAATTTGATATCTGATTTCATGTGGCTTCAGTTGTCATGAGGCATACGCAACAACATGTCCTCTCTGCATCAAAACACATCCCAAACCTCGGTGAGAAGCATCGCAATATACAACAAAATTACCAGTACCTGAAGGGATTGTCAAGACTGGTGCCGTAGTCAACCTGTTCTTCAGCTCAAGAAAACTGACTTCACAAGCTTTATACCAAACAAACGGTGCATTCTTCTGTGTAAGCCGAGTAATAGGCTTCGCAATAGACGAGAAGTCTTTGATAAATCGACGGTAATAGCCTGATAAGCCCATAAAACTTCGAATTCTGGCACAGATGTCGGTCTCTGCCAACTGATCACTACTTTCACTTTGCTTGGATCAACTGAAATACCATCTCCTGAAATAATATGACCAAGAAACACGACTTTCTGCAACCAAAATTCACATTTGGATAACTTGGCATACAATTATTTCTCTTTTCGCAAAGTTCTTAATACAGTTCTCAAATGATCGGCATGATCACACAAATTCTTAGAGTGAATCAAAATATCATCGATAAAGATAATCACAAAGTCATCTAGATATTTTTGAAATACTCTATTCATCAATCCCATAAATACTGTTGGTACATTCGTTAGACCAAAAGGCATGACTATAAACTCATAATGACCATACCTCGTTCGAAAAGCAGTCTTAGGGATATCTTCATCTCTCACCCTAAATTAATGATAGCCTGATCTCAAATCAATCTTCGAATATACTGACGAACCCTGCAATTGATCAAATAAATCATCTATACGAGGTAAAGGATATCGATTCTTTACCGTTGCTTTATTCAATTGCCGGTAGTCAATACATAATCTCATCGATCCGTCCTTCTTTCTGACAAACAAAACCGGAGCGCCCCATGGAGAAACACACGGTCTGATATAACCTTTGGCTAACAGATCTTCAACCTGCTCTTTCAGTTCTTTTAATTCAATTGGTGCCATACGGTAAGGTGCTTTCGATATCGGCTGCGTACCTGGCATCAATTCAATACTGAAGTCTACCTCTCGAAAAGGAGGCAATCCCGGAATCTCGTTAGGAAACACATCATCGAATTCACTAGCCACTGACAAGTCAGCCAATTTCAGGCTAGTTTCAATACATCAACTGCATAAATCAAAAATCCTTCTGCCCCTTTCTGCAATAAGTCAATCATAGAAAGAACATATATCAAAGGAATTCTGGCTCGTGAACCCTTACCATAAAATTTCCACTCGTCAGCCATCTTCGATCTGAACCTCACAATCTTCTGAAAGCAATCAACCGTGGCTCTGTACTTGGTTAGCATATCGATACCGATTATACAATCAAAATCAGACAAACCGAGTACAACACAATCAATTTCAATCTCATGACCTTCAAACTGCAATGTACAATTTCTTACCGATTTCACTGATATAATACCTCTTCCGAAAGGTGAACTACAGTAGCTAAGGGCTCAACAGGAAAATCATGTAATGCCACTAATTGCTCAAAAATAAAGGTGTGTGATGCACCAGTATCAAATAAGACATAGGCAGGATAACCATAAATAGAGCAGTTACCTGCAATAACATCATCTGGTGTAGCTTGTGCTTGCTCCTCAGTCAGTGCAAACACTCGAGCTTGTTGCCTCTATTGCTGGCTCCCAACTTGACTTCCTCCAGCACGGCTCTGTGATGATGGCTGAGGTTGGAATGAATGCACTGAGGATGCTTGCCTCTCTGGCTGTGATGTGAATTTTATGTATGAAAGGCAACACGATTTCAACGAATCGCACCTCAATTCGATAACAAAATAATTCAAAGATTTTTGTCCCGACTTTGAAACAAGTAACAGATTTTGGAATCTCCACCTCTAGTTGAACCTGTAACTAGAAACAGAGAATTCACGATAGAAAACAATCAAAGATTCAAATTAGACCTTCAAAGGAACCTGTCTTTGACAACCCAATTGAAAATCGATTGACAAACGCCACAAAGCTATGAAACTTTGATAAGTTTGATTTTGGGTAAAGCAAAAGCTTTGATAAAATTCTAGAGAGAATTTTGTATTGAATAATCAATAATCTGAAAATATTAGTTATCCTTAAAATAATGAATGTTGTAGTATTTATATTACAACCCAAAATATTGAAAGATAACGCAAAATAAATCAAAAAGATATCAAAGATATCTCCTAAAGTTTCCTAGTAGGAATAAAATACCTAAAATAAACAAAGTAAATCCAAAATATTAAAAATCCCGAACACACACACAAACACCTTTGGTGCATGTAAAAGGGCATGGCGCGGGCGCGCTAGAGAGTGACGCGGGCGCGCCGAAGTTGCGCAGACAATGGCGCGGGTGCGCGATAAGGTAGCGCGGGCGCGCCGAGAGTTCGCAAAAACATCGTCAATTTGGCATCCGTAAGCACGGGCGCGCCTTGGCTTCGAGCAGGGTCTTTAATTTCTTTACTTTCTTGACCTCCTTTGACCTTAATAAGATTATAACTTCCTCCAAATTGAATATCAAGAAATCCAACGCCCTGTTGTGTCTTCAACAACAAAGATTGAAGTGCTTCCTTAAACTTCTGAGCTCGGCCTCTCGTAACCAGTCCTCGTGGTATCTCCAACGGATCCTTAGTCACTTGATCAGCATGCGAGCCATCCATGATCGCATCATCCTTCCCTTATTGAAAAGGATTTGTCCTCAAATCTTGATCATCACCTACATCAAACGGAGATAAATCAGAAACATTAAAAGTAGCACTGACATTATACTCACCTGGCAAATCTAATTTGTAAGCGTTGTCGTTGATGCGCTCCAATACTTGAAACGGTCCATCGCCTCTAGGTAGAAGCTTTGAGCGCCGTTTTTCAGGAAACCGCTCTTTTCTCAAATGAAACCACACCCAATCTCCTGGTTCAAACACAACTCTCTTCTTTCCCTTATTTGCTTGCTTTGTATACTGCAAATTCTTTTTCTCAATGTTCGCCTTCACTTTTTCATGCAAATTTCTCACAAATTCCGCCTTTTTCTTACCATCCATGTTAACCCTTTCACTCATAGGTAAAGACATCAAATCCGACGGGGTTAAAGGATTAAAACCATACACAATTTCAAAGGGTGAAAAATTTGTAGTAGAATGCACACTACGATTATATGCAAACTCAACAAATGGCAAACATTCTTCCCAACTCTTCAAATTCTTTTTAATTATAGTACGCAACAAAGTTCCTAACGTTCTATTAACAACTTCAGTTTGACCATCTGTTTGAGGATGAAAAGTAGTCGAAAACAGTAATTTAGTACCAAGTTTGCACCATAATATTTTCCAAAAGTAGCTCAAAAAACGAGTATCTCTATCAGATACAATACTCCTAGGCATGCCATGCAATCTAACAATTTCATTAAAGAACAAGTCCGCAACATGAGATGCATCATCAGATTTATGACACGCAATAAAATGAGCCATCTTAGAAAATCTATCAACCACAACAAAAATTGAATCCCTCCCCTTCTTAGATCTCGGTAGTCCTAAAACAAAGTCCATAGAGATATCTACCCACGGTTCACTAGGAACAGGAAGTGGAGTATACAAACCATGTGGTTGTTGTCTAGACTTTGCTTTCCTACAAGTCACACATCTTTCGCAAATTTTCTCAACATCATGCTTCATATGTGGCCAATAAAAATGTTCATGCAAAGTTTCATAAGTTTTAGCCACTCCAAAATGCCCCATTAAACCACCCCCATGTGATTCCTTAACAAGTAATTCACGAATAGATGACTTAGGAACACACAACTTATCCTCCTTAAACAAATACCCATCATGCATGAAGAATTTATCTTTTGGACCATGCAAGCATGACGCATACATCTCACCAAAATCAAGATCACTAGGATATAACTCTTTCACATACTCAAATCCTAAGAATTTAGAATCTAGAGTAGATAAAAGTACTTACCTTCGTGATAGAGCATCCGCTACCACATTTTCCTTCCCTTGCTTGTATTCGATAATGTAGGGAAAAGTTTCCACAAACGCCACCCGCTTGGCATGTCTCTTGTTCAGCTTTTGTTGTCCTTTGAGATGTTTCAAAGACTCATGATCTGTATGAATCACAAATTCTTTTGGCCTCAAATAGTGTTGCCATGTCTCAAGTACCCTTACCAACGCATAAAACTCCTTGTCGTAGGTAGGATAATTCAAGGACGCCCCACTTAGCTTCTCACTGAAGTATGCAATCGGTCTCCCACCTTGCATCAAGACACCTCCAATCCCTACACCTGACGCATCACATTCAATTTCAAAGGTATTAGAAAAATCAGGTAAAACAAGTAAATGAGCATTAATTAATTTATGCTTGACAATATTAAAAGACTTCTCTTGCTCCTTGCCCCAATGGAATGGAACGTTCTTTTTTATCACCGCAATCATAGGTGCCGCCAAAGTACTGAAATCTTTCACAAATCTCCTATAGAAACTTGCAAGGCCATGAAAACTTCGAACTTGACCAATAGAAGTAGGCGTTGGCCAATCTCGAATTGCACTTACCTTGTCCTCATCAACTCTGACACCTTGGAAACTCACGACAAAGCCAAGAAACACAAGTTCTTTTGTACAAAACACACACTTTTTCAAGTTAGCATCCAAATGTTCAGCTTTTAGTGTGATTAGCACAATTCTCAAGTGTTCGACATGCTCATCCAAATTTTTGCTATACACCAAGATATCATCGAAATATACCACAACAAATTTTCCAATATAAGCACGCAACACATGATTCATCAATCTCATAAAAGTGCTAGGTGCATTAGTTAGTCCAAAGGGCATAACTAACCACTCATACAAGTCATATTTAGTTTTTAAAGCAGTTTTCCACTCATCACCTTCTCTCATCCTAATTTTATGGTAACCACTTTTTAAATCAATTTTACTAAAGACGCTAGAACCATGCAACTCATCCAACATATCATCTAGTCTAGGAATAGGATGCCTATACTTGATGGTAATGTTATTAATGGCTCTACAATCCACACACATTTTCCATGAACTGTCTTACTTAGGAACCAACAAAACAGGCACTACACAAGGAGACATAGACTCACGTACAAACCCCTTATCAAGAAGTTCACTTACCTGCCTTTGTAGTTCTTTTGTTTCCTCCGGGATGCTCCTATACGCTGGACGGTTTGGCAATGCACTTTCGGGCACAAAATCAATTTGATGCTCAATCCCCCTCAAAGGTGGTAATCCTTGAGGCAAATTCTCCGGAAATAAATCTTCAAATTCATGCAAAAGAGAAACAACATTGCTCGAAAGATTTCCGGCTATATCACTTGTGTTAAGGAGAAACTCCTTATAGAAAATCAACACAAGTAAAGTATGCTCATGTAAAATCTCTCGCAACTCACTCTTTTGGGCCATAAATATTTTTTTATCGGCCTCTTTCCTCTCAATTTCTTTTTTATTTTTTTTTCTCTCAATATTTTTTTCTAAGGCCATCTCACTTTTTTGTTCACTCTTTTTTTCGGCCTCTTCTTTCTTTTTCTTTTTCAAATGGTCCTCCAACACTTGCTTTGGGTCATCGGTAACAATACAATAGGCTCCTTTTTCAAGGTAAAAGAATAACGATTTTTAAAACCGTCATGTATCACCTTTCTATCAAATTGCCACGGCCTATCCAACAAAATATGACAAGCTTGCATAGGCACCACATCACACAACACTTCATCTACATACTTACCAATGGAAAACGGTACTACCACCTGCTTATGCACTCTCACCTCCGAGCTATCATTAAACCACTGCAATTTATAAGGTTGAGGATGCTTTATAACAGGCAAACTCAACTTTTCCACCAGCTCATAACTTGCTACATTAGTGCAACTCCCACTATCAATAATAACACTACATACTTTGTTATTCACAAAGCATCTAGTATGGAATAAATTCTCCCTTTGAGTTTCTTCCTCCTCCTTTTGTTGTACATTCAACACTCTCCTGGTCACTAACAATTCTCCAACCACCGCATCATATCCCTCTTCATCAGGATCCTCCAACGCAGGCATACTATCATATTTCTCATCCTCACTCTCCGACTCAATCTCACCACCAGCATTCATAATCATAATTTTTTTATTAGGACACTGACTGGCAATATGACCAAGTCATTGACATCTAAAACATTTAATATCCATAGAATGAGTATTAGTAGTTTCAGGTGTACCTTTACCCACTTGTTTTGGTGCCTCCAATTTGGTGTCAAATTTTGGCTTGGACACCAAATTGTTGTCCTCCCGTTTTGCAACGCTTGGACGCCAAGGAGTTGACGATCCTCCATCGGTAGGAAGTCGACCAGATCCTCTCCTCTTGAGCTGCTGCTCCACCTTCATGGCTGTCTGCACCATCTCATCCAAATCAAAATAGTGGCGAAGCTCCACTTGATCTTGGATTTCTCTATTCAAACCGCACAAAAATCTGGCCATTGCAGCTTCATTATCCTCCTCAATGTTGGTCCGGATCATCGTGGTTTCCAACTCCTTGTAGTAATCCTCCACACTTCTTGGACCTTGCTTCAGAGTTTGTAATCGCCTGTACATGTCACGATAATAATAGTTAGGCACAAACCGTTTCTTCATGACACGCTTTATCTCCTCCCACGTCTCAATAGGCGGCTCTCCACACCTCCTTCTAGTGGTCACTAATTGATCCCACCACATTAACGCATAGTCTACAAACTCAACCACTGCCAACCTCACTTTCTTAAGATCAGAATAGTGATGGCAATCAAACACAAACTCTACACGCTTCTCCCATTCCAAATACGCCTCTGGGTCAGATTTCCCATGAAACGCTAGAATTTTCATCTTAATACTACTAATATTTTCATCCTCCTTACTCCCCTCCGTATATTTTCCCCGTACTGCTTCATGCCTATGTCTACCCCCATGTACTCTCCTCTCTCCATCCCGATTCTCATCAAAACTCTCCTCATCTCCTTCAAAATTATTCCCCTTCCTATCTTTATTTTTTTTTCCACTATCACTACTCTCTTCCAATCTACTCATCCGCTCATGAAGAGGTTCCAACTCCGTCCTCATCACCCTAGTAAATTGACCCATCAACGCATCCATTTGAACCTTGGAAATTCCTTGGTTCACACTTTCACTAGCATTTTTATTAGGATTCATGGTACCTGCAAGAAAAAGGTTAGTAGTAAAATTCCTCACACAAGTTCTCACAGATCACTCCAAACGAATCACTCCAACACTCTTTTTCTTTCCACTCAATTTATGTAGGCTTTTGCTTTGTGTAAAAGTGAATCAAACTCTCAAATTCACAACTTTTAGACGCTTGAAGATCGACTCTCGAAGATCGACAAAAACAAGAAGAAGAAATTTATGGATGCTCGAATTTTGACTCGCACCCAAGGATGAACAAGAACGAAAATTGTCCACAAGTTATCTTGCTTCTTCTATATTTTTTTTTTGAAGCCCTTTTTTTTCAGTCTCTACCTTTTCTTTTTTTTTTTTTTGACTGATTTCAACTCTCTATTTTTTTTGAATTTTTTCCTCTTTTTTTTTTTTGAATTTATAACTTGTAGCACAAGACACGAGACTTGGATAACAAGTTTGAAAGAATGACACAGAAATTTGAGATGAGAGAGATGAAGAACAAAGAACAACGAACGATGAATGAAGAATGAAGAACGAAGAAAGAATATAGATTAAAGAAGGATACGACTTACTTGAGTCAAAACCTTAAACTTTGATACTAAATGATGTGAATCTTATGTATGAAAGGCAACACGATTTCAACGAATCGCACCTCAATTCGATAACAAAAGAATTCAAAGATTTTTGTCCCGACTTTGAAACAAGTAACAGATTTTGGAATCTCCACCTCTAGTTGAACCTGTAACTAGCAACAGAGAATTAACGATAGAAAACAATCGAAGATTCAAATTAGACCTTCAAAGGAACCTGTCTTTGACAACCCAATTGAAAATCGATTGACAAACGCCACAAAGCTATGAAACTTTGATAAGTTTGATTTTGGGTAAAGCAAAAGCTTTGATAAAATTCTAGAGAGAATTTTATATTGAATAATCAATAATCTGAAAATCTTAGTTATCCTTAAAATAATGAATGTTGTAGTATTTATTTTACAACCCAAAATATTGAAGGATAATGCAAAATAAATCAAAAAGATATCAAAGATATCTCCTAAAGTTTCCTAGTAGGAATAAAAGACCTAAAATAAACAAAGTAAATACAAAATATTAAAAATCCCAAACACACACACAAACACCTTCGGTGCATGTAAAAGGGCATGGCACGGGCGTGCTAGAGAGAGGCGCGGGCGCGCGATAAGGTAGCGCGGGCGCGCCGAGAGTTCGCAAAAACATCGTCAATTTGGCATCCATAAGCGCGGGCGCGCTTCTTCTTCGCAAAATAATGGCGCGGGCGCGCCTTGGCTTCGAGCAGGGTCTTCAATTTCTTTACTTTCTTGACCTCCTTTGACCTCAATAAGATTATAACTTCCTCCAAATTGAATATCAAGAAATCCAACGCCCTTTTGTGTCTTCAACAACAAAGATTGAAGTGCTTCCTTAAACTACTGAGCTCGGCCTCTCGTAACCGGTCTTCGTGGTATCTCCAACGGATCCTTAGTCACTTGATCAGCATGCGAGCCATCCATGATCGCATCAGGCTGTGTCACTGCTCGAGATCCACTTGCACCCTGAGTACTTCCTGAACCTCGTTGTGGGCATACTCTCGCAAAATGACCCGGTTGTTGGCAAATGTGACAATTGCCAAACACTCTTCTACATTGCTCATTGGTGTGAAGTCCTCCACATTTAGAACAGTAGACATCAGATTTTTGTCCAGCTCTAAACTGTCTAGATCCACTTGAACTCGAAGAGCTACTACCAGACCGCTTAAACTGTTTGTTTTTTCCTTTAAAGAAATTCTTTTTACCACTTCTACTACCTCCTGCATCAAATCGAGGTGGTGGTGGAATCTGTGGCTACTCTTGCGGTTGTTTCATCGTCTGTGGTACAAACTGTGCTCCTCGTTGCCTCAGGATTCCTGCTTCAGCTCCGTTTGCACGATTTAGAGCATCGGCAAAGTTATTCGGTCGTCCAAAATTTACAAGAGTAAACACATCAGGATTCAAGTCATTTATAAATTGATCGGCTTGAGCTTCATCACTTCAGCAATATGTGGAGCGAACTTCAATAGACTTGTAAATTTTGCAACATAGTCTTAAATATTCATTTGTCCCTTTGCAAACTTGCAAACTCCGCTCCCTTGTCCTTACGATAAGAAATAGGAAGAACCATTGATAGAAAGCAGTTTTAAATACAGACCATGTGATAACTGTACCTCGGTTTTCAAATGCTCTCTTTGTCACTACCCACCAATTCTTTGCAAGGCCATGTAATTGATGGATCACCAGTCTCACACGACGTTCATCTGTATAGTCGAGGGATTCAAATAACTGCTCGATATCCTCCAGCCAATTCTTCCAGTCAACAGAGTTCTCAGTGCCTTGTAGTTTTGGCGGATTGAAGGACTGAAATCGTTTCAGAAGTTTTTCCATAGGATTTGCATCACCACTCATCGTATCAACAGACGGACTACCTTGTCCTAGTTCAGGTGCTGTCACTAGTACCTGTGAAACTGTCTGTGTAGCATTAGTCTGCTCTGGCTGATTCATTTCCAATGTCTGTCTAGTGGTTGGTACTTGACGGGGAGGCACATTTGATAATCAAACAGATTAGTGCACAATTCGTCAATATATCATATACACAATTTTGTCTCAGTCCTTCCTCTGATTAGCACTTTCATGCGTCTTCAAGAGATCGAGTTCTAATTCATACTCATTCAATACATGTTGTTATTCAGTTTAGGTTTTCAACTAGCATGTAATTCTGCAAACTGTACGACATACTCTTACCATTTAATCACATACTCATGCAATAATAAAATCTAAAAACAGTAAAACATAATCCATGCGAGCATGCAATCAGTAAATAACTCAATCAAAAGGACTCGATCTACCCCGTTCATCTATTCTCAGTCCGAGAAACTTAAAGCTTTGATACCACTTGTTGTGGGGCCTTGGGTTGCTAATCTCATTCTTAGGGCAAATAGTAATTAAACATCATTAATTAAAAAAGGAAAGAAGAAGATCAAACAAAGTTTTTTTTTTTTAGACCTTGGGTGCGCTCGGTCGGTCAAATATAGCCGACCGAGCGCCCCATCTTAACCCAACCTTTGGGTTTGAATTTAGGGGCTGCTCTCTATCTGCCAAAAAGAGCAGACCGAGCTCAGCTCTAGGCAGTCCTTTGCTCTGTTTTTCAGCAGCAAAATATAGTCCTTCCAATCACTCAAATCCATCATATTGAAGTCCTAAAACATGTAGACATACATAGAACAAGATCTAAACATGATTACAAGAAGTTGATACATCAAACTAGTCGTTCAAAAAGCGATAAAAGTCACAACGACATCAATACTTATACATAAACTTCAACCCAAAATAGTTCTATGATGTTTGATGCTTCTAGACATAAAAGTTCAGCTATAAACCGAGTCCACACTTGCTACATCTCTCTCCCAAGCTGTCAATGACGTCTTTGACTAGCTTCTGTCCCCTCTGTTGCCATGCATACATTCAAAACAAAGCAACAACCGGATAAACTCCGGTGAGAAATCATTCCCAGTATAATCAACATATATAAAGCGTTAAATAAATCATATCAACTCTATTCATAATCGGCTTAAAATAGAGTAAATAACGCATATATAGATCAAGAATTGATTCATATATCGTCGATGCCATCAAGATTCGTAACCGATCTTGATATGGATATCCATCTATCATAGTCATTCGGGACTAGAAAATAAGGTCGCCTCAGGCCTCAGCATAGAATCAATTCAATATCATATCATATCATTATCGTATCGACTCAAACTCAAAGATCCACTACCTGAGATGGATCAACAACATCAAAATCAAATCAAAACAATAAACAAGTATGTGATTTTGGCGGGACAACTCAAGAAGCTTCATTCTTGAGTTTCAAATCCCTAACTTGTGATGTCGTCTTATACCTTCGTATTTTCTCGGTTTTGACAGCTTCAAATCTGAAACATAACATCAAAACATTCATATCAAACTTCTTTTAAATCTATCATTTCAAATCAATTCAAAATCATCAATAGATCTTCAATCAAAATCACTTCAACCTCAACTTCTTCTTCTTCGGTTTGAATTCAAGTTCTTGAGTTGTTAGCCTTCAAAACTAGTCTGAAATTGAAGAATAAAAATTCTACAACATCAATAACATGTCAAAGAACATTTCGGCTCAATCATAAGCTATCAAAACGGTCTCAAAACACGAATCGACGGCGTAGCGACTGAAAATCGATAACCGACGAAATATCGAAACCATTTCTAACCATTAGAAATCATCCGTACATCAAATATCAGCAAGATCAACTCAATATCACTTCTAAAAGCAGCTATAAACATTGAACATAAGCTGGAATTCATGATTAAGTACAAATAAGATAAACTCTTCGATGCGGTTTCGATATCGGAATGTATAAACGTCGAAGAACACATACATAACATCAATTTTTGATATCTACCAGATTTAGATCTTCAAAACATGCCAAATAAATCAAGACTTACATCAAATCAAAGCCTTCGTCGCAAGGATTCCAGAACTATTTTCAGAATCGAAATCGAACGATCGGATCAAAAGTTACGGGGTTTTAAAAATCGGAAAGCAAAGGAAAAGAGAAAGTCTCGACTTCTTGCTTCTGAAATGTCTGAAGAACATGCAAAGTACACGTGAATATGCTGACTAATCAAGGCAAATCAGATATATTCAAGCCAATTAGCATTTTAGTCCTTCAATTCTTCATATTTTGAAATTGGGTCCTTGGCCCTTATTTTAACTCAATTTCAATCCTAAATAATTTAAGAATATTAGAATTTAAATCTAAACTCTAAAAATTCTCAAATTAAATATTCTCGGATTAAAATTAAATAATCTCGGATTAAATCAAATAATCCCGGGCCTTACAGGAAGCGATCGGGTGGTCTGTTCCACAGTTTATCTGTTCCTGAATGGAAGTGTGATCACATTTCGATGGATTTCGTCACAAAGCTACCGCTCTATTCGAGGATGCGATGCTAACGAAGTCTGCTTGCTTTAATCCGTACAGGATGACGTATCGTCACGATCAGATGTCTGAGTTGTATGTTAGCAACGTTGTGAGATTGCATGGTGTTCCAAAGTCGATAGTTTCAGACCGAGACCCTAGATTCACTTCACACTTTTGGCACAGTCTTAAAGAGGCACTTGGTACTCGATTGCATCTGAGTACATCATATCATCCTCAGACCGACGGACAGTCAGAGCGGACTATCCAGACTTTAGAGGATATGCTTCGAGCAGTAGTGCTAGACTTTGGCACTAATTGGCAGGATTCTTTGCCTCTTGTCGAGTTTTCTTACAACAACAGTTATCAAGCGAGTATCGTAATTGCACCTTTTGAGGCTTTGTACGGTAAGAAGTGTCGATCTCCTTTGTTTTGGGATGATGTGTTCGAGTCACTTGATTTGGGACCGGATATGCTTTGAGACATGGCAGAGCAAGTAAAGATCATTCAGACGAGAATGAAGTCAGCTCAGGATAGACAGGCAAAGTATGCGAATATCAAACGTAGACCTTTGAGTTTTGATCTGGGAGATCGAGTATTCTTGAAGATTTCTCCTTTTAGAGGCACTGTTAGATTTGGGAAGAGAGAAAAGTTATCTCCGAGATTCATCGGACCGTATGAGATTCTCGAGAAGTTAGGCGATCTTGCCTACAAACTTGCACTTCCTCCATCTTTATCTGGTATTCAAGACATTTTTCACGTCTCTATGTTGCGCAAATATCATCCAGATCCTTCTCATATCCTTTAGCCTGACGAAGTCGAGCTTGACGAGAATCTAAGCTACTTTGAGCGACCGATTCAGATCCTTGATCGAAAGGAAAAGCAGCTCAGAACCAAGTCGATTCCTTTGGTGAAAGTTCAGTGGAGCCGTCACGGAGTCGAAGAGGCGACTTGGGAGACTGAGTCTGATATGAGACAGCGGTTTCCAGAGTTATTTAGATGACGTGAGTTCTTCTTTCTGTCTTAAGTTCTTAATTCTATCTTATGTGTTTGATTTTATTGATTTCGAGGACGAAATATATTCTAAGAGGGGAAGAATTGTAATGCCCCGAATTTATTTTAATTGAGTTTATTTGAGTTAATCAGAGATTACAGAGGGATGATTTGTTTTTGATCGGGGACTATTTTGTAATTTTTGGAATTTTCAAGGTTTAAAATGAAAAGTTGGACTTTAAAAGATATTTAGACTTGACTTATTCATTCTATCTTCTTCACTTCCTCCTCCAACATGTCATCCTCCATTGAAGAAGCCAACGTGAGCTTCAAGATTTTCTTCTTCGGTTTTCAGTCGATACGTCCGGTAGAATTTTAATCCGAAGTTAGTTTAGCAATCCCGGCAACGAGATCTTCGTTCTATAGTAAGTTTTTCTCCGATCAGTTATATTTCATTTTTTGGATGCTATTAGAATCGAATGAGTTTAGAGTATGATGTTCTTGGACTAGTTCTTATCATTTATTCTCAGTCGGATCGGAAAAATATCTTCGTTCGGAATTGTTATGATTTTGGTAGCATATTTCAAAAATGGAGTTTTGAGATTTGTTGGATTGGAATTTTTATTGATGATTTTGTATTTTATTGAGTTAGTTTTGATGTTATACTGTTGTCTCTGATTTCAGTTGATCAGAATATAGCCGTTATGCCGTCGGTTTGAGTTTTGGGTTATCGTTTGATTTGAATTGATTAAACCGTGTTAGTTTGGGTTTGATTGTCGTTGTTGATCCTCTATTGCCTCCGTACAGGTTGTTTTGAAGATTGTTGAGCCCACAGTTAGCAGAATTCAAATTGTCGAAGAGTTAGTCGAAGAGCAGTAAAGAGTTTTACCTTGATCGTTTGAATTATCGTTTGAATAGATTTTGATATTAATCTTTTATTTTAGCGTATCCAGAGTTGGAGCTTTTGAATCAAAAAAGTATAAGCAGACATTGGTTAAGAGGGATAGAACACTCAAGATTGATGGTTCTTGAGTTTTTCCTAAATCACATACTTGCATAAATACTTGTTCTAGAGTGGGAAACTTGTATTTTGTTGATTGAACTCTTGTTATTATTTGAATTATGGTTTAATGTTTTGCGTTTTCTAAATACATTCATCTCGAGCCTAACTCTTTGATTTCAGCGGGCTGAACGGCCTTTTTGTTTAGACGATTTGGGGGCTATAATCGAGTGGCCTAAGACGTAGAAGTTCTCCTAGTGTCAGCATACTCTTTGTAGTCGCACCAAAGTCTAGAGGATGGAGATACGTGACACCACCTCGATCGGGAGAGTCAGTGAGTTGTTACGTGATCTCATCCTCGGGATCCCAAAATAATAGCAGAAATTCCTTGATTATCAAAGTTGATATCCCAATTTTAAAGACATGCATTTCATTTGTATTAACATTGAATATGTTGTATTTATATCATGTTATTGATATATTACTTGTTATTGCATGTTATGTTGCTTTTACTGGAAATATCATTCTCACCGGAGTTATCCGGTTGTTGCTTTGTTTTGTATGTGAACTTGGCAACAGGTGAGGCAGGATCGAGTCAGAGGAGACTTGGTTAGCATCGAGATCAAGGAATAGAAGTGGGACTCGGTTTAGAATTCGAACAACATGTCAATCTAGTTTATGTTTTGAAGCATGTTGAGAACTCGAACTTTGTTGATTTATGTTGTATCGTTTAAGCGATTATTGAAAGTTGTATGTTGTTGTTGCATATATTTATAATTCATTATGTATTGAATGGATTTATGAAGTTGAAGTTTGGTTTGAGTTTTGACCGGCTAAATCGGTATGATTAAAAATCAACTGGCAAGCGTACCAGGTCAAATTATAGATAGTGAATAAAATTCGAATGTCGAACCCACAGGGACTGTATAATTATGACTACCAGTATATATTTATTTCTACTTAATCTAGACTAATCAAAAATAGCGATTTCAGATTTTAACTAATAATTAAAAATTGCAATTGAAATTAACTTAAGTAAAACACAGCTGGAAAATTTTGGATTTAAATCAAATTTGGGAAAAGTTCGATCAAAAACTCACGTAGGTATCAGACAATTCATGTAACACGCAGTCTCTCTAAGACATCAGACTTAATCTTAATTCACGGGAATTTTCCTAATTTGTTCGAAGGACTATTTCTAGAACAATCAAACCTATTCAAATATTGATGAACTAATCTTTCGTAATTCTAATCAAATTTGAATGCATGAATAACTGTGAAAATTCAGTAAACACCTAAACCGCATAATGAAACCGAATTCTATTTCTAGTCAGTTTTACACTATGTTGATTATCGAAGTGATCAAAATCGAAACCTCCTCTGTCGAATTGGAATCAATTAACATGCAAGAAAATAATTGGCCAGGAAATTCACAAGACAAATATAAATTCGATAAACAATAAAATCAAATCAAGTCTGAAAATCTCAAATAAACAAATCAAGTTTTATACATAAATTGTTTGGTCCAATCACGTGGCCTTGATCGAATAAAAACAACTACTCACTAATAAACACAATTAATTAAAACAAATTCTAAAATCATAAACTAAAGAAATACGAGAGTAGTAGAAAAACTGAAGAAATTTGTTCAGCAGCCGCCTAAGCTTCGCGCGTACTCAAAAAGACAAAAAGTTCTCAAAAACTATCAATGAATTTCTATTTATAGGGTCGTCGCCAATAAGAATCCTCGTTGACCTATAAATCTCGAATACCACGCATCCCAAAAACGCGTGCGCGCACCCTTTTAAAAAACAGTGATCTCTCAACGCCTCGCGCGCGCGCGAGGAAGAAGCTCGCGCACACGCGGCTTCCCTGCAACTCTCTGGTCATCTCTTTTGCGCGCGCGTGGGGTAGGAGCTCGCCCGCGCGCGCCTTGGCTTGAATGTCTCTGGGAATTGCTTCTGCGCATGTGCGAGGAGTAGACCTCGCGCGCGCGTGCCTTATATGCACAGTTAATTCTGAAATTTCTTATTTTCCTACAAAATTCAATCAGGAGAGTGTAATGCATGCAAATAAAATAAAATACTAAGAAAACTCACGAAAATAAAATAAAATCATGCGAAAAAAATATAAAATAACACGAAAATAATGCATACTAAACATAGTTATCAACACCCCCATACTTAAATATTGCTCGCCCTCGAGCAAGACATGCAACAACACAATGCAATGACACAAGTATGAACGAGTCATTTTCAATATAGCCTCAGACGAGTCCTAATTCAATTTCAAAAACTAAAACAACTTTTGATTGTCCACAATACACTGTCAGTTGAACGCAAACGTGTGTGTGTGCCATGTTATTCCAATTTCGTACAACTTCAAAAGAATCCATCCTAAGAATGTTTAGCGACCTATGACAATTCAATGTAAGTATCACAATCTAGTACTCTGTCATCTCAATAATCTCAAACACAAAAAATTGCATTTTCTTGAAATTTACACATACCTATTGATTTTGCAATTAATTTTCTAACGCCCCAATAATTACCCGCAAACTTAGCTATGGAACAATGATTAGGATTTCAATCATTGTCCAAGCCCGAATGGAGCTACAATCCCATTTAACCCGTAGACTTAGCTATGATAAATTGGTTAGGATTTCAACCATTTTCCACGCCCGGATGGAACTGCAATTTTCAAAAATTAGTCGTTAACCCCATGGAATCCGCTTACTTAGTCAAAAACAAGGAATTAGGATTTCAATTCCTCGCTCGTAACCCGGATAGAGTCAACTTAAACAACCAAAAGCATTTTTTTCAAAAACTTTAAAGGTATGCCCAAGATTATACATGTAATGTCTAAAATCATCAAGAATCCAAAGACACTATCATGATTAACAAACATCTATTGTCGTGCAATGGTCAAACAAACACGGACATCATCACTTACATCGCTACACTACACCGGTCTAACATGCGTGCTTAATAGTATTCACGAGGCAACCGACAGCTTTTCATGTGCAATCGAAAGCAAAAATTTAGAAAAAATTTTCCAACACAATTTTTCTTTTCCACTCAATCATCATTGGCTAACATATTTCATTCAACTTGCACCGACAATACAAACGACAACACATGATATGCATGATTACGACGAAACATAAAAACTAAACAACGAAACATAATGATATGCAACAGAATGAACACAAAACACGACAACTAATACTAAACGAACACAAAACACGACAACTAACACTAAAACCCCCCCCCCCCCCATACTTATCTAAAGCATTGCCCTCAATGCTTCAGAATACAAACAATGACAACATAAACAAAATGCAAATGAAACAACGAAAAGTGAAACAAGAAGACTCCCCTGGTGACTAATTTTTGTCCTCGTCGTCTGGAATGGAAGGATCTGTTGGAACAGGTTTTCAGATCATAGATCTGATACCCGGTGCAGCGGAAGTTTAAAAATTTTTATATGAAACGATTCCATATCATGGGTATCAAATCCTAACGATTAAATTATGCAAGTAAAATAATAATAACAATTAATATTTTACCTCTTCAAGCTATGGCTTGATTATGGACTCCAACAGATTAAATCTGCTCTTGTTGTAAATCCCAGGAACTGATGACTCGTTCGATCAATCTCCTGAATTAGGTCCACGAACAGAAAACTAAAACCCTCTGATTGATTGCACTAGAAATCAATCAGATGTTTATCGAAGAGAATTACAGATTTGATCTGTCAATTCAGAATGTAATTTTCCAAAAATCACAGACTGAATTCTCTCTCAAAAGGGAGACAGGATTTTTGAATTCTCCTTAGAACTCTTCTAGGATTTTCAAAAATTTCTCTGTCAATTATGAGGTTGTGTGTCTAATTTCTGTACTGCAATAACTTATTTATAATATGGGCTGCTAACACCTTAGGGCCCATTAGTCATAAGTTCAAGCCTGACAAGCAAAGCCCGCATGTTCAGAAATTAATATAAAATTCATCGTGACTCAGAATGATAAACCAATTTCACCATTGTGCATAGAAACCATTTCTGCAGCTTTTAAAGTCAAGATAATTTTTCTGAATCTGAATTCAGTGATTTCAAAAAATGCCCATCCCTATGTCATTTTAGGAAATTCCACTCCCTTTAGTTAAGAAGTCCAACTTCTCTTTCGCTAAATTTAACTCTTAAAATTTAACTATCTCAATGGGAATTAGTAATCCATTACTTGTGTCACCCTCAATGGTTCAGGGATACAGCTAGCCGTGGGCTCACAACTCCTTGTGACTCGAAACTACAATTTTCGACTTACCCATCAAATCATGGTAAGAGCGTCTAGAAACATCGCCCCATGATTCCATAGGTATCACTGATAGTGCCTGCAGGAACCAGTAGGTTTTGGTTAGCGTACAGTACGGTCCCTTCATCCAAATATCCCGATCGAATCAACAATCATTGGTACATCGAGAGTCGTTCGAGATTCGATAACTATGCAATGCATCTTGAAGATCACATAGTGACATCGCATGTGCTACTAGGAAACCAAGTAACCTAAAGCACATCATGTACTTTGGCCAGATATTTGTCACACTAATATCTCCTCAGATCGCATAGGATATCCACACTCGCAAGCGTGTGGTGAATCCTTGACAACAAAGCATTGACTCCTATATGTGTCATAACTGTACCCAATCCCGACACCTGATGACCTAATATAGTCGGTAAACGAGTCAAAGTACAGTACTAGCATATAGAGTCTCCATGATGTTTCAAGTAATAAGGACTAATGGTGTACAACCAAAACCGCGGACTTATCCACTCAAATAATGATAACCACTTGGAAAGTCCGAATAAGGTAGTTCGATCATTCATCATATGAATATCTATTTGCATGCTTTGAACATCTCCATGTTCCATACCAATGAAACGTGGTACTCGGCATCGCAAATGTCAGTCTCAATCTCGAGCGATCCTTATCTTTATTTGCGGACGGCTCAATTGACTAGGAACTGTTTAGAATATACAGTGCTTATAAGATGTGTCTCATGATAGTCATCCATATGTACTATCACATCTTACATGCACTCTAGTATATTCAAGGTCTTTATCTAAACATCGTATAGTACGTCACAACATAATAATATGATAAAAGATAAAGTAAATGTCATTATAAAAAGTGTAAATTATATTAAACAAATTGTTTATACATAGAGTCATAAAAGCCCTTAGCCACAAGTTGGCTAACCGGGCACCCACTCTTTCAATCTCCCACTTGCCCTAAAGCCAACTAGTCATACTACGTAATCTCATTGCTTCGCGATGTTTGTCAAACAATGGTCCTGGCAAGGGCTTAGTAAGTGGATCAGCGATATTGTCTGTAGAGGCCACTCTCTCGACAGTGATGTCTCCTCTTTCCACGATCTCCCGGATGATGTGGTATTTCCTCAGTATGTGTTTGGATCTTTGATGAGACCTTGGTTCCTTTGCCTGAGCAATGGAACCAGTGTTGTCACAGTACACTGGGACTGGACCAACAGCTTCAGGAATTACGCCCAACTCTTGGACGAAATTCCTCATCCAAACGGCCTCTTTAGCAGCAGCTGATGCTGCAATGTATTCTGCCTCAGTGGTGGAATCCGCTGTGGTGTCCTGCTTGGAACTCTTCCAAGAGACAGCACCGCCATTGAGCATGAATACAAATCCAGAGGTTGACTTCGATTCATCCACGTCACTTTGGAAGCTAGAGTCGGCATAGCCTTCCAATTTCAATTCTCTTCCTCCATAAACAATGAATATATTCTTAGTCCTTCTCAAGTACTTTAGAATATCCTTCACAGCTTTCCAATGCATTTGACCGGGATTGGCTTGATATCTGCTTGTGACACTCAGAGCAAAGGCTACATCCGGTCTGGTAGATATCATCTCATACATGATACTACCTATGGCTGATGCATATGGTATGTGTGTCATTTTCTCTATCTCTTCGTCAGTCTTGGGAGACATAGACTTGGATAGAGAAACTCCATGACATATAGGTAGATGTCCTCTCTTGGACTCATCCATAGAGAACCTCTTCAGTATAGTGTCGATGTAGGTAGCTTGAGTGAGTCCTATCATTCTCTTAGATCTATCTCTATAGATCTATATTCCTAGAATATAGGACGCCTCACCCAAATCCTTCATCGAGAATCTACCTGATAACCATATCTTTGTTGACTGCAACATCCCTACATCATTCCCAATGAGTAGGATGTCATCAACATAATGTATTAAGAATGTCACAGCATCCTTAAATACTTTCTTGTACACGCATGGTTCCTCCGGGTTCTTGATGAAACCAAAATCCTTTATTGTTTTATCAAATTTCTGGTTCCAACTTCTTGATGCCTGTTTGAGACCATAAATTGATCTCTGAAGCTTGCATACCTTATGCTCGCTTTCCATGGATGTGAATCCCTCGGGCTGCATCATATAGATTTCTTCCTTAATGTTTCCATTAAGAAATGCAGTCTTCACATCCATTTGCCATATCTCATAGTCATACCAAGCTGCTATGGCAATAAGGATTCTTATGGACTTGAACATTGCGACTGGTGAAAAGGTTTCATCATAGTCAACTCCTTGTCTTTGAGTATAACCTTTTGCTACCAATCGTGCCTTGTAGGTCAGTACCTTACCATCAGGCCCAAGTTTTCTCTTGTAGATCCATTTACACCTTATTGGAACAATTCCATCGGGAGGATCAACTAAAGACCAAACTTGGTTTGTATGCATCGAGTCTATTTCCGACTGCATAGCTTCAAGACATAAATTCGAATCCGCATCAGAAATTGCTTCCTTGAAGTTTCTTGGATCACATCCAATGTCGGGTTCACTTTGATCCCCTTCAAGAAGTAGACCATATCGAATAGGAGGTCTAGAAGTCCTCTCGGATCTTCTAGAAAGAGGCGTGTCGTTTAATGGTTCCTGAGGTGTGGGATCGTTATTTTGTATCTCGGGTTCTTTTCGAATTTCTTCGAGTTCCATCATCTTGCCTTTCTTATCAAGTAAGAACTCCTTCTCCATGAAGGTGGCATTCCTCGAAACAAACACTTTTGTTTCAGTAGGATGATAGAAATAATATCCGATTGAATTTTTCGGATACCCTACAAAATAACATAAGGTGGATCGACTATCCAACTTATCTCCCACTGTCCGCTTCACGTAAGCAGGACATCCCCAAATCCTTAAGTATGAAAACTTAGGAGCTTTGTCATTCCATAACTCGTATGGAGTTTTATCCACTGCTTTATTGTGGACATTGTTCAACAACAATACCGTCATTTCAAGCGCATAGCCCCACAACGAAGGTGGGAGCTCAGTAAAGCTCATCATGGATCGAACCATGTCCAACAAAGTTCGATTGCGACGCTCCAAAACACCATTATGCTGAGGTGTCATAGGAGGAGTCCACTGAGAGAGAATCCCATTCTCTTTTAGATAGTCCAAAAACTCGGTACTTAAATATTCTCCACCTCGATCCAATCGAAGTGCTTTAATACTCTTACCTAGTTTGTTTTCTACTTCAGCCTTGAATTCTTTGAACTTTTCAAATGCTTCAGACTTATATTTCATCAAATATAAATACCCATACCTAGAATAATCATCAGTAAAGATAATGAAGTAGGTGTGACCAAATTTAGTACAAATACTAAATGGACCGCAAACATCTGTATGGATCAAATTTAACAGATTTTGACTACGCTCAGGTTTTTTTTTAAAAGGAGATTTAGTCATTTTCCTTTTAGGAAGGACTCACAAGTAGGTAGAGAGTTAATATCAGACATATCAAACATGCCCTCTCCAACTAGCTTGTTCATCCTTCTTGAGGAAATATGACCTAGCCTAGCATGCCAAAGGTTTGCCGGGTTTTGACTATCGTTTTTCCTTTTATTTGTTGTTACCGGTTTATCAGCATAATTAATTGGAACGTCTTATAATTTTAAGTTATATAGATCGTTTTTAAATTGTCCATTTCAAATCAAACATTCATTCTTGTAAATATTGCAAATCTCATTCGCAAAATTGCAAGAAAAATCTTCTCTATCAAGAATAGAAATAGAAATAATGTTTTAATGAAATCTTGGCACAAATAAAAAAAACATCTCTCTCAAAATATAGCTTAAAATTGTTTTGCAAAATCAAACAAATGTTTTCCATAGCTTTGGATTCAACTCTGGAATCATTCCCGAGCCTTAACTGGGTCTCACCCATCCTTAGCCTATTACTACTTGTCATCATCTGCAACTCATTGCAAATGTGAGATCTACATCTGGTATCCAATACCCAAGAAGTTGTATTAAGTGAAACATTTATTTCATTATAAAATATATCCTTAGCAGTTCGTAACTACTCGATATATATATTCTTTGCAGTTGCGCTTTCAGTAATCGGGTTTCTTGCAGTGATGGCAAACTTATTTAGACTTGTCCATATTTGCATGTAACATTTGGCCTTGAGATCATGGTCCTACTATTTCTCTAGTTCGGCCAACCTTTCCGAAGTTACATCAGCCGGGGCTGTCGTCGGAGGAGACTTTTCTAGCACGTAGAAAATCTTCTACGAACTCAGGACAATCATTAACTTACGGAACCATTCCGTATAGTTTTTGCCAGTCAGTTTGTTTTGTTCGAGAATTGAGACATGTGGATTACGAAGAATCATCGTAATGATACACTGAGAAGAAACAGACAATAATCAGTTATTGCTTAATTAATTTACTAAGACATAAAATATGGCGAGATTTAATTTTATGAATTTCACTCCCACTATTTTAACGATTTCACTACCCTCTAGTGAAAACGAGAAACCGATTTCCTTAGTGGGAAAATGGAGTCCAATTGACAAATCATAGTCCCGAATAATATCAGCCAATCATAATTTTCAAAAGGTAGAGCCCAATTGCTTCCAAATCAACCCCCATGTTTTTACCTCATGTCCAATAAGAGCCCAATAATATGACGCCGTTTATTGTGACATGTCAAGATGACCCATCAATATTAAGTTGTGATGGACGGTCGCCATGTGGATCCCCAATAATATGAGCCAATCCCATGGGAGTTCCACCCAACTTACAACATATGTCGATCCAATGTACAGCTTTCCGACGAACGGGCCCCCCCAATAATATGAGTCGGACCGTGCCCGTGGGTAGCATCTCATACATTGATCGTTGATGGAAGGTAGGAACATTTAAACAATATTTAAATTCTCTTTTGTTTATCTTGATATCAATTTTAAATCATATTTAAAATGAGGAATTTTTAATTTTGAAAAATTGTCTCATCATATCATATTTGTATGTTTGCGGGATTCATGCAATTTATTCTAAACATGCATACAATAATAATATCATATATTATATTTAGGATGATCGACCCCATAACTAATCGACCCGTGGTTGCCAATCACGAGTCTAAGTCCAATCCTAGGTGATATGTAAGTATGCAATGCAATCCTATTACATTGAGCTTCCAATTTACATTTCTTCGGTCTTTATTGTCTGTTAGGCCCACCTTTGTCTTCAAATCTTTATCTCCCACTAAGTCTAATAAATTTACAATAAATTTCGATGACAAGTAGGGGATACATATTTAAGGATGGGAACGGGCCATAAACCAGGCCCACTTTTTATTACAAATGACAAATCAAATTGGGCCATAAACCAAGCCCATTAATAAAACCCAACAACAATAACAAAAACCAAACGTAAATTTCCTAACATACACCTACAAAATTGGTCATGGCAATCAATCATCATTTATCCAATATTTAATTCAATAATTAAATCATTGGATAACATGCAATGGCAACATAATTAAAAGATAAAATCAAATTTTATCTAATATATACATAAGATCATATCTTATCATCAATTGTACCAAAATAATTAATTTTATAAAATCTAATTTAACGGATAAAATTTATAAATTTTCCAAAAATTCAAATTTATCCAAAAATCAATTTTAAAAATTTCGGACTCAAACAATTTGACCCGATGCCTCGTGGACCAATGCATCTTGAAGATCAAATAGTGACATCGCATGTGCTACTAGGAAACCAAGTAACCTAAAGCACATCATGTACTCTGGCCAGAGATTTGTCACACTAATATCTCCTCAGATCGCATAGGATATCTACACTCGCAAGCGTGTGGTGAATCATTGACAACAAAGCATATAGAGTCTCCATGATGTTTCAAGTAATAAGGACTAATGGTGTACAACCAAAATCGCGGACTTATCCACTCAAATAATGATAACCACTTGGAAAGTCCGAATAGGGTAGTTCGATCATTCATCATATGAATATCCATTTACATGCTTTGAACATCTCCATGTTCTATACCAATAAAACGTGGTACTCGGCATCGCAAATGCTAGTCTCAATCTCGAGCGATCCTTATCCTTATTTGCGGACGGCTCAATTGACTAGGAACTATTTAGAATATACAGTGCTTATAAGATGTGTCTAATGATAGTCATCCATATGTATTATCACATCTTACATGCACTCTAGTATATTCAAGGTCTTTATCTAAACATCGTATAATACGTCACAACATAATAATATGATAAAAGATAAAGTAAATGCCATTATAAAAATTGTAAATTATATTAAATAAAAGATTGTTTATACATAGAGTCATAAAAGCCCTTAGCCATAAGTTGGCTAATCGGGCACCCACTCTTTCAGGATCCTGCGGTGCCACCGGAGCAAACTGGGCTGGCATGTCAGACTGGAACGGGAATGGAGGTGGATAATGAGGTGCTGCTTGGAATCCCGAGGTGTCAATCCCCAACTGCGTCGCCATGCTACGCATCTTATCTTCCACATTCTGTAGATGAGTGGAAGTGGCCTGAAAATAATCCATGGCATAGTGGTCGAAAGCGGAGCTCTCAACGGCCATGTCCTGGGCGGTGCGGCGAGGAGGGGTGGTCTGAGGCGGTGGTCGACTGCTAGAGGAGCTCCCAACATGATGCTGACAGCTATAAAATTCCAAATTGCGCTTCGCTTTCTTGGAAGTGGCAAGCTTCTCATCCATGGTCTTGAAAGGCGGGAGCCACTCCTCATCGGGATTAAACTGCACACCCGCCGGGCGACAAAGTTTTGTGATGGTGTGGGGAAAGTAGAGGCCCACCGTCGGAGTCCGCATCGAATAAAGAATGGAATTGTGGACAAGAGTGCCCACATCAACCGGCCACCGCTTCGTGATAGCATACACAAGAATCGCCCTATCAGCCTGCACGTCAACTGTGTGGAGCACTGGTAAAAGTCGCCGGGCTATGAAAGCGTACCATAACGCCGGCTCAAGTTTTAGAAATCGCTCCGAAAATGAGTGAACTGGAGGGGATCGTGCCACTGAACACCCGAATAACACATCTCTCTCAATATCAAATTATAGTCCGGATTCGCCTTAAAATTCCTAAATTGACTATCATCCACAGCACGAGTATCAAATAACCTATTCAAGGTTCAGCATCAAATGACACAAGTGTTCCTCGGACAAATGCTTTAGAGTCCTCTCGGGCGGGGGCATTAGCATAAAATTCCCAAACCACCGGAACAATAGCGGGTTCGGGCACTTTGAAAAATACATTCCATTTTCTCTTATTTATCCCCAAAGCCACAAAATCATTACAATCCAAAGACAAACCACGCTCAGCAATAGGATTGCGATTGAGTCGAGCATGTTCGTACCTGTCTTGGGCTTCCCGAGAGATGAACCAATGGGATAGTTCCAAGGAGGAAGAGGTGCTAGCAACGATAGGGCCGGACGAACGGAATCGCTTGGCTGGCATGGTGGTGGTCGGCCGGAAAAGAGGCGGTGGTGGGCGGCGGTCGACGGTGGTAAGTAGCGGCATGGTGGTGAGGAGTGCGAAATATGAGGGTTCTGACAGAAATTGGCGGACCCGAACTTGAATTGCGACGATAAACTCCAAAGATCTGCAAAATACGGGAAATTGTCAAGAATTTATGGAGAAATTAGAGAGTAGGGAATTGGGGATTTAGGGTTTATGGGAGAGGATAAGGAAGAAAAGAGAAGAGAATGGGAGGAAAGAAAAGAAAAGAAAAGAAGAGAGCCTGTTTATTTTTGAATGCGTTGCTTGCGCGCGCGCGAGGAGGAACCTCGCGCGCGCGTGAGACTATATTTACGGGTCTCTATGTGCTTGTGCTGCGCGCGTGCGAGGTATGAGCTCGCGCGCGCGCGTTCCCATTTTTGTTCCTCTGGATGAAGAGCCTGCGCGCGCGCGAGGAGGGGTCCTCGCGCGTGTGCAGTGCAAAAACACAGCAGCTTCCGGCCTGCAAAATAAAACCAAACAAAAACTTAAACATTAAAAACGAAAATATTCCAAAAACAAAACTAAAATAAAAATGCAAACCATAAAAATAAACACTGGGTTGCCTCCCAAACAGCGCTAAATTTATAGTCTATAGCTCGGCTGTACCTCCTTTTTAATTTATCGGGTCTTGCAAGTCAACGGTGGTCTGTGTTTGATCCACGATACCACTTAGATAAACTTTTATCCTTTGCCCATTAACTGTGAATGCTCCTGTGGCAGGACTATAAATTTCTACCACACCATACGACATCACTTGCTTGATAGTAAATGGTTCTGACCATCTTGAACATAGCTTTCCTGGCATGAGCTTCAAACATGAGTTATATAATAAAACAGTTTGGCCTACCTCGAACTCACGTGAGACAATGCGCTGATCATGCCATTTCTTGGATTTTTCTTTGTAAATTCTGGCATTTTCATAGGCATCCAACCTAAGCTCCTTAAGTTCATTCAACTGTAGCAAACGTTCTTCACCTGTAGCCTGCACATCAAAATTCAGAAATTTAGTAGCCCATAGTGCTTTATGCTCAAGTTCAATAGGAAGATGACACGCTTTGCCATATAACAACCTAAAGGGAGAAGTTCCTATAAGTGTTTTAAAAGCAGTACGATAGGCCCATAACGCATCATCTAATTTATTCGACCACTCTTTCCTGTTTGAATTCACAGTTTTTTCCAAAATTCTTTTCAACCTTATTAGAAATTTCAACTTGCCCACTAGTCTGGGGATGATAAGGTGTTGCCACCTTGTGAGTGACCCAATATTTTGTCAAAAGTGTATCAAATTGTTGATTACAAAAGTGGATTCCTCCATCACTAATTATGGCTCTAGGGGTACCATATCTAGAAAATATGAATTTTTTCAAAAACTTCACAACCACCCTAGAGTCATTTGTCCTACATGCAAGTGCTTCAACCCACTTAGACACATAATCGACCGCAACCAAGATATATTTGTTTCCTTCAGACGCAGAAAACGGTCCCATAAAATCTATACCCCATACATCAAAAACTTCACAAACAAGAATATTATTTAGGGGCATCTCATGTCTCCCAGAAATATTACCAATTTTCTGACAAGCATCACAAGTAATCACATAGGCATAAGCATCTTTAAACAATGAAGGCCAATAAAATCCCGACTGAAGTACTTTAGCAGCGGTACGACCCGCGCCGAAGTGACCTCCAGTCGGACCTGTGTGACAATGTGAGAGTATAGATTTTACCTCTTCCGCTGGAATACACCAACAAATGATACCATCTGCACAAATCTTAAACAGAAAAGGATCTTCCCACAAAAAATATTTCAACTCTGAGAAAAATTTCTTTTTCTGTTGATAAGTTAAATGCGAGAGAAGAAACTTACTTGACATATAGTTAACGATGTCTGCATACCATGGTAGTTTCGTTACCTCAAACAGCTACTCGTCTGGAAAATCATCATGAATTATTTGCGTTTCAGCTCCTTGATTTTCCAAGCATGAAAGGTGGTCTGCAACTTGATTCTCTGATCCCTTCCTGTCAATAATTTTCAGATCAAACTCTTGTAACAATAAAACCCAATGAATTAACCTGGGTTTAGCATCCTTTTTGCTCATCAAATACTTCAACGCCGAATGATCTGTGTGAACGATGACTTTGCTTCCCACCAAATAAGATCTGAATTTATCCAAGGCAAACACTACTGCGAGAAGTTCTTTTTCGGTGGTTGCATAATTCAGTTGGGCGGCTGACAGGGTGATACTGGCGTAGTAAATCACATGAAGTACTTTGTCCCTATTTTGTCCAAGCACGGCTCCCAATGTAGTGTCACTGGCGTCACACATCAACTCAAACGGTAAATCCCAGTCAGGCGCTACTATCACTGGTGCAGTTATCAATTTCTGCTTCAAAATCTGAAAAGTCTGTAAACACTCAGCAGAAAAATTAAAAGGCACATCTTTGATTAACAGATTAGTAAGTGGTTTAGCAATAGAAGAAAAATCCTTAATAAATCTCCTATAGAAACCCGCATGCCCAAGAAAACTCCGAATTCCTTTCAAATTCGTGGGAGGTGGAAGTTTTTCAATTACTTCAAGTTTTGCTCTGTCCACCTCCACACCTACCTCAGACACTTTATGTCCTAAAACAATGCCCTCTCTCACCATGAAGTGACATTTTTTCCCAATTCAACACAAGATTACTCTCCTCACATCTTTGCAACACTTTTTTTCAAATTAAATAAGCATGCATCAAACGACGATCCAACCACAGAAAATTCATCCATAAACACTTCAATAAATTTTTCAACCTTGTCATGAAAAATAGCCATCATACACCGCTGAAAAGTGGCAGGGGCATTACACAAACCAAACGGCATCCGTTTATATGCAAAAGTACCATAAGGACATGTAAAAGTGGTTTTATGTTGGTCCTCAGGTGCTATAGGAATTTGCATATATCCGGAATAACCGTCCAAAAAACAATAAAACGCATGCCCTGCAAGTCTCTCAACCATCTGATCAATAAAGGGAAGGGGGAAGTGATCCTTACGGGTGGCATCATTCAATTTCCTATAATCAATACAAACCCGCCACCCCGTAACAGTTCTACTAGAAATCAATTCATTATTTGCATTTTTTATAACAGTCATCCCTCCCTTTTTAGGCACTACTTGAATTGGACTCACCCATTCACTATCAGATATAGGATAGATAATACCTGCATCCAGGAGTTTTATCACCTCCTTTTTTACTACCTCTTGCATAGCCGGGTTGAGTCTCCTCTGTGGTTGAGTAGATGTCTTGTGCTCCGCTTCCATCAATATTTTTTGCATGCACATGGTTGAACTAATCCCCTTGATATCGGCCAAGCTCCATCCGATGGCTCTTATGTGTTCTCGAATCACCCGCAATAGTTTTTCCTCCTCACAACCTGTCAAATAAGATGGACAGATTACTGGCAGTTTATCATTCTTTAATAAATACAAATATTTCAAATGAGAAGGGAGTGGTTTTAGTTCAAGAGTAGGGGGCTCCTCGGTGGATGGCTTTAGTGGTTTTGGAGTATGGTTAAGCTCCCCCATCATGGTATTGATGAGTCTGTCGAGGTTAGACTCCAATCCAAATATCGTGCTACTTCATGAACCTCCTCACTAACATGCTCTTCGTCAGTTATACCTGTCAAACATATTTCTAATGGATCCACAGACAACTGTTCCTGCAGAGAGCACTCAACCAAATCATCAGTAATATCAATTCTGAAACAATCAGAATTGTCTGCAGGATATCGAATGCCTTGAAAACATTAAATATAACTTTCTCATCATTCATACGCAACATCTACCCTCCCTTATGCACATCAATAAATGCTTTTCCAGTGGCTAAGAATGGCCTACCCAAAATAAGAGGTATCTCACGATCCTCTTCCATATCAAGCACAACAAAGTCCACTGGAAAAGCATTTATTGATTAAATAATTATTTGAGTTATTTGTGCATGATTTAATTTATTTTTAAGCATTTAACCCATAATTAGTGATTTTTATGATTTTTAGTATTTTAATTATTTTATCGCGTAGACGGGACCGTGGACGGACGAGATGACAACTTTCTATCCAATTTATTTCATGAGCCTTTTTAGAGCCCAAAAATATTATTTTGAGTTTTAGTTCCTCAAAATTTTTAGTATTTAATTTTATATAATTTTAGGAGTCCGTTTTTATTCAAAATAATGACTTTTTATTATTTTTAAAATTTCCTTAATTATGTATTTCGGGATTTTTTAAATTTATTATCAGAATTTTTTTCTTAATTAGAGTTTTTAAGTTACATATTTTATCTATTAAAATCCTTATTAATATTTTAATTAACCTAACACCTATTTTTAAATTAAAATATAACCCTAAGCTACCCAACCCCACGATTTCCCTAAGCTCAGCCGACACCCCACTATTCACCATCCTCTCCATCGGCCGAGACAGTCTCTAGGACTCCATAGCCGATCCCCTCAAGTTTGTTTTTAGGTTTCTCGTCGCCCCGTCGTCCCGGAATCGTCATCTACGCCTACGTCTTTCCATTTTACGGTGCAAGGCATGATCTTTTCTCTATATTTTTGTGTCGTACCAGTGTATATGCGGGTGTGTGCGTGTGCATCAGAATATTTTTAGAATTTTTTTCAGAAAACAATCGGATTAATGGTTTGAGTCATGTTCATGTTGGATTTGCTTCCTATTCAATCGTTTTCTCGAGCCATGGTTCGTTTCTAGCTGCTGGCCAAGGGTCCTAGGTAGGGTGAGAAGGGTCTGGACCGAATGGCTCGAGTGGCTCGGGCCAAACGGCCCCAGGAAGGCTGCTGGTGCGGTTCGGCTCTCTCGGACGCACAGGCTAGGGTTGAGGGAAGGAGGCTTCGGCTCGGTGCGCAGGGGCTGCATGGAGTCGGGGCTTGGGCAGGTTAGCACCGCCCAGACGTGGGCTACGTCTGGGTGGCGGGGCTCCGGCCAGGGCGGCCGGAGCAGGGCGGCAGCAGCCCTAGAAGGGCTGTTGCCCGCGGCTGCTGCTGCGTAGAGGAGGAAGGGGATTGGGTTTCGGGTTGTAGGGTTAGGAAGGAACCGGGTCGGGTGGTTGAGGCCTGGGTCGGGTCAGTGGGTTAGCGGGTCGGGTTAGGTTGGTCCGGGTCCAGGGTTTATGGGCCGGGCTCGAGTCTTTTTATTTTTAAAGTATTTTATGATTTAATTGGTTTTTGGGCCATTTAAATTGAAATAAAATGTTTTGGGCTCCATTTAATTATTTTGGGCTAAGTTTAATTTATTTGGGCTTAATTAATTTAATTAAGTGAGTCCAATAATTTTATGGGCTTCAGGGCCCGTGAAAGTTATTGGGCCAGTCTTTGGGCTTTTGGGCCCATTGGGCCAGATTTGTGTTATTGGGCTTTGAATAATTTAATTGGGCTTAGAATAATTAGTTGGGCTTAAAGTTTAAGTTATTGGGCCAGTCTGTGGGCTTTTGGGCCCATTGGGCCAGTTTAAATAGTTATTGGGCTTAAGTTTGTTAATGGGCCAGATTTAAGTAATTGGGCTTGAGTGTTAGGGCCAGCAGTCCAGGACCATCCATGAGAAAATTTGCATGTGTCCTGATTATATATTTAATTATTTTTATGCATTGAAGTTATTTTAATATTTATATGTTAGTAAGAAATTAAATTAAATATATATGAAGGACACACGTTTTATTCAAGTACATGCATTCATGAAATAATATTTTATGCATGATTTAATGTTTAAGGTTGAGCAAGAAAATATTTTATGTTGGGAGTTGAAGTAGTGTGACAATTTAAGGGGGATTCGTCCCCATATGATTGAAGGGCAGTTTACTGCCAATTTAAGAGGTGATTCGTCACCGGCCACGTACGTTGGTTTCCACGCTGATCAGTATTTAATGTATGATTTAAGGTTACACTATGGATACAACCATGCTATGTTAGAAAATTAATTTGCTCAACAATGTTATGTATTATGTTATTTAAGTTTATTTAAGTTAAGTTATGTTATGTAATTTTTAAGCATGCTCATTCATGTATATGTATGTATTAGTATTTAATTGTTTTAAATTATTTTAAACCCTTGTTATGTTAGCATGTTGGGCCTCTAGGCTCACTATACTGGTATGGTGCAGGTGAGGACATTGAGGATGATGTTGTACCCACCGGAGGCGAGGATGTATGAGCAGACATGAAGTGACCCCGTGACCGTGATAGATGGCTGAGTCACATGCATGTTACATTTTATATTATTTTTCAGTGGTTGTGAATTTTGAATATTTTATGGAATATTGGTAGTGCATGCAAATTTTAATCATTTTATTTATGCAGTATTTTTAATTAAATGTTTGACTCAGATGTTTATTTTATTTTAAAGAATGCATTTTTATTTAAGTATTTATTTGTTTATTTATTTATTTATTTATTTTAAATCTTTTTATTCTGTGCATATATGTATGGGCATATATGTACATATTTTATTTAGTAAGTAAAAAAAAAAAAAAAAATTCCGCATATTTATTTATTAATTATAGAGTTAGGGTCGTTTCAGTTGGTATCAAAGCACGGTCCTTGGAGGGGTCATAACTGCTATGCGAGCTCAGAAATCCACGCTACCGGTCTGTAAGTTTTAAGTGTTTCTAGCATGATTTAATTTTTAGAATTTAAGTTAGCATTAATTTTTAAACAACTTAGTTATGCATGGCGATTTACGTAAATAAATCTGTGGTGGTGCAGAATGCCTCCGAGACCAGTTAACAGACGTGGGGGACCTCCACCTCCACCTCCACCTCCACCTCCGCAGAACCCTATTGCAGCATTGGAGCAGGCCAATGCAAATATGATGGCAGGGATTACTGCTCTGTTAGAGCAGCAGGCTACTCGTCCCAGGTTGTCCCACGAGGAGGACGTTGCTGAGAGGTTCCAGAAGAAGGGACCCAAGGAGTTTGTTGGTACCACCGATCCTTTGGTGGCGGAGGGATGGATTCGCTCTCTGGAGTCCATCTTTGCTTATATGGGGATCACAGACACCGACAGGGTGAACTGTGCGACGTACATGCTGAGGGGTGATGCAGCGCTCTGGTGGGAGGGTGCAGCCAAAGGAGTCGACCTTCCTACACTGACCTGGGCAGAGTTTAGGCGTATCTTCTACGCCAAGTACTTTACTGAGGATGTGCGCAGTTGCATGATCCGTGAGTTTATGAGTCTCCGTCAGGGGGACAAGGCCGTGGTTGAGTATGTGAGGCTGTTCGAGAGGGGCTGTCACTTTGTGCCCTTGATTGCTGATAGTCCGTAGGAGAAGTTGAGACAGTTTGTGGAGGGCCTGAAGGCTGATATCAGGCATGATGTTCGTATGGCAGACGTCCTTACTTATGAGTCTGCAGTCAGTAGAGCCTTGCGTTCCGAGGAGGGTCGGAGAGAGATCCCGAGGGAGCAGCAGGGGAAGAGGCAGTTTCAGGCTGGGTACCAGCGACCATCTTCGCAGCCTCCTGCGAAGAAACAGTATACAGGGCCGGCTAAGGGCCCGAATCAGCAACAAAGGCCGCAGCAGCAGAGGGGCGGGGCCCCTAATGCCATAGCTTATCCTACTTGCCCGAAGTGCCAGAAGATGCATTCGGGACCTTGTCTATTGGGAGCAGGAGTTTGCTACCACTGTAGGGAGCCAGGGCATCAGATAGCTAACTGCCCCAGGAAGAAGAACACCGCTGGTAGGGTGTTTGTGATGCAGGCTGAGGAGGTAGATCCAGACACCTCCTTGATCACCGGTATATCTTATCCCTAGCATTTTAATAATTTTCCTTTGGTTAAAAATTTAGTCTTTAATTTGGAATTCTTGTTATTTGGGTTATTTAACTGCATGTTAGAATAGGAAGCATGTTTTACTTGTGATTAGAATTAAGAATTTGTAGTGACTCATTGGGGAAAATTTAGTAGTGGTATGAAACTGTTGGGAATTTTCTGCGTGCAGGGAGAATTCTAGTTGGAGGCAACTCCACGTTTGCGTTGCTAGATTCAGGGGCTACGCATTCGTTTATCTCCTTGGAGTTTATCAGGCGGGTAGGCATCACACCTGAGAGTAGTGACAGTGGGTATGATGTTACTATGCCGTCAGGGCAGATTATTTCTACCTTGAAGGTTATTCGAGGACTGGAGTTGGAGCTACAGGGACACTCCATTCGAGCAGATGTAGTAGTTTTGCCTTTGAGTGGATTCGATTTGATTTTGGGCATGGACTGGTTGACAGTCAATGGAGCTTCGATTGATTTTCGTCGGAGATCAGTGTCAGTGAGACCTACAGTAGGCGACCCGTTCACTTTTCATGCATCTCAGAGCAGTGATATTCCTCAGGTGATATCTCATATTCAGGCGAGGAAGTTGTTGAGACGGGGTTGCCAGGGGTTTCTAGCGAGTATTTTCACGACTTCAGAGCCATCTAGCAGATCATTATCAGAGATAGAGGTGGTTCGTGACTTTCCGGATGTCTTTCCGGAGGATGTTGCCGGTATTCCACCAGTGAGAGAGGTGGAGTTCAGCATCGACTTAGTGCCAGACACCGTGCCTATCTCTAAGGCACCGTACAGGCTTGCTCCTACCGAGATGAAAGAGTTGAAGGAGCAGATTCAGGAGTTGTTAGAGAAAGGCTTTGTTCATCCTAGCTTTTCTCCGTGGGGAGCTCCGGTGTTATTTGTGAAGAAGAAGGATGGCAGTATGAGACTGTGCATCGATTACCAAGAACTCAACAGGGTCACAGTAAAGAACAAGTATCCACTGCCGAGGATAGAGGATTTATTTGACCAGTTGCAGGGAGCTTCGGTGTTCTCCAAGATCGACCTGCGATCTGGTTATCATCAGTTGCGTGTTAGAGATGCAGATGTGTCCAAGACTGCTTTCAGGACACGATATGGGCATTACGAGTTCTTAGTGATGCCATTTGGGATGACCAATGCTCCAGCGGTTTTCATGGATCTCATGAACCGAGTCTTTCAGCCATATTTAGATCAGTTCATCATAGTCTTTATTGATGATATTTTGATCTATTCTAGGAGCATAGACAGCATCTTCAGACGGCCTTGCAGACTTTGAGAGAGCATCGGTTGTATGCCAAGTTTAGCAAGTGCGAGTTTTGGCTTGAGCAGGTGGCATTTCTTGGCCACATTATTTCGAGAGATGGGATTGCAGTTGATCAGTCTAAGGTTGAGGCAGTGCAGAATTGGGGTATTCCGAAGAATGCTTCAGAGATTCGCAGTTTCTTGGGTTTGGCAGGATATTATAGGAAGTTCATCAAGGGTTTTTCCTCTATTGCAGTACCCTTGACTTCCTTGACCAAGAAGAATGCGAAGTTTATCTGGAGTTCAGACTGTCAGAGGAGCTTCGATCAGCTGAAGGAAGCACTCACTACTGCACCAGTGTTAGCGATGACAGTACCACACGAGGAGTTAGTGGTGTACACCGACGCGTCTAAACTAGGTTTAGGCGCAGTGCTTATGCAGTGTGGTAAAGTTATTGCGTATGCGTCGAGGCAGCTGAAGATTCATGAGCAGAACTACCCGACGCATGACTTGGAGTTGGCAGCAGTGGTCTTTGCTTTGAAAATCTGGAGGCACTATCTGTATGGCGAGAAGTGCAAGATTTTCACAGACCACAAGAGTCTCAAGTACTTCTTCACACAGAAGGAGTTGAACATGAGACAGCGCAGATGGTTGGAGTTGGTGAAGGACTATGATTGTGACATTAGCTACCATCCGGGTAAAGCTAATGTAGTGGCTGATGCTTTGAGTCGAAAGTCGTCAGGGGTATCATGTTTGACCGTACAGTTACCACTACAGAGCGAGATTCAGAGATTTGGCTTGGAGTGTTATCCGAGTGGCCATGCACCGAGCTTGTCAGTATTGACGGTGCAGCCAGTTCTGCGAGATCGGATTAGAGAGGGACAGTCTACTGATGAGGAGTTACAGCGATGGAGACAGAGAGATGAGGCTAGAGGTAATCTCTTGTATACAGTGGAGGATGGTATCGTTCAGTACCGTGGTAGGATGTGGGTACCGAACGTTGATCAGTTGAGAGCTGAGATTTTAGCAGAGGCTCACACATCTCCGTACTCCATACACCCCGGAAGTACGAAGATGTACAAATATTTGCAGCTATTGTATTGGTGGCCCGGAATGAAGAGTGACATCGGGAGAGTGGTGTCAGAGTGTTTGACTTGTCAGCAAGTCAAGGCAGAGCATCAGCGTCCAGCAGGACTTCTTAGACCTCTTCGTATTCCGGAATGGAAATGGGAGAATATTACGATGGACTTTGTGGTTGGCTTACCGAGGAGTGCCAGAGGTTGCACAGCGATTTGGGTGATTGTGGATAGACTCACCAAGTCAGCTCATTTTTTGCCGGTGAGGACTACTTATACTTTGACACAGTATGCAGAGCTTTACATCAGAGAGATTGTTAGACTGCATGGCATACCAGTGTCTATTGTGTCAGACAGAGATCCAAGATTCACATCTGCGTTTTGGAAGAGTCTGCACACAGCTTTGGGGACGAGGCTTTTGTTCAGTACCGCATTTCATCCCCAGACAGATGGTCAGTCTGAGAGGGTGATCCAGGTTCTCGAGGATCTTCTGAGAGCTTGTGTCATTGATTTTCGGGGTTCTTGGGAGACTAGACTGCCATTAGTGGAGTTTACCTAAAACAACAATTTTCAGTCGTCTATAGGTATGGCTCCTTATGCAGCATTGTATGGGAGGAGATGCAGATCTCCTGTGCATTGGGATGAGGTTGGTGAGCGGATTTTGCTGGGTCCTGAGATTGTGCAGCAGACAGCTGACATTGTGACTCAGATTCGAGATAGGATGAGGACTGCTCAGAGTCGGCACAAGAGTTATGCAGATGCCAGACGACGAGATTTGGAGTTCGCTGTAGGTGATCACGTATTCCTGAAGGTGTCACCTATGAAGGGAGTAGTGCGTTTTGGCCGGAGAGGCAAGCTTAATCCGAGGTATATAGGGCCATTCGAGATCTTGGAGAGAGTTGGCACGTTGGCCTACCGTTTAGCTCTACCTCCAGGGCTAGCCGCAGTGCACAACGTTTTCCATGTATCCATGCTTCGGAGATATGTCTCCAACCCGTCGCATGTGTTGGATTTCGAGCCCTTACAGTTGCCACCAGATCTAGTGTATGAGGAGAGGCCAGTACGGATCTTGGCAAGGGAGGAGCGGAGGCTTAGGACGCGGGTCATACCGATGGTCAGAGTCCAGTGGTTGAATCACTCGGAGGAGGAAGCTACTTGGGAGACCGAGGCAGACATGAGGACTCGCTACCCGGAGTTGTTCGGGTAAGTACTTTAATTTCGAGGACGAAATTCAATTTAAGGGGGGGAGAATTGTAACACCCGGTATTTTTAAATACGTGAATCCGCATGCATAATTAGGATAATTAATTATTTAAATTTATGATTTATGGGTTAAATAATTATTTTAGTTATTTGTGCATGATTTAATTATTTTTAAGCATTTAACCCATAATTAGTGATTTTTATGATTTTTAGTATTTTAATTATTTTATCGCGTAGACGGGACCGTGGACGGACGAGATGACAACTTTCTATCCAATTTATTTCATGAGCCTTTTTAGAGCCCAAAAATATTATTTTGAGTTTTAGTTCCTCAAAATTTTTAGTATTTAATTTTATATAATTTTAGGAGTCCGTTTTTATTCAAAATAAGCCAAAATAATGACTTTTTATTATTTTTAAAATTTCCTTAATTATGTATTTCGGGATTTTTTAAATTTATTATCAGAATTTTTTTATTAATTAGAGTTTTTAAGTTACATATTTTATCTATTAAAATCCTTATTAATATTTTAATTAACCTAACACCTATTTTTAAATTAAAATATAACCCTAAGCTACCCAACCCCACGATTTCCCTAAGCTCAGCCGACACCCCACTATTCACCATCCTCTCCATCGGCCGAGACAGTCCCTAGGACTCCATAGCCGATCCCCTCAAGTTTTTTTTTAGGTTTCTCGTCGCCCCGTCGTCCCGGAATCGTCATCTACGCCTACGTCTTTCCATTTTACGGTGCAAGGCATGATATTTTCTCTATATTTTTGTGTCGTACCAGTGTATATGCGGGTGTGTGCGTGTGCATCAGAATATTTTTAGAATTTTTTTCAGAAAACAATCGGATTAATGGTTTGAGTCATGTTCATGTTGGATTTGCTTCCTATTCAATCGTTTTCTCGAGCCATGGTTCGTTTCTAGCTGCTGGCCAAGGGTCCTAGGTAGGGTGAGAAGGGTCTGGACCGAATGGCTCGAGTGGCTTGGGCCAAACGGCCCCAGGAAGGCTGCTGGTGCGGTTCGGCTCTCTCGGACGCACAGGCTAGGGTTGAGGGAAGGAGGCTTCGGCTCGGTGCGCAGGGGCTGCATGGAGTCGGGGCTTGGGCAGGTTAGCACCGCCCAGACGTGGGCTACGTCTGGGTGGCGGGGCTCTGGCCAGGGCGGCAGCAGCCCTAGAAGGGCTGCTGCCCGCGGCTGCTGCTGCGTAGAGGAGGAAGGGGATTGGGTTTCGGGTTGTAGGGTTAGGAAGGAACCGGGTCGGGTGGTTGAGGCCTGGGTCGGGTCAGTGGGTTAGCGGGTCGGGTTAGGTTGGTCCGGGTCCGGGGTTTATGGGCCGGGCTCGAGTCTTTTTATTTTTAAAGTATTTTATGATTTAATTGGTTTTTGGGCCATTTAAATTGAAATAAAATGTTTTGGACTCCATTTAATTATTTTGGGCTAAGTTTAATTTATTTGGGCTTAATTAATTTAATTAAGTGAGTCCAATAATTTTATGGGCTTCAGGGCCCGTGAAAGTTATTGGGCTAGTCTTTGGGCTTTTGGGCCCATTGGGCCAGATTTGTGTTATTGGGCTTTGAATAATTTAATTGGGCTTAGAATAATTAGTTGGGCTTAAAGTTTAAGTTATTGGGCCAGTCTGTGGGCTTTTGGGCCCATTGGGCCAGTTTAAGTAGTTATTGGGCTTAAGTTTGTTAATGGGCCAGATTTAAGTAATTGGGCTTGAGTGTTAGGGCCAGCAGTCCAGGATCATCCATGAGAAAATTTGCATGTGTCTTGATTATATATTTAATTATTTTTATGCATTGAAGTTATTTTAATATTTATATGTTAGTAAGAAATTAAATTAAATATATATGAAGGACACACGTTTTATTCAAGTACATGCATTCATGAAATAATATTTTATGCATGATTTAATGTTTAAGGTTGAGCAAGAAAATATTTTATGTTGGGAGTTGAAGTAGTGTGATAATTTAAGGGGGATTCGTCCCCATATGATTGAAGGGCAGTTTACTGCCAATTTAAGAGGTGATTCGTCACCGGCCACGTACGTTGGTTTCCACGCTGATCAGTATTTAATGTATGATTTAAGGTTACACTATGGATACAACCATGCTATGTTAGAAAATTAATTTGCTCAACAATGTTATGTATTATGTTATTTAAGTTTATTTAAGTTAAGTTATGTTATGTAATTTTTAAGCATGCTCATTCATGTATATGTATGTATTAGTATTTAATTGTTTTAAATTATTTTAAACCCTTGTTATGTTAGCATGTTGGGCCTCTAGGCTCACTACACTGGTATGGTGCAGGTGAGGACATTGAGGATGATGTTGTACCCACCGGAGGCGAGGATGTATGAGCAGACATGCAGTGACCCCGTGACCGTGATAGATGGCTGAGTCACATGCATGTTACATTTTATATTATTTTTCAGTGGTTGTGAATTTTGAATATTTTATGGAATATTGGCAGTGCATGCAAATTTTAATCATTTTATTTATGCAGTATTTTTAATTAAATGTTTGACTCAGATGTTTATTTTATTTTAAAGAATGCATTTTTATTTAAGTATTTATTTGTTTATTTATTTATTTATTTATTTTAAATCTTTTTATTCTGTGCATATATGTATGGGCATATATGTACATATTTTATTTAGTAAGTAAAAAAAATATATATATTTTCCGCATATTTATTTATTAATTATAGAGTTAGGGTCGTTTCAACGGAGAAATTGAAGTCAATTGCTAATGATGGTCTTTTGAGCTCATGTGTCAATCTTCAAAATTATTTTAACACATGATGGCACTCTCTGATGTTGATGGATCAGATTTATTTCTAAAACTAAAGTTGTTAAAACACTCATTACCTGGAGAAGCAAAAAGAGATTGATGTTCTGAATTATTTGAAAAGAATGGATGGTTGTTATCCAAATGTCTATATTATCCATCGAGTTTTGCTGACTATATCAGTTATAGTTGCATCTGTCGAAAAGAGTTTTTCCAAATTGAAGTGGATCAAAACTTATATTCGATCAACTATGTCGCAAGAAATGGCATGTTATAAACTATGTACTGGTTTGGAACATGAATTTTATATTTTGTTTGAATCTTCTTTGTTTTTTTTATTATTTGTTTATGACATATTGTTTTTTATTATTTATTTTTTCTATTTCTAGAATTCATGTTACAAATACTATTATATTTATGTAGACAAAAAAAAATTATGTAAACAATAGCTTTGAAGGCATCATTTTTGGGGCTTACCTCGGGCCTCAAAATCTCAGGTTCGAGACGAGGTAATTTCATAATGTATTTTCCATGTGATATGTTCTTTTTCCTTGAACATAGTGTTAACTAGACCACGACTAAAGGTGATTATGGTGATCCGACATATCGGCAAACAAGATAGTAATCATATATAAACAAGGAAACACGTAAGTTTCCAAGACAAAAGTTCCTCCGAAACAACATAGACGGATCTCTATAAAAGAGGGAAGGGAAGAAGAAAAAAAAGAAAAAAAAAAGTAAATTATGCTGCTATAATTGCAAGGCTATTTGATTTCCTTGCTGATTTCATTTTGTTGTTTTAATTAATTCTTGGCTAGCAAACTAGTTTGACTAAACAGAAAAACAAATCTCATTGTAACCAATACATTTATATAAAGCAGCTGCAAGAAATAACTATGTTCTTCAACCAATTTACAAATGCATCCAGTTTAAACCTCTAAGCAAAAATAAAAAAGAAAAAAGGCTACCCTTCCTGTTAACTTTGTCTCTTAGCAATAGATACAGTTTTTCCCACGTAATGTACTTCAGTATGGCCGATAAATTCACTTCATAAGATTGCAGCCAATCCAACAGGATCCCCATCTTCACGACTCTGTTCTGGAGCAATACCCACATTCCGAGACTTCGCTGAAAAGTTAATGTTTATGCATATTCATTACAAGGATTGAAAAAAAAAAAACAAAACAAAAGAGCAGAAGTGGGAATTAAAATGATGATGATAATAATGACTGAAAAACAGGGCTTGTTTCCAGCTTTTGAAATTACAGACTCGGTGTTTAGAGCCGTAAGAAGTGGAACATAAACAGTTCAAACAAATTTGAAATAAAATGGCATATGAATGAAAACAGGTCCGATACAGATTCATCAGTTCAAAATGAAGTGATGTTCAACACTCAAACTATGCTGCAAGACTTAAAAGTTGTTACTTATTTAATTTTAATTTTAATAAAAATACAAGATATATCAGTTTTTCTTATACCGAAGTATTGCCACCCCTTCCCTATTTTGACTGGAGAATCAAGTTTTTATTTTTTATCGTCTCTCTCTCTGAAGGTTGGCAGGCGTATCGAAAAGGATTGCAACTTTGCATAAAATGTAACTCACTTGAGACATTTGTAATGGCATTTACACTCTTTTGAGCAGCAAGAGCCTTCAAGTTGGTTCCTGTTGCCATTATTAAGAGACTTTTCAAAAGTTGTTTTTGCTCTTTGGGGCTGCCCGTCTTTGTTAAAGCTTCTTCGAAAGCTAGAAGATCTTGGAGGGTGATACATGGAAGAGAGAGTAAAATCTGCACCAAAAACAAATAGTAGTTTAATTCAACGGGGGTTCAAAGACACATTATATTTGCCATCAACAATTTTTTCACACATAATACGAGCGGGGGGCGCGGGGTGTAGCTAACCTGCCTGGGTGATGGGTCTCTCTTGGACAGGTGAATAAAGATTTCCCGACAATGACCAACTAAATCAGAACTTATAAAAGCATTTGACTCGAGAGATAAGCCTTGGATCATAGCAGCAAACAAATCTTTGCATACAAATTCTCTGAGCTCCACATTATTTGTCGAAATAGCAAGGAGAACAACTACTCCACAGAAATAAGAAACTTTTGACACGGCTTCACTATCTGTCCAGCCAAATGCTTTCAAGCATATTTTTAAAGCTGGAATTGCAACACTTTTTTTGTTTAGGACAAATCTGCAGACACATTACACTTGAAATGAGGACCTTAAATATTAACTGGTAACCATGAAGAAAAAATTGATTATTTGAACAGTGATTATACCCAGCCATGGAACTGCAAGCAAAGGCATTCAAGTCTTTCATTGAAGAACCATCCATGTGACTTATCTGAGCAGCCTGTTCCAATGAAGGAAGTGTGGTATTAAGTCCAGGAGCAGCAAGAACCGAGAGAAGAGAACAAATCTCACGAGTTAGATCCCTGAGCAGCTTTTCTTCCATGACCTCCACCTTTAAGTCTGACCCAGCAAGTATCCCATGAAGATCTGGAACTTTAGCTTTCCCCTCTTGTAAAAGGCTAGACCATGAACAGCTAAGAGCCTCCCAAGCATGGAGAAGTAATGGATGCAGGATATTTTCCAGCCACATCTCCCACAAATCTTGGGGGCAACATTTAACCAGTGGAACCAAAACCAAGTGTACCAGCTGCTTTAAATGCCTGAACTCCATGTACTGAATGTTCTCCATCAATGATAAAATAACAGAATGTGACTCTATGCATCTGAAAAACGAATCGCCAAGAGTTGTCGATAAACCTAATATACTGTACCTGGAGCATGAAAATTTTCATTTAGTAAATCAGCTTATAACAACACAACTTAAGTGGGCAGTATGTTTTGCATGTCATGGCATTTGCAATTGCTAAACACAAGAATTTAAAAGTGTCATTGGATGAACATACTTTGTATCTTATAAGCTTTGGGCCTTATTTGAGAAACGAAGGGGTCATGTTAGGGAAATGCAGTCTTTAAAAGATAATGTTCATTCTGTGTTTCCCAAAAGGATTGCAGTAAGCTTACATAAAGCCAAAAATAAAAAGTTGTTTTTCCTAAGTAAAAAATATAAATAAACAACAAAAAATTGTCAAGAACATAAAAGAGAAACAGGTAAAGTGAGATGGTATTTAACTAGGAAAAACCCAATTTTTCCAAAGCCTACAGTTTCCTTGCTCTAAGATTCTCTTTAATAACCTAACTGTGATAAAACTGGGAAATAAAATCCATTGTGTTTCTCAATGATATGCATGGGTATTGATACATTTTATAGGGCTGATCCAAGTCTCCAGAAAAATAAAAACATTACATGAGTATGACTCTCAACTAAACAATCCCCAAATCTGTGGTAATCAAAGATACAAGCTATCAAACTATTAAAAGATATACCAGAATAATGTATATTCCCACTCCCCCTCAAATTGGTAAATATACATCTTATAATTATGTATAAAAAATAGTAAAAAAAAATCAACCGCCTAGGCAGTAGGCGGTCACTAACTGACCGTGTGTGCAATGGATATGATAAAGAAGAATTTGAAGCACAACTCTTACATGGATGATGGATCATTGCAAGAAACCGTGCCACACAAAATCGAAGCAAATCTCAGTAAAGTCGGAGAAAATCATGGAAGAATTCTAGTCCATCTTGAATGTAATTTGAAAGAAGTTTCAAGAAGGAAATTACTCAATTTTCAGAAAGAATTTTCAAGCATGAAGAATAGCTTATGGTCTTCTTGTCTTTCCTTGTATTCAGACATAAGCTTTACAAGGGTAAAGTTTCCAAACCAAGCCCTTGGTGATTGCTCGAGGCCATTTAAAGCTACATTCTTCTCATCAAACTGCTCCAAGCACCATTCAGAATTAACAGCTGGGGAAAATAAAATTCTTATTATATTCATCATGGCTACTGAAGCAAACTTCTCTTGATAATCAAATCCATAGTAATGTGTGTATCCCCTTTGCAATGAGTCTAGCCTTGTATCCACAACTTTCAACAATTTCACATATTGGTTTATTTTTCAGTGCCTCCATGTCATGCTTCATAATAGGTCATCAATTCTCATTAGATAATGCCTCAAACAAAGTATTAGGAATGTGAATGTTCTCTAAACTTGTTAGGAAATTTCTCTGTGAAAGTGAAAAATTGACAAAGGTCACAGAATTTGCTATGAGACGGGGATGTTCGGTACATTCTCTTGTTCCTTTCCTGATAGCAACAGGAATGTCATGATCATGGACTGGTAGGGAAACAAGAGTTTTGTCGGCTGTACATACCACATTCTTAAGATCAAGGATTCTTGAATTTGCAGGTTAGTGTTGTGTTTATGTTTATTCCTTCTTGAGTACACCCAATCAAATCACATGTAGTCAACGATGCTGTTCAGTGAAGGATTCAGTAAGTGTTGAGATCAAAGTGGGTCAAGGGTCCAATCCACCAATAACTCTTGGGTGACGGGTTTGGCATAGAAACTGTTGAGATCAAACTGGGAATTGAAATCCTGGTTGTTGAGGGTAAGTCAAGTAAGAACAAGCCCACATCCTTATCTTTGAGGGGGGATAATTGCTACCCCTGGAGATATGGTTGGTTAAAATATGATTCTTGTTTGTCAAAGGTAACATAAACTGAAAATTCATTGTCGGTTGATGATAACCCTAGTAGCTTTTTTGGGTTGATGAATACCAATCAAACACATTTAAAAGCTTTAGTATCTAACTTCCCCCAGTTATTATTTCATTTCTTTATCCAGCAGTATCTGGTTTTTATATCATTTGTTGAGAAATACCGTGGCTGAACAAGTAAAATGAGAGCTAGGCGCCGGCCAACAGCACCGAAAGAGTGCTAGTCAGCCAGCCTAGCGAATTTTAGAACCTTGATCCTTGGAAACATTAAAGCCTTGGTTTGTCGAAAGATATTTCCTAATTGATTTCAATAAAGGAAAGAAAAATCGACAAAGAGGCCAAAAAAGGCTTCCCATGCTTAGCTCAATCCACAATAAACACCATATCATGGGTCTCGTTGAGATAGTGTAGCCGATAGTCACAGTAGGATTATGATAAAATAATGTAGATTCTAAGATTGTAGCTAGGTTGTGTGCAGGCACACAGCCAATGCCTAACCAAGAGAAAAACAAAGTGCATGCATTGCACACTTTAATTCCTCTCTCACATTATGGAATTCATGGAGTAGGGGAGGTGCCACATAGGCGAGACAATAAAAAATCTAACCTTTATTCAGGCAGCTCTAACTAAAGAGCCCAATCTTAACTTACAATGCAAGAAATTCACGTATAACAAGATTCTATTCTCCATGTGGGTTGGTTGTTATCAGGTCAACAAAACAGGGGAACAAAGGTACGGGAAGGTAGACTAGGCAAACATTTAGCAAGATAGTTTATAAAAAATTAGCATATGAATATATGATCTATGATTTTTCATTTTATTTAGATGAAGAGCCTACTTCTACTCTAGCTTTTACAGTAACTGCATGGAAATTGAATAGAACCAATAAATTCAACCAGTTTTGACCGGTTCCGGACCCAACAAGTTCGGAACCGGCCGATAACAGTTCCGCCTCCATGGATAAAACCATGGTACCGCTTCGAACCGAGAAAAATGATCGATCCAGTTTCGGATCTAAATTGAGCAGTTGCCACAACACATATTCTTTTGTTGTATAAAAAAACCACAGCCGGGGAAAACTCCCGGATCGGTCCGGATCCGGTTACAAATACATGGAACCACTCCAAACCTATATTTGATATAGGTTCGAGGTGGTTCCGGAACCGGTCTGCCTGGAGCGGTTCCAGATTCAAATTAACCGGGGCGGTTTCAAACTGGTTCTGGCTCAACCTGTCCCGTTAAGCGTCCCTAAATTAAACAGCATGTAATCACTGCCAATAATCAACCCAGTACTTAAGTCACCGATGTTTAAAGTTTTTCAAGAGACCTGGTGTTGAATCAGAGAATTGGAAATCTGAATAAAGAAGTTCAATCTTTTTTTTTTTTATCAGAAACACAAATATTATTAATAATTAAAAGGATTAAAATACAAACTGTGGACCAGTGATCCACTAAACCTCAAAAGAGGTTCAAAGTTAATCTAGCTCAATGCTAAGCTCCAATCCCTATACAAATCTGAAATTGCAAAAGGTTGAAATTCTTTTATATTATGTAACCAAGTTGATCCGCTCAACTTAATCTTGTCCCAACTTTCTTCAATCGAATCTTCTTCATCTTCAAAGATCCTTTTATTTCTTTCTAGCCACACAATCCAACAAACGCAATGCACTAAAACACCCCACAAAATTTTCCCCCTTGTTCCCAGTGACCATCCCAAATCTGCTGCGAACAGCTCTCTCGTGGTACTTGGTGTCACCCATGACAGACCCACTTCCTGCAGCAGTAACCACCACAAGGAACTTGTGTATGGGCCATGAACCAACAAATGATCTTGACTCTCTCCCCCTTGTTTGCACAGTACACACCAATTAGGGCTCAAAGAGCAGTTCGGAAACCTCCTTTGAATCACATCACAAGTCGGCAATCTCCCCAATACTGCTGTCCATGCGAATACCTTTACCTTAGAGGGAATCTGAGCCTTCCAGATTGTGTGAAAAAATTCGAATTTTGGAAACAAATCATCCGAGAAGAAAGAATCAAAGAAGGATTTAACTGAAAATACTCCTGAATCAACCCACTTCCACCTCCGAACGTCCTCCCCTCCCTCCACTAAGCTAACCCTGCCCAAAACTTCCAGCAAACTAGATAACTCACCCAGCTCCTCGTCCCTAAGATTACGACGTAGATGCAAATCCCAAGAAAGAGAATTGAACGAAGAGAAGGACTCGGTAGAAAGAAAATGCGAAATGGATTTATTATGAGCTCTTGATAGCTGAAAAATCGAAGGAAACAGAGACTGAAATGAGAATTGTCCTTCCCAACAATCCTCCCAGAACCTAATTCTATCTCCCCCCTTAACCACTAGCCTCACCGATTGAATAAAATCCGGATAAATCATAGAGATGAACTTCCAGGGACTCTGAAAAGTGTTATGTTTTGCCAGTCCCGCGTCCCATCCATTTTCTTGCATGCCGTATTTGCTGGCCACAATCCTCTTCCACAACGAATTACCCTCCTCCGAGAAACGCCACCACCATTTACCCAACAAAGCCTTATTCCTTGAACGAATATTGCCGATCCCCAAACCTCCCCTACTCTTCGGCAAGCTAACCTTTTTCCAAGATACCAAATGGCAGTGATTGTCCCCATCCGGCCCATCCCACAAGAAAGTCCTCATTAACTTTTCCATGGACTCCGCCACCCCCCTAGGGATTCTGAATAGCGATAACTGATACAACGGAATGGCGTTCATCACCGCTTCAATCAAGGTTAGTCTACCTCCTCTCGATAGAAAAGATTTTTTCCAACTCGCTAACTTTTTTGACATTTTGAACAACAACGGCTCCCAAAAGGATACCTTGAGAGGATTTCCTCCTAAAGGTACCCCCAGGTATGTAATGGGCCAAGACTCCAGCCCGCAACCAAACTCTCTAGCCATCTCTACTTCCGCTGCGGCCTCACAATTAATGCTCAACAAAGCACTCTTTTCTAGATTGATCTTCAAACCCGACATTTCGCAAAAAGAAACCAGAATGTCCTTAAAAAATCTTAGATGTCCTTCGTCCTTCACAAAAAATAATGAGTCATCTGCGAATTGTATGTGAGAAACCTCGACTTCTCCCCTCCCTATATCCCAGCCTTGAATAAAGTTCATGGCCTTAGCCTTGTCCATCAGCCTAGCCAAAACATCAGCTACCAAGTTAAAAAGAAAGGGAGATAGAGAATCTCCCTGCCTTAAACCTTTTTCTCCTCTTATTTTGCCACAAGGCCTGCCATTGATAAGAATCGAATAGTTGACGTTGTCTAGGCAGCCTTTGATCCATCTTCTCCACCTCTCACCGAATCCCTTTTTCATGAGTACAAAATCCAGAAATTTGAAATCCACATTATCGTATGCTTTTTCGAAATTTTCTTTAAAAGCCCATCCTTTCTTTTTTTTCAATCTAAACTCTTCTACCATCTCGTTAGCAATGAGACAGCAGTCGAGTATCTATCTCCCTTTGATGAAAGCTCTTTGTGAATCTGCAATCATAGTATCCATTACCTTTTTCAGACGCGAAGCTAGCACCTTGGCGATGATCTTATACAAACTGGTTACCAAACTAATAGGTCGAAAATCCTTGATACGCTCTGAATCTTTCTTTTTTGGGATCAAACAAATGTAGGTTTCGTTTGTCACTCCGTTAATTATTCCCTTTTCGTAAAATTCCTCAAAGACCTTAAGCAAATCCCCCTTGATTACTTGCCAACAATCCTGATAAACCTCCATTGTGAAACCATCGGGGCCCGGAGATTTCGATCCATCACACTCGAAGACTGCTTGTTTGATTTCTATTTCTGAAAACGGAAGCTCAAGCTGTAACATTTCATCGTGATCAATTTGGCTCCATTCCACTCCCTCTATGCCGAAACCCCCCCCCCCCCCAATTACCTGTTTTACTGAAAAGATTGCGATAGAAACCTATCAAATGCGCCTTGATAAGTTCACTGTCCGTGCAGAAGGTTCCATCATCCAATTCCAGTTTCTCGATCCTCGATCTACTCCTCCTCTGGCAGAGTAAAGAATGAAAAAATCTCGCGTTGCATGAAGTGTTAACCCTCGCCTTAGTAATAATAATAGCTTTCGTCCAATCTTTGACTAAGCACTGCTTAATGTTCTCCTTCGCATCTAATGATCCCTTTATCTCGTTTTGTGGAACCTTGATTCTTTGCTGCTGGGGCTGCTGAGTCTTCTGAGGCTCCCGAGTTATGCCTCTGGCAACCCGAGAATCAGGTCCCTGAACTCTTCCGTGGTTGATGAAGAAATGAAGCTGGGTTGCCAGACGTTTCCACCCCCAGTTCTCGCGCCCGCTAGGAATAATTATGCGCTGCTTAATCCCATTCTGAGAAATTCTGCTCACCTCCAACGAGCTGCCTCTGTCATTGCTAATTCGATGGATACAGAAAGCTTCTCCTTGACTCTCCATTTTTTGAATGCTGGGAACGCTTTAGGACTCTTGATGTGGTCCCAAATCGTTGCTCATAACCATCGAGCTTTTTTAAAGTTCATCTCCAGAAGATAACTAGCCTTCCGAGTTCTCTCTGTCAAACAAATCGAAGCTCCCCTCAACCCCATTCGAGTTAGAAACAATTTCTAAGCTATTCTAACCTCTTCCACCACCTTCGAAATCGGCCGCTCGTAGTAAACCCCTCTACGTATCTGAATCCCTACTCTCGAAGCCATTCCCGAACCCGACCCAGCTTGCCGAAGCCAAGGGACTGTACTCGTCGATGCCCAAAGCCACCCGCTCCCCTGCGCTCTAGTCCATCCTCGCTCGAGAGGAAGATCGAGTCGGAAGGGAAAAGAAGGAGAAGAAACGCAGGCCTTCAGATCTGAGACGCACTTTGAAAACCCTAGTTCGCCGGAAAAGATCTCTCCCGATGAAATCGCCGGAACCCTAGACAGCCGGAAGGCCTGTCTCCGAGAACCTCCTAGGAAGACTCCGTCGTGGTTGAGTGATAAACTAGATCGCCATCGAAGAGAGATAGTTTCTTTCTAGAGAGAGAATTTTGTCTCACTAACATTATCAGTCTAACATTATCAGTCAGGGGAAAAATTTTTGTTCATTGAAAGGTAGAAGGTTGCCAGGAAATCTTTTCTAAGGCTCTTTTTGGCCAAATCCAGATAAATTCTATAAAGAAGTTCAATCTTGACAGAGGCAGTTTTCAATATTTAACAATTTGGTATGCCAAACTCACATGAAAGTAAAATCACGTACCCACTATCTCTTATCCCTCGCAACCAATTTCGTATGTCAGCTTCATTTGATTCTGAATAAGCTTCCTTCCCGACATCGAATTGAGATCCATCAGTAAAAGTTATTGCAGCCTTGTGTGACAATTTGTGCTTTCCTTCTCCAAGAAGACCGATTCTTTCGACATCACTCATTATCATTGCGGCCTTGATTTCACCAGGGAGAGTTTGTGATACGGATGGAGACCAAAGAGAATGTATTGCTCGAAGTAGCTGGAGATTCCAAAAAAAAAAACAATAATCATCGCTAAGTTAATATAGAAATGAATTATCAGTACCAAAAAGATTCAATTATAATTTAAATTCTGATTAAAAAAAATGAAGCAGAAGGGTCAGATATATCCTTACTTTAAGAAGTGGAGGTAGCAACCATAAAAGATGGGAAGCCATTGGGTGCGCAGCAGGAGAATTTGTTTTTGAACTGTTTTCTGAACTCAAGCAGCCTTTTCTAAAACCACTCCTTTTAAGTGCCTTCTCGAAGAATGTTACCATATGAAATATCGACCACATATACTGTGTTTGACCACAAAGTTGAACTAAACCGGATGGGTTAGATAAGTATGCATCTTGCCATTCTGCCTGAATCCACTGTTTGCTCAATGGCTCAAGCAACCATAGCAAAACTTCATGTTGCTGTTGATCCCTGAACAGTTTAGGGACATAAATTAATTGGATTGTATAAGCTTGATAAAAAAATAGATAAAAAAACAATTTTCACTGAAGTGATTACCCAGCAGAAGCAGCCATAACAAGAAATGCTTCGCCTAGAAGATTTTGCTCTGCACGAAGCAGAACACCTTCGTTTTGCAAATATGTCATAGTGCTAGCAATTCCCTGTGAAAGAACGCTATATAAATGAACATCTTAACTTGTCACTGCCAGTTTTAGCGATGGAAAGTCTCATGCTTGCCATAATTTCTGTCTAGCAACAACACCAATATTTAAATCCCAAACAGCCCAAATTAGGAAGAAAACTCTGAATCACAAATTGAATATAAAATTCACAATTCCCTCGAGGATGACGGTCTAAAGGACCAGGGTAAAACTAGATTTTGCAGCTTGGTGGAGAAACTAAGTATCAAAAGATACGAGTTTGAGCATTTACTTTTCCATCTCTCATTCTTTCTGGGATGGTTCTTAAATAATAAATGTCAAGCAACATATCTTCAATGGTATTTAACACTGACAGCTAAATAGTTCTAATGTCGTGATACGCGATAATGAACTTTTGATACAAAAGAAATCATTGAAATTTTGTCCCTACGATATTTTACAACTCACGAGCATAGTAATTTTGCTCCAGACTAAGTGAATTCAAAAAGTAAGTACCTTCATGTGAGGCAAAAGGCTTTCATTAGCAGCTTTAGCGATTCGAATGAAAGATGTACATATTTGTAATCTAGCGCGACGAGCTGAGCTTGTAGATGGGTCCTACAGATATTGTTTCAGGCTCAGCACGAGCAAGGAATGACCCATAGGATGTATACAATATTTGAAACAAGACAAAATGATAACCTTAACCATGAAAGGCAGGGAGTTTAAAAGCTCGAACAATTTATTGATTACACTGCCGACAGCGTCTGGATAATACCTCAGGAAAGGACCAAACGTGTCTAAATAGTGACCAAGAACTTCCACCAATTCCGGTTCAGACCATTTCAATGAGATAAGTTGTTGAAGCAGACCTTCAGTTGACAGTAAGAATATCAGAAGAAATTAGTAAACTAATATTATATTAATTTTCATATATACCAGCTCATACCTACAAATACTTGGTGCAATGAAAGCTGAGCCTCAGTTTTGATCTTTGCATACTCATTTGATGCATCGAAAATTGTACTGACAACATTTTCTAAAGCCAAATGCATGCTTTCAATTGCAGCCAAATTCTATATACACAGCCATGACAAATTATGACAATTGTGAAATGGAAAGAATTAGAATGTGAAAAACAGAACTTAATTATCAACAAATTAGAGAAAGTGAAGATCAAATAGAAGAGTACAGAAGTCTCCGTAAGACTTACTTTAGTAGGTGCAGGCACAAGCAAAAGATTCCTTATAATCTCAGTTATTCTATCAGAAGCTTTAGTGGCAGCAAGGAGTGGCTTTTCAGATGCAATCGAACGGATCAACTCCAACTGTATGGACAAAGAAATGCCATTATTTGTATTCTATAAGACATCTTCCAACCAATCAAACTTGAGATAAACTTTTCCTTACAAAAGTTCTTTCATAATAGTGTAAAGAAATCAAGCTCAAAAATTCAAAATACAGGAGCTCAAGTCTCTCGAGCTTGGCCTATGAACTGACTCGAAGCTCAGATCTTCGCTGTAAATGTTGGTCATGACTCATGAGCATGATTGCAAGCTTAGACAATAAGTTTTGCTCATGAGTTTGAGTTCATTATACATACATGTAAAATTCATACTAATATTTACATAATAATGTTATTAAATAAATAACAGTACAAGACGTTATTTCCTTATATATCATTAAAATATAAATGAATATTTTGAATTATTTTGAGATGGCGAGCTCACGAGCTCATGAAAAACATCTGGGCTCGAACTCAAAAAATGCTAAGATTTATCGAGCTTGAATTGTTCTGGCTCATTGAGCTCACAAGCAGACTCACCTTCTCTTACAACTCCAATGTCATGATATCCCATATCAAATTGCATTCTTATAAATATTAATTTCATGTAATATTTATGCAATTATCTTCCATGTAGCAACCAACTTCTCCTTGTTTACCTAATGTAATAAATAACTAGGTAAGAGCAATTATTGCAATATATTGTCATCACAAAGAATAACTTGAGGAGAAGATTAGTTGTTAAAATTATATGGTCAGAACATAGAGTAAAATAGGGCAGGCTGACTCCTTCGATGTTAAGAAGTCATAAGCAGTGAACTATTGTGCAGCTCAACAGGACATATTATCTCCACTTGCCTAGAAAGAAATTTTAGCCAGCTAACAATGATATATTGTCCTTAAATTTTTAGTTCAACCTCTCATCAGATTGGCATTTCCAATATGAGAAAAATTTACAAGTACAAAGAAACTAATTATCTGACCCACACCCACCATACAATATCAATATAAAGTAACTGGTAATACAAAATGCAAGAAAAGATCACAATGTCAGTTCCTGCTGAAAGGAAACCAACCTAGCAATCTTGACATGAAAACTTTGAGTGAACTAAAGCATCGACAATTAACGACAGTCATATGAACCCTTTTTATCCCTAAAAAATTGACATTGGCTAACTATGTAAAGGAAGGGCAGCAATATCCCGCGCAAAAATTCTAAGACTTAAATTTAAATGCCTTTCAAATTGCAACTATTAAATAAGCATACCCACTAAATCGGTCTTTCATGTTCTCTAAATATTAACACTGGTGAAACAAGAGAAATTAGGAAAACATGTACAATACAAAAAACTTCAGATAGTTGATCCATAAGCTTATTATGAAAATCTGAAAGACCTATATATTCCAAGAATGAACTGGGTGAAAGAGCTTTCATGGGTGTAAAAATTATCATTTTTGGAAACTAGATTATTTGTTTTGACTATTTAAGGAAAGAATTTGACGCAAAAGTTACTAGGCACACTTAGTATGCTTATCTTACTCCAACTACAAATCACACCATTTACAAACATCAAAGTTCCATCAATAAGATGGTGAGCAGATGGATTGCCAAATTTAAAATTGCTGAATTGAAACTTTAAGAAAAGGTTAGTACAGCTATAAAAGGAGCAACTAAGTGAAACGAAATTTGATAGCAAAGTGTCACCATGTCAAACATACAAGTCTTGAACGGTATTGACTGAAATCCACTTTGCTGTCAAAATCATCACTCCACAACTCCAAGGATCCATCAGTTAGAGCCAACCCAGGATGAACTTTTTCTTTTCTCAGCATTCGTTGAAAGGATATGTTTAATATAGCACTACAGATTTCATCATTTACTACAGTTAACATCTTTCTCTTTTCATTCTCAGCATTGGTCGGGCCAGCATTCAAGCCACCAGCAGAAAGATCTTGAACGCCAGCAGTCTTGGATTTGAACATCAAGTCACGAAGGAAGGCCTACCATAGCAAGAAGAAAGGCAATTATTCAGAAACCTTAAGAGTCCTGAAACTTCAAAATTCACCACTAACTGTTTTGCAGAAAATACCAGCCAAAAGCGGAGAGATTCGTAGTGAAGCACCAGTTTAAAATGTTGGAAAAAGCCCAGCATCTGTATAGTCAAGAAACACACTAAGGTACCGCTTGGTTGGTATAATGGGATAACCGTGAATAAAATATATAGAGATAATGCATAATTGTTTGTATATAAAAAATACAATTTAACAACAAATATGGTGTTTAGTATAGCTGATTAATATTCCAGATATAATAATTATGTTGTTTGGTTTATATTATTATAATAATAAAAGTTTGATTTTTTTTAATCAAATGACCAAATTACCCTTATACTCTTTTTTTTTTTTTTGATAAGAAACGTAAGATATTATATAAATAACATAAGATTGATTACAAAGGTGAACCAGTATTGAAGTAGTTTGTTTTCTCGTAATTACCCTTATATTCTCAATTTTTTCCTGAGATTTATTTTCTTTTCTGTTTCCTCTTCCACCCTCGTAAATCTGAATCTCTCTTCCATCTTTTTAAAAAAGAAAACCGACCCTCTCCCTAGAAATCAACTACCCCTTGCTTATCCAAAGATCACGATAAGTGTACAAATAAGACAATCTCTAAAGCAGACATCCATAAAATTATATTTTTTTATGGAATTTAATTATGTATGCTCTTAATTTTTATCTTTATTCCCTGATGAATATTTTTAACCATCAAGTTTAAGAATGTGATTTTAACGATAAAATGGGAAGGTGAATGTGAACCCTTAAATAAATTTTCTATTGAACTGTTTGTTCACACAAATACTTGAATTTTGAAGATAATAAACTCAAACATACATAGGCATCATTATATATGATTGCACTTCCATTTTACAAACCAAAAGTGGCACCATTACATGCATATACTTACCAAAATGCTACCATAGATGCCATAATATATTACACATTATAGCAGCACAACAGACATCAAACCAGACTAGCATAATTGGTAATCGGAGTACCCAAAATAAGAACACCAGTAGTAATAATTTGTGTGAGGAAACTCTTGAAATTTCCTCCACCAACAGTGTTCAAGTCAAATTGATTTCAGAATCCTCATAACCAAACTCACTCGATCTTCATCTGGGAGGCTGAAAATTAGAGTTAGTTTGTTCTGATTCTCCTATATTTTTTACCCGCCTCTTTTTCCTTCCATGTGTATCCCGCCTAATTTCCCATATATGTCGGCTGAGCAAATTGTAAAAAATGGGTTGGTATTTTTTTAATAAAAGGGTAATTTGGTAAAACACAAAGAATTGTTCTTAATGTGTTGCATCACATCCACCAGTGTCAATCTCTGTTTTCTGATTTTCCATTGACTAATTTTCATCTTCAAATAGTAGTTTTATTTGGTCAGGATTTGAATCTCAAAGCTTAAAATCCAGACAAACGGCAGATAAAAACGTTTAATTGATCTGTGCATGGCTTATCTCCCCTATCAAACACTGCATAAAGGAATCAAGTCTAAAGGATAATCGATTATAAACACACAATTCTTTAATTGTAATTTTCATCTTGATATGCTAATAACAGATGCATTGATTATATTAGCTCGGCAGTAAATTTTAAATTCAGTTCAAAATGCATGACAATCTTTTTTTTATTGGAAACGATATTATATTATATTATAAACAATTATTAATTTCAAAAAGCGGACCAATAGTCCGCACACTATGCAACTATTACTCGGGACATATTATTAACAAAATATATAACTCCAATCCCTTAATAAATCTGAAATAAAAAATTCCTTAAACTCGATATGCTTCCTAATCCATGTCGAAACCCGTAACTTAATCTTCTCCCAGCACCCCTCGAACATCTCTGATTTATCATCAAAAATCCTGTTATTTCTCTCCAACCAAACCAACCAACGAATGCAATGTACCACCACTGTTCCCTCGACCATCTCTGCTTTATCGTAAAAAATACTGCTATTTCTCTCCAACCAAACCGACCAACAAATGCATGACAATTGGACTTTGACTCAAAACAAATTGTTTCCCACAACTATAGACATCCAGTGTCTTCAAACTTGAACATTGGCTTCGCACTAAAGCAGGAGATAACATACAATAGATGTTAGCGAAGATAGCTAACAGAATCTCCATCACCCAGTATGTTCTGTATTAAATCTTCAAGCATATGAAAAATTATCATGAGCATGTGCATGTGAAATATAGATCGATTAAGAGAAGTGTGATGTATGTTTAATTGATATAAAATAGAAGCAGGTCAACCATTGATAGGTTGGAATTCAATGATGGTTCGATTACTTCAGATGGAGAACAAATTGTTTCTCACAAACAAAGCGTAGAAAATAATATATTTCTTATATTTTCCAACTGATTACAATGTAACATATAAATAAGAGCCTAATCTTCTAAATCTAGTAATGGGATCCCTACAAATCTGGGATAGAATATTCACCATACAAATAACATAATCTGCAGGATTTATCTACCATAATACAGAATTAATTCAAATCATATATTATCTACAGAATCTGACACTCCCCCTCAAGCTGGTGAATGGATATCGCCCATTCCAAGCTTGCTAACAATATCTGTGAACAATCTACTAGATAGTGCCTTTGTGAATATATCTGCCAACTGATCCTTGGAAGAGACGAATGGAGTACATATTAATCCACTTTCCAATTTCTCTTTGATGAAGTGTCTATCGACTTCAACGTGTTTCGTACGGTCATGTTGCACTGGATTGTGAGCTATACTAATGGCTGATTTATTGTCACAATATAACTTCATGGATGAGTTCCACTTAATTCTCAAATCATCAAGAATGATCTTCAACCATAGCAATTCACATATTCCTAAAGCCATAGCTCGAAATTCTGATTCTGCGCTTGATCTTGCAACCACATTTTGCTTTTTACTTCTCCACGTCACTAGGTTTCCTCCCAAGAATGTGCAATAGCCGGAAGTGGACCTTCGATCATCCAAGGAGCCTGCATAGTCGGCGTCTGTATAGGCTTCAAGAGTCATAGCATCCCCTTTTTTGAATAATATGCCTTTTCCTGGGCTGCCCTTAAGATACTGCAAGATCCTGTGGACTGCCTTGAGGTGTTTTTCTTTTGGACTTTGCATATATCTGCTAACTACAATTACAGCATACGAAATGTCTGGTCTAGAGTGAGTTAAATATATTAACCTCCCAACCAGCCTCTGATAAGAGCCTTTATCTACCACTGGGTCATTTGGTGCATCACATAAGCCGTGATTGACTTCAATAGGGGTGTCCACCGGCTTGCAGCCCATCTTTCCTGAGTCCTTCAACAAATCCAGCACGTATTTTTGTTGGGAAATGAATATTCCATGCCATGAGTTAGCCACTTCAATTCCTAGAAAGTATTTTAACTTCCCAAGTTCTTTGATATCAAACTCTTTGAGTAGGCGCTGCTTTAGTTCCTGTATTCCTTCTATATCATTCCCAGATACTATCATATCATCAACATACACCAGCAGAATAGTCACTCCCCCTGAAGCCGAGTGCTTCACAAACAAAGAATGATCCCCTTGGCTTTGTCTGTATCCCAAGGTAGTCATGGCTTTAGTGAGTCTTCCAAACCAAGCCCTTGGTGATTGTTTAAGGCCATAAAGTGCCTTCTTCAGCCTACACACCATCCCTTTTTTAGATTCAAAACCCGGTGGGATCTCCATATAAACTTCTTCGGCTAGGTCACCATGAAGAAATGCATTCTTAACATCAAATTGTAACAGATTCCATCCAAAATTTGCTGCTAATGACAAAAGGATCCGCACTGTGTTCATCTTTGCAACAGGTGCAAAGGTTTCCCAATAGTTGAGTCCATATGTTTGGGTGTATCCTTTCGCAACTAGCCTCGCCTTATAACGTTCAACTGTCCCATCTGATTTATATTTGACAGTGAATACCCATCGACAACCAACTGGTTTAACCTTGTGTGGCAATCTAACCAGTTCCCATGTTTTGTTTCTGTCAAGAGCTTCCATTTCTATTTTCATGGCATCCTCCCACTTCTTGTCTCTTAATGCCTCTGATAGATTTCTCGGAATGGATATGTTGTGAAGATTGGTCAATAAGGTTTTATGGCTTTGGGACAGGTTTTGGTAGGTCATAAACTGGTGTAAGGGATGTTTAGTACAGGTTCTGATTCCTTTTCTTAATGCGATTGGCAAGTTCGTGTCCTGGTCAACATCATCTAAGGTCTTAGAATCTGTTAAGAGTTCAGGTTCAACAATTGGTTCACTCTCGACTATGGCTTGGTTTTTTTTCAGCTGGTAGCTTGGAAATTGCAGGAACTCGTGCGAAGTTCAGAGGTGGTGGTGCTACTGTAGAGGCTGGAAATTTCTTCCTGGAATAGGTTTTGAGTGGCTGTGTTTGGGTTTCTTGTTCCTTATCCGCGATCATATCACTATGTGGAGCTGATTTGGCAGTTTGATCAGGAAGTATAGATGGTGGGCTGTGTAGTAGTGGCAGTGTGCTAGAGTCGAAGGGAAGATCAAGTGAAAGACTTATATCCCCTCCATCTCTATCTGTTTTGTTTTCTGGAAATTTTGAGGGAAAATAAGACTCATTTTCCACAAAGGTTACATCAGCGGAAACAAAAGTTTTTCGAGTGGAAGGATGAAAGCACTTATATCCCTTTTGAGTAGAGGAGTACCCGATAAAGATACATCAAAGAGCTCGAGGGTCGAGTTTTCCTCTATTTTGGGAATGTATATGAACGAAGACAACACTTCCAAAAATTCTAGGAACAAGATTATTAGACGCAGTAAAATGAGGAAAAAATTTTGTGAGAATTTCTATTGGGGTTTTAAAATCAAGAATACTAGTGGGAAGTCTATTAATAAGGTGTGCAGCGGTAAGAACAGCTTCTCCCCAATATTGTTTAGGAACATTTTTGTGGAATAGTAATGCTCTTGTGATATTTAGGAGGTGGCCGTTCTTTCGTTCAGCCACACCGTTTTGTTGTGGTGTATTGACACAAGAGGATTAATGCAAAATGCCTTCTTTTTGAAAGAAAGAAGAAAGGGACATATTAAAGTAATCTTTGGCATTGTCAGACATAAATCTTTTAATTCTCACATCAAATTGCGTCTTAATCATATTATAGAATTTTGGAAAAATAGTGCTAACTTCAGATTTATTTTTCAAAAGATAAATCCACGTCACGCGAGTGCAGTCATCGATAAAAGACACAAACCACTTGGCACCAGAGATATGGGGAACACTAGAGGGACCCCATATATCGCTATGAATTAAAGAGAATGGAATAATAGTTCTTTTATTGCTTGCTGGAAATGAAACACGTTTGTGTTTTGCAAATTCACAGTCATTACAATGAAAAGACTCTAATTTATTTTCTTTAAACCATAAAGGAAACATTAGCTTAAGGACCCTAAAGGAAGGATGACCTAAACGATGATGAAAAAGCCAAATTTTATTTTTAGTTGACAAAATAGACTCAGAAAAGAATGATGCGGATAAGGATCTCTCCACCCTAGTTCCTCCACTTTGACTTTCTAGATAGAAAAGACCATTCCTCTCATTAGCACGTCCAATCATCCTCTTCATTTTCAGTTCCTGAAACTCACAGTGGGAAGAGAAGAAGGTTACACAACAATTGGAATCCATGGTTAGTTTCTTAATGGAGATTAAGTTTGCAAACAACTTTGGAACATGGAGGACATTTTTAAGAACAAGGGATGGGCTTATATAAATATCACCTTGACCAGCAATGGTAGTGAAAGATCCATCAGCTAAGGTGATTTTCTTATGGCTAGAGCATGGTGTATAGGTAGAGAAGGATTTGGAATTATAGGTCATGTGATCAGTGGCTCCGGAATCGATTATCCATAACTTTGGAGAAATCTTTTCAGAGATATTAACAAAGCAAGAAATAGTACCGATACCTGAAAAAGCCAAGGAGCTAGTACCTGACAAGGAGGGTTTCTCAAGTGACCCTAAGAAATTTTTCAACGCCTTAATCTCCTGCTCACTTAATCTTGCAGCAAGGTTTTGTGTGCTTCCTTCATTGTTTAATGGTGCACTTACCATATGTGCCTTTCCTCCTTCATCAATGTTTCGATCAGGCCTACCATGTAGCTTCCAACACTGATCTTTGGTGTGACTATTCTTTTTGCAGTAAGTGCAATATAGAGATTCACGACTGTTGAATCTTGATTTTTTGTGTTGATTGTTGAACTTGTATTCCTTTATCCCAACCGTTTTAGCAACAAGTGCAGATCCTTCCTCTCCGCGGGTCTCGAGCATCACCCGTCTGCGGCCCTCTTCTGCCCGAATGGTCGAGATTGTTTCATTTAAGGAAGGCAGATCGGCCTTCCCTAAAATTTGCACTCTGACTGCATCGAACTCCATGTTGAGGCCAACCAAAAATTCATAGGTTCGTTCCCTTTCAATAAACTGCTTTAAGACTGTAGCATCTGATGCACAAGTCATCTTAATGCACTGGTATTGATCCAGCTCTTGCCATAGTCCTTGTAAGAGATTAGCGTACTCTGTTGTGGTCTGATTTCCTTGCTTTGTTGTTGCGATCTTTGACTTAACTTCATAAATCTGGGCTGCATCATTAGCCCTGGAGTAAGTCTGTCGCATGGCCTCCCAAATTTCTTTGGCTGATCCAAGGAACATGCATGTATCACTAATCTCAGGCAGCATCGAATTCCATAGCCAAGACATTACCATGGAATCTTGTTCATCCCAAGATGCATATTTGGGATCCTTCTCCGAAGGTCCAGTACCTGTTAAATGATCCAGCCGTCCTCGACCTTTCAGAAAGGTCTTGACAAGTTGGGACCATTTCAAGTAATTTTTTCCATTCAATCTATGAGCAGAATGAAGATTTTGTAACTCCCCTGTTGCCGCAATATGTTCGACGGTGGCAGCATCAGATTTAGGACTAGTTACGGTACTATCGGACATTTTACTGGAGATGGATGAAAAGTGGCTTTGATACCAAAACAAAGCGTAGAAAATAATATATTTCTTATCTTTTCCAACTGATTACAATGTAACATATAAATAAGAGCCTAATCTTCTAAATCTAGTAATGAGATCCCTACAAATCTGGGATAGAATATTCACCATACAAATAACATAATCTGCAGGATTTATCTACCATAATACAGAATTAATTCAAATCATATATTATCTACAGAATCTGACACTCACCAAACAGGTTTTTCCAAAATTTGTACAAGAAACCCAATGCGGGAAAGTGGGGCAAATAAGGAGTGGAGTGGAGTTCTATTGGTATGGATGCTAGTTTGGAGCTAAAAAGGAATTTTTCAGAGGAGATTAAGAAAGCAATCTTTGGAAGTGATGGCACAAATTTCAGCGGTCTTTGGTCCATAATCAGCCAATTTCTCATTTCGTGACCTTTGGATCAGTGCCCAATACTTCTACTCTTTCTTGGAATCTTCACTTTAGAAGGGATCTCAGGGAGGAAGAGGTGAGTGATTTGAGCTTTTTGCTTGGCTTGCTTTAGGAGAGAGAGAGAGGGGGGGAGGGGGGGGGGGGTTGGGGTTAGGTAATGCGAGGGAGTTGCAGATGAGAGGAAGTGGATTTGTGATTCTTCTGCAGTTTTCTATCAAATCTTTCTTTGATTCATTCTTTGATTCAAGAAATTACACATCATTTCCTCTGTGTCGAATTATTTGGAAAGCTTCCACACCTTTCAAGGTCCAGCTGTTCTCGTGGACAGCAGTGTTTGGAAACTACTGACGTGTGATTTGATGCACAGGAGAAACCTTTTGTGTTCACTATGTCCAAGCTGGTGTGTGTTGTGCCGAAAAGAAGTAGAGACTCAGGATCACTTTCTTATTCATTGCCCATTTATGCACGATCTTTGGTCTAAAGCTTTGGTGGAGACAGGTTAGTTTGGTTAATTCCGAAATCAACTTGGGAATTATTTGCAGCGGATTTGGGGAGTGGTCTGGAGACGGTTATTCAATGTTTATGTTGGTTGGTTTGGTTGAAAGGGAATAGAAGAATTTTTGACGATCTAGAAGGCTTGTTTAAAGAATGTTGGGATAAGATAAAGTTTAGAGTTGCGTGTTGGAGTTTGAAGCATACAGATTTTAAATCATTTTCGATGTCAGATCTATATAGGAGCTGGAGTTTTATATTTTGTTAGTAGCTTTTGAACCTCTGTTAAGGCGTGGACCTCTGGTGCACTTTTTGCAACAATTCTATTCTATTAATATATTATCCTTCCCTATCAAAAGCAAGATATAAAATAGAAAATAATATTTGTTTATATAGGGTTACATTCTTATAATTATAACAAAAAATATTAATCAAAATTCCCAAATCTAAACAAAATTAGGATAATACATTTTCGAAGCATGAAATATGGGTATGTCTATATATGTTTCTCACATTTCTGGAAACTATCCCCTGGAAGGCGAAGTTAAATTGGAGACATGATGATTGTTTTGGTTATTTTTTAGATGTAAACAACTTATGTTACAGATGTCATGTGACCTCATAAATTGTTGAGATATTTTTTTTTTATATTGTGTTACTTTAAAATTTTAAAACATAATTACTTGGTTAGAATATAACATAAGAATATTTTGGGGGTGATGAAAATGTACATTTAGGTTGTACTTGGACGGTGGGGTTTGAATGATTTCAAATCCATTCGATTGCTTAGATGAATTTATGTTGGATAATATTGCATATTGATAACCAAACAATTGCGCATAAAAAGAGCTTAAAACGACTGTCCAGCTCCATGACGATCATAAGGAACCCAGGGTTCTCACTGATATTGAATTTCATGCTGCCTGATAATGATAAACAATCAACACTTGCATGATAAATTAGTAATGCCTGTTGCTTGTGGAATTATGTGGTTGTCCTTATGGCCAGATACCATAAGGATCTTTTTCCTTATAATAAAGATTGTGATTTCTGATTTACTTAAGTTTAGGTTATATTTTTGGTTAGATGGATTTTATTTCCTTGTACATAGGACTAGAATTATGGAGAGCCAACAGCCTGTGGTGTCCTCATCCTCTATTTAATTTCCCGTACCCTTTGACAGAAATAAGATGAATTTTAGATCTCATTCTGTATTGCTTGTCTAGAATCGTACGAAGCAGTGGGTAAACAACAGGTGATGGAAAGATAAGGATGAGTGAAAAACTAAAAAAGCTGACATGTGTCAGCGCAAAATAAAATGAGTTATCCAAATTAAACCCGCCAAGCCACCTAAAAAATGATTTTAATGCAATCATCATCCACAACTTGTGAGCTTGTGACAACTAATACATAATTATGAAAATTAAAAACTGAAACATAGAAAACAAACCTGTTGGAGGTAAAATGAGAGTATAGTTGCATCAAAGGAAATACTATGCAAGTTTGTTGAACCCAATGAAACCAAACTTTCACATGTATACTCCGCAAACTCAAGTTCACTGTCATTGCAACTAGAACTAGAGCTAGATTTGTCCAAAAATTGCTTGGCAACATTCATTAAGATTTCAAAAACATTCCTCATCGCTGAATCAAATTCGGAAGTGGCATCTATAGGTCTTTTCCTACACAAAATAAATACATATAGATAACCACATGAATTCCAGTGCATAAATCTTCTAGCAATAAGCAAATAACACGAAATAAAGAATCCTGTTGCCTACCTTGGCGAGACAAGCTTAAAAAATTCGCAGGCACGAAGGCGAAAATCAGGAGAAGTGAGTAGGAATCCACAACTGTTAGTTACACAGAGGAGTTAGAAAATGAGCACTCCCAATATTTTGATGGAGTTTGCAGGACTAGAAGCAACCATACCCATGTATGATTCCGTATTTTGCTAGATCAGATAATGGAGCCCACTCCGCATATGCGTTAACAGCATTGAGCGTAGCTATTACTGTTGCAGCATGACATTTTGCAATATCCATGTTTTCTTTACCCGCTTCCATGAGTGCTGCTCCGAAGTGCCTTTCTAGCAGCTTAAAAAGAAAAGGACATGAACAAATGATAGCCATATAGATCAAATGATGTCGGTGGATCAAAACTCACAGTGTACAACAAAGGTAAAATCTCTGGCAAAGACTCGGTTAGCCCACGTAACAAAAGCCTGCGTCTATCACCTAGCATAAACATTTTGACCATGATTGCAAAGGAAAGCAAAACTTAATAAAGTTAATAAATTAATAAATATTTCAATTCCAAATGAATCCAAGTGCTAAAAGTACTCAAATGTGCCCTCAAAATGAATCAACACTAGCAAATCCTATATGTATGACTATGACAGACCTTCTAGATCTTCATTATGGACAGTAATATCTTCTGGAAGCCACCTTAGCATCATTGATACCAGCTCTGCCTGAAAAGATTAAAAAGCTCAACTTCAATATTATCTAAATGGTATCTGGAAAAAGTTTTGCCCTTATTTGCTTATCAGCAAGATGTTTTTTTACATGATGCATAAACATATACAAAAACATAAATAAAAATAACTATAACTGTCACCATATTTGCAAAAAAAATTACGAGGCATTAAAGTGAAAAGGTACACGTGTACATGCTCTTTCAGGCACACAGACATGAGCTAAGAATGTACGGAATTTAAACCACATAAACAAGTAAGAAAGATGTGTTCTACTTGTATAGGACCCTTGTTGGAGAGAGTGATTATTGTTGGAAGAAGTTCCGACCATATACTTAGACCTTCTCTTCTTACAACCTTCAAAACAAACCAACAAATGTACTATCAACAATAGGACAGCAGGAACGAAAATAAAATGTCAAAGTGAAAATGGCAAAAAACCTCAGCAACGAGTGCAGCTGTCTGACTTTTAAAAACCCATTCTTCAAAAGGGTTTGCAATTTCAGAAATCCAGTCAACTGCCACATTTGCAAAGTTCCTTCGGTCCACAGTGTTTAGTTCATCCCAACGGAATCGCACTACATGCTGGAGAAGCCATCAAAAAGTGAGATTCAATGTCCACGAAACAAAATTAATAATTTAATATAGATATAGTCTTGGTACTACTTAAAGACAAAGGATCTCCTAGGATGGTAAATTTATGCAGAAACGAAAACACATAGACATAGAATTCTAAAACATGGAAGAGAAACTATGAAATGATAACCACTCTGATGAATTAGGTCAATGTGCAATCACTTGTTTCACAAACATTTTCAACCCATCCTTATTTCAGAAAACACGAGGAAATATCCGATATAACTTTGATACCTATAGCGTATTGAGTGTTATTACTGAACCAACTTTGCGCTTACAGAAATGGCTTTTCAGGTCTTAGTGCTTATTTAGATGATATGACTTGTATACCATCTCCAATTGACAAAGGAGAGAATTCTTTAGCACAAGGAGAACATCAAAAGCAATGCTACTTTATATAGAAAAACTTATAGCAAAATCCCAGAAAAACAGAACTAATCTTGGATCTACATTTTACATGTTTCCCTGTTTAACTGTATTCCTTAAATCATTCATGCATTAGGAGAACACATACCATAAATACATATTAGTTGTTTAAGAAAACACTTTTTAAGAGGTTATTATGCAAAAATTATGTTTATATAAGTAGAAAAATTGTAATTGGCCATCAATCTGAATTTAATTTCCTATACTTATAATCATTACCTAGAAGCCTTTATGCCCACTAGAACTGAACACATTAACAGAAAGAAATAAAAAAACAAGGGCATCTATGTTCTCTAATCACTTCATGCGATGTCTAGAGTTTGACAGCTAAGCAATTAATTGTCAATGAAAGAACGTGTTTGCTTGTAGGTCTTTGGCCTTCAAATGTGGATTGAATTGCTATATTGGAATCTTAACCTGCACCATGCATTAGGGCAAATTTATGCATTTCATGAAAAAATGGTTCGATATTGAGGTTTTGAACTTTTCACTTACTTCGTTACAGTTGATCAGGTGAATTTTAAACCCATAATTTGGAAACATGAGGTGGCAAAATAAAAAAAATTAGCCTAGATGAAATTTATATGTGCATAGACCAACAAATCTCAGTATTAATGTTGTTGATATGCCCTCATCAAAATTTTTTCTAATAATTATATAAGGTAAATCATTTGAAATTCTTTATATCCCAGCCAACATTCTAACCTTTTTCTTGGTTTGTTTGGCTTTGGATAATAGGTAGCAGTAGAAATGTTTCAGCTGAGAACCAAAGACTTCACCATAGAGTTACTCAGGATCCATACCGTCACAACATTGGAGTGGTGTATGGATGCATGTGCGCGTTGACGCATATATCATTGTCCAAATTAAATATCGAGTTCATGAAATTCAGTGCGAACTTCAAACTCACAATGTCATGAATATGAGTTTAATGGAATATCAACAGGCATAAGCATCTCATTGACTGGAATCCAATCAGAGGTGGAATGATTTGCATGAATAGAAAATAATTTCGGCTCAAATCAAAATTTTCAATTGATATATACATTTAAAATTACAATGACACTTCCAATTCAGAATTTCGATGATATGCTTAACTGTATCCAGCAGAACTCCATAGATAAAATAAGCTCTGAATCCAAGAACCTTTACTTCTCATTAACTCAACTACTATGTGCTGAGATTTTCTGGCCTCAAATACTTCAAAAATTTGGTCAATTCATCGTCAAATAATACATCAATATTCAAGGTTTCTCGCCCATTACAAGCAACGCTAAAAGAATTTAATGTCAATCACTTATTCTGAAACGGAAACAAGAGGATGGTTCTGTGTACCTGGAGCATTTTAAAAGCATGCAAACGGATTTCAGAAGACCGATCCCGCTTGAGCAAAAGAAATGATATACTTGCCAGTACACAAGCATCCCCAGCTTTTATCTACTAGCAGTTACAATAGAACAAAATTGCATAGTTAATCTTCTTGTTCACAGATGGTAACAAAGGAAATGACAAAGGTAGAGTTCGGGCTTCGTTATTTTGCCCTTGTTCTCTTGAGCAAACCGACGCTACCAAAATGCACACGCTTTTCCGGAAATTCTTTCTCAAACATAATCCCATGGAAACCCATTTGAAAGATCGCTTTCCCGTTATGCTTGTCCGGTAAGAGTGATAAAATTTACTTCTTAAAAAATCACAGTATATATTTATGACGCAAACAATAAACTTGCTCATTCAGTAACATAATTAAAGAAATGAGTCGAGCATTTCAGCGCAAAAAAAAACATCATCCTCTCGCACGAATTTTTCCCGATTACTTGGAATCTATGTACTTACTGTTTCCAAATAAGAGTGGGCGGCAGCACGAGAATCGGGAGAGGAGTTCCAGTCGAGGGCGGTGTCTATAGCTTGCGCCACGTTGCTAGCTATCACATTCTCTTCCATTCTCAAGGTTTTCCGCCAACCCTCCGACTTAGTAAAGTGGAGAAGGAAGAGAGTCCCACCTTTATTCTTTCTTTTCACAAGCCACCATCTCACACAACGTGTGCTTTTCGCGTTTGGTGAATATATAATTTAACAGTCGAGAAAATTTGAGTTTGATTAGAAAAAAAAGTATATACATGGAAAATCAATGAGAAAATGGAAGAAAATGAGATACCAAAAAAGTTGTTTGTTAGTTACACTGTGTTTGGAATCACCGAATTAAATTTGATTCGATGGGATTTAGAATTGAAAATACCGTTTTTTACAGACTGTTTGGAAGCATGGATTTTGTGGAATTTGGTAGGATTTAGATTTATAAATCCCATTTTCATTGTTTGGTTTTATAGAATTTAAAAAATGGAATCGGATTTTGAGGAAATCCATGGAATTTGCTAGGATTTTGTTCTGTTCCCTCAAACCTCAAATCTCATCAAAATGGACAAAATTTTGTGGGATTCGAATTTCAATAAAATAACAACCGATTCAAACATTTATTTTCTATTTTTTATCCTTTTAATTTATCTTTTCACAACATTCTTTTTTCTTCTTCCATTCACCTTCCTTCTTGGCGAGCAAAAGTCCATCTGCCTACCTATCGATAGCTTTCAAACTCGTACTGCTTTTCTCCTCTTTTGGTTAGTTTGTTTTCTTTTTTCTCCCTCTTTTATATGTCTGTGTATGGGAAAACAAATGTTGTACTCGATCGGGTTTATTTATTTATCATGAGTTCTATTTTTATGAGCGTTGATTGTTCTTTATTGACTTTTGTTTTACTTGTTCGTGAGTCTTACTTTTGTTCTTGTTTTTGGGCTTGGTAATCGATGCTTTGTTGTCTTGGGTTGAGTTTGCAACTGAGTGATCTTGTTTTTTTTCTTGTTTTTGGGCTTGGTAATCATCATTTGCTCTTAACACACTGTTTGGAAGCATGGATTTTGGTGAGTATTATGTGCTGTTAGTTGGGTTTATTTAAGCTGCGGTTCTGATCATAGTGTACTTCAAGTTTTCACATATTTAGTCCTTGGTTAGGTAAAGTTAGAGTGAATTTTCTGGACTCTTTTGCAGTACAGTGTTCTTGTTTATTTTCTTGGAGCCGTGTACATTTAGCTCTTTTCTGAAGTTTGTTGTTTGCTTTTTGTCTTTTATAGTTTTCAAGGCCAATATTTTTATGTTTGGATAGACCCGGTTATGAATTTACGAATAGGTAGGGATTGGAATTTTTGGTGAAAAGATCTTCTTTCTCTTTGGAACGTAGCGAAGCTTCAAAAATCAGACATCACAAAACAAGAAATAGGCCTACAACATAAAAGAAACAATGTAGAACACTATTAATAAATTTATAACGGCAGCAAAACTATGGAACTAATTAAAGACGATATAAGACATTCGTAAATATATCTAAACACCCAGCCTTTTTTTATATATATTCATCAAATAATATAAGACATTCATAAGTTATGCAATATCTTTCATGCTCGACTCTCACCATTTTATAACTAAACTATCTAAAAGAGAATCCAATTGAATCACTAATGCAAACACTCTCACCATTTTTATAACTAAACTATTAAAAAAGTATTGGAAATTGTAGTCTCCAAATACTTCTTCTATGGGTCCTTGGGTTCGATTCCAAGGTTAATATGCTACTTAATTTATTTTAATTATAAATTATGAAAGCAAAAATTATTGACATAAATCATAATTTTCAAAAAGAAAAAGCTTGAAAAATGGCATATTTAAAAAAAAAATAGCATGCAGTGTGCAAATCCAAAAACCATACCAAGAAAACAGATTCCACTTCAATTTTCTCTTCTAATGAGCTCTATGCTCCAGTTAACTTCTCTCAAACCGAACAAAAACTTGGGTTTTAGCACAAGCAATAGGAAAGTCTAGAAAGTTATCAAACCATGTAATATACCTAAATTATGAAAACCATGTAATATACCTAAATGTAGATATGATCTTGTATGCATTCAGCCACCTCCGAGCGCATCTCATCAATTTCTTCCATAGTAATCTACACTTTCGTGAACTGGGAACACACAAATACATTATATTATTAAAAACAAACCATTAATTAATTTTTAAAATGATATACATAACTTCAAATTATTTAAGTAAGAGATAAAATAGTACTATCGATCTTAGTGAATCCCTTTCGATATTTGAAACTTTTTCAGTAATCTGTTTCATAAATCTCATTACGTAATAGCCACATTGTTTCGCATCTGGTTGTCGAGGAGCCTACATTAAAAATGTAAAAGTGTTAACGAAAATATACCAATATTAGATAATCAACTCGTTACAAAAATATACATACATATCTGTATCACATCCCATTGCACATTTTTTCTTCATTTTTTCTTCATTTTCTTCCCTTATTTGAATTAAACAATCTCATCGTCCTTAATATATACATTGATACGAGTTGATTGATGTATGAGATGGCTTAAGGAATCCAACAATATCAACTAAATTAAATGCTTAATAAAACGGAAAATGAACTCACATTTCCACCACATATTTCCAGTCCTCGTCACGTCTGCGATGACTTAGGGAATTCAACAAATAGACAACGTCTTTGTAAGGTTCAATGACAGTGAGAATCCAATGACAACTTCGCACAAACACATAATTAGTACGGCAAAAAATTCAATAATTTTCAAAAATTCAATAGAAAATGGTATTGTACGTAATTCTTAATTATCCGAGACTACTTGGCACCAAAACCAACTGATTTAATTATGCACCACTCAGTCTATCAGCTAAAGCACTCGCTCTCATGTTCAATCGTTCAATTTTACATGTTTTGTCTTGTGTAGTTTTTTGCAAACATGGGATACTATGTGGATTTACAAATATGAATTTATCACTTTTTTTTTCCTTCACCAGCTTTGTATAAAGATGCCTAACATTTCAAATAAAAGAAAATATTATACTAAATGTGATAACAATAAAGTTATGCATCATCATATACACTAATATTAAGTACAAAAAATATTTATGTTGCTGAAAGACTTACCATATGTAGGCAACTACACAATTTTCTGAAAGTGACTCGAAGTGATATAAAGGACTGATGTCGTCAATGTGCAAATTCAGCTCATAATCATATTCAAATACCCCATGATCTAAATGCAATGGTAATTTATGGCCATCACGAAGTGCATTCTTACAATAACAATACAACGTACGCACTGATCTTGGCACACTTGAATCCAGCGGCTGGTTGTTTTCGACATGAGCAGTTTTCTTCATTTTACGCTTCTAATTAATGTAATCGTAAACATGTTATATAATTGCAATACTAAATAATTTCTTCATAATTTACACAAAAAACATAAGTTCACATGTACCTCTTGTCACAAGACTATCAAGTGTGTTGGCCAAGCCACATGTGTACCCACGACATCACCGACAAGTTCACATTCATGGGGAATCAGAACCGGCAAGAGGTACACAATTTACACAAAAAACATAAGTTTACATGTACCCTTTTTGGTAATTTTGACAATAAAAAGATCTTATAATACCAAACACATCAACACTTTTAAGTTATTTAAAATAAGTTTATCCAAACACTTTAACAGTTTATTTTTAAAATAAGTTCTAACAGCTTATAAGCTCGTAAAACAGCTTTTAAGTTATAGGAGCTTATAAGTTCTTTTTAATAAGTTTAGTCAAACACCCTCTAAACTTATTAAAAACAACTTTTAAGCTCCTATAACTTATAAGCTGTTTTAATAAGCTGTTAGATCTTATTTTAAAAATAAGCTGTTAAAGTGTTTGGATAAACTTATTTTAAACAACTTAAATATATTGATGTGTTTGTTATTATAAGATCTTTTTATTAACAAAATTACCAAAAAGGTATAATACTATTAATGTAATATGAATAGTTATATATATAACAAACGAAGTAGTTTTGCACTTTTATAAATAAAAATTAAACTTATATATATTTAAATCTATTTTATATTTACATTTAGAAAAACTGAAAAAAAATAAGTTAAAATATGTGAAGGATAAGAGTGAAAATAATAAAAATAATGAGGGATATTTTGGTGAAAAAAATTATTAAAAAAAGTCTTTTTGAAAAAAGTATCATCCCCTTACTTTTTTAAAAACAACTTATAAGCTGTCAAACAACTTATTTTGACAGCTTATAAGCTGTTTTAGCTGTTTTTAAAAGTTTTAACCAAACAAAATTTCAGAGCTTAAAAGCTCTAAAACAGCTTATAAGCTGTTTGAAAGAGCTTTTAAGCTCTGCCAAACACCCTCTTAGCTTATAAGCTCTTGAAAACAGCTTATAAGCTGTTTCAGAGCTTATAAGCTCTTTAAAAGTGTTTGGTAAATTTTTTAATAAGCAGCTTATAAGCTGTCAAAATAAGCTGTTTGACAGCTTATAAGCTGTTTTTAAAAAATTAGATATTTTTTTAAAAAAGGTCTTATTTTAATATTTTGCTTTCCAATATTATCCTTGTATATTTTAACATATGTCCACCATACCCTCCATCCATTTTTAATTTTACCTACACAATCAAAGCTTCCTTTCGCGTAGCCTTCGACTTCTTCTCTCCCAGATTTATATATATATATATATATATATATATATATATATATATATATATATATATATATATATATTTGCACGAAATCTCTCCCAGATTTTCATTTGCCTTCGACTTCTTCATTTTAATAGATTTGAATCTCTCCCAGATTTTCATTTGCCTTCGACTTCTTCATTTTAATAGATTTAAATTTTCCATCTTCATACATATTTCAACCTTTATCAATTTGTTATATATATATATATATATATATATATATATATATATATATATATTCTTTCAAGTGCCCACCTACTATGCCCACCACCATGCCCACCAATGATGTGACACTATTCTATTGGATGTGATAAAGATGTGATAAACTGTAGGTCCAATAGAATAGTGCCACATCATTGGTGGGCATGGTAGGTGGGCACTTGAAAGAAAATCTATATATATATATATATATATATATATATATATATATATATATATATATATAGAATTTTGCTATGGTGCCCACCTCCATGCCCACCTATGAGGGGACACTCATCCATTGGATGAACCATTTGTATATGATTCATCTCATCCATTGGATGATTGTCACCTCATAGGTGGGCATGGAGATGGGCATCATAGCAAAACTCTATATATATATATATATATATATATATAATTTAAAATAAGGTTTTGTTCTATAATTTTCTTAGAACTTAAAAAACTAAACTATCAAGATATTATTGAGTAATTTTAAAAATATCATTACATTAAATATTTTTAAAAAAAATTCAAAGCATACAGATTTTTTTAAATTAAAATATAAAATAATTTTTTATTTAAGTTTAACATTTAACATAAAATTTTTGAAAAAAAATTCGTATATATATAATATTTACATCACCTTCATGTTATTATACCTTTTTCGTAATTTTGACACTAAAAAGATCTTATAATACCAAACACATCAAAATCTTTAAGTTGTTTAAAATAAGTTCATCCAAACACTTTAACAACTTATTTTTAAAATAAGACCTAACAGCTTATAAGCTCCTAAAACAGCTTATAAGCTCCTACAACTTATAAGCTGTTTTTAATAAGTTTAACCAAACACCCTCTTAATAAGATAGTAAGATATTAAAATAGTAAGATTTAACACTGAATAAATAAAATATTATATATTAGCTGGAAAAGCTTCATTCCCAAATTTATTTATTTATTTATTTTTTATTACCTAAAACAGCTTATAAGCTCCTACAACTTATAAGCTGTTTTTAATAAGTTTAACCAAACACCCTCTTAATAAGATAGTAAGATATTAAAATAGTAAGATTTAACACTGAATAAATAAAATATTATATATTAGCTGGAAAAGCTTCATTCCCAAATTTATTTATTTATTTATTTTATTATTATTATTATTATTATTATTATTATTATTATTATTATTATTATTATCTCATCTCAATACTATATTAAACATCTCAATACTTCTCATCTCAATCTCATCTCAAACTATATTAAACATGAGGGAGCTTTTGGTACTTTGGTATGGCCTCTCTCATGTTTTTTTTTTCTTTTGATAGATATGTAATTATATTAATGTCACTTTCACTATATATTCTTTTTGCTCATTTACGGATATTTATTTACATAAATGTCATTTCTTTTATTTCACTATTTATTATTTGATACCCCGGGAGGAAATCAGCTCGGACATCGATGACCCCAACCCCAGCTCAGAAACATGTTAGCTCGGGAGGTCAGCATAGCTCCCTCCCCATCATTGTCAGGTCGGCCATGAATGTTGGGTCGGCAGGTCGACAGAGCTTCCTTACTATCAATGCCAGCTCGGTAACAGGTTAGCTCAGGAGGTCGGCAAAGTTCGCTCATTACCAATATCAGCTCAGCCAAGTGTTAGCTCGACATGTCTGCTCAGCAACCTCGGCAAGTTAGCTAAGATGTTTGATCAGTTCATTCTCCGATCTCTTCAAAGATTTGACCTTCTTTATTTAGAGAGATTCTGGCGAGATCGCAGTCAAGATTCACGGGATCGCAATCCCGTGAATCTTGGGTTCTATTTATGGAAGGACGACACCAAATTCGGTTGCCTCTCCTATAAATACCAGGTTTGGTTTCATTGTTTTGGATTCCAATTCTCTCGAGTGCACACACACTATTCACTATATTTCGCTATCCTACCATCTGACTTGAGCATCGAAGGGGATACGTCGGAGCACCTTCCGACCCCTCTTAACACTCTTTCTCTTGGTTGCAGGTTTCATGAGGTCGGACTAGCTTCGTTAGCTCGGCCAGGAAGATCACATTATTGAGCATTATCAATTGGCGTCGTCTGTGGGAAAATTTTGAGTAAGAATTAGACATGGTAGGTCGTCTGCGCAGAAGAGGTAATGTGGCAAACATGACTCTAGATCAACTCACTAGCTGATCACCCAAAAAGTTGAGTGTTGTGAAAAAGACTCGCAAGCGTACGAGTGTTAAGTTTTAATATAATGAAAAATCAAGTTTCGTTTCCATAGAGAGTAAAATGAAAATATTCAGTGCTTGTAATTAAAATAGTCTAAACTTTATCTAGAAAATCAATATTTGAAAATTTTGCATAATAATAAAATAATTAATGATTTTTTAATAAGCATGCACACAACTTTCAAAAATAATCAATCAGAGAAAAATGGTCTAGAGGTTTAGATTTCATCTGGTTTCAACAACAATCAATCCTAATTAATTAATATTCATGAATTTCAATCAATTAATAGCCAAGAACACTTAAGTGTATTATTCCCTCTCCCGAGTGCCGAATAAAATATATCAACTAAAATTCAATTTCAATATCCTTATTAAGAATCTACTTGCAGTGATCAATTCAAAACAGTGTTGTTTTTAAAAGCTCTGTAAAAATTATACACTCTCCTGAGTTATATAAATAATTAACAGTGTATTTTCTATTGGTCATATTCAAAATCTCCTCTCCCGAGTGTCAGATTTCAAATAAATATTACAAATCAATTAATGATCAAGTAATTGAAAAGACAATCAATTCTAGAAAAATAATTAATCTAGAAAAAACTCAATTCAATAAAATCAAAAATTCATGAAAGCGTCTACACCAGGTTTCATCTGACCTCTAGACTCTAAAAAATTAGTTCATAATAAAATTTTGAATAAAACAATAATTCATAAATCCAAACATATTCAGAAATAAATAAAAAGTAGAAAACAAATCCGTCGATGACGCCGTGTCCGGTCTATCGATCTCCGTCTTCGTTCTTCAATTAAAGCTCTAGACTTTTCTTCAAAAATCACACGTTCCAATTCTCTGATATGTATGTGTATGTGTGTGGCGGCTCCCCTCTTTTTTGCATGATCAGAAACCAATAATTAACAATTAAAATCATATATAAATTAAGTGTATAAAATACACTTATCAAATACCCCCAAACTAAGACTTTTGCTAGCCCCGAGCAAAACTATCAAAACAACTCACAAATTCTAAAAACTCAAATCACCAAAATAAATAGTCAAGAAATATTATGGAGCAATGACCTCAGCAATAAATTCTAAAAATTCAAATACAATCTCATCCAACCTACTAACACTTTAAAATTTAAATCATAACCAAATAACCTCATAAACTCACAATCTTCGCAACTCACGTTTCAAAACACCCTTATCCAAATTCAATTCACACATTCATAGATCATGAAGACTTTTCAGGGTAGCAAGGGATCAAAATTAAGGATATTAATCAAAAAACACTCACAATCAGGTAAGTTCAAAGAATAATAGTGTGTGCGTGTTTCGATCAAAATTCATAATCATTAAAAGTATCATGCAACAGTCCATAGGCTAAATTCTCGCAACTCTTCTCCACTAGTATATTGGGCGACTGTGACTCGGTCAGTAGGACTTATTCAGCTTATAATGTCAGGCCTGGCTTATGGCTACAAACAACAGAATAAGAATTCAAAAATAAGGAGTAATTTATGCTCAATAAGTAATTTCCACTCCTTTTCATTCACAATTTCACACATCTTCTCTTCATCCCATAGATTTTTCTTCATTCTTTCACAACTCTTCATTCATCAATTTTTTTTCTCTTTGTTTCTTTTCACAACTACCTTCTTCATTTTCAACTCTTTTCCACCACACCATTCCATATTCACAGATATACACTACGAGCATATAAAATTTTAGCATTCAAATTACTCCCTCAAAGGTAGGAATTAGTGTTTAGGCTATTCAGGTAGTAAATGTAGGACCTTGAAACAATGACGAATGTGAGTTTATCACACGTTTACACGCATGTCATTCAATTTTCAATAAAGCTCAAACAAGGTACTAGGGATAAAAAATATTAATGGGTAGGTTGAAAGGCTCAAACGATTTTTCAAAAAAATTGCCTAAATCATTCCTAATCATAGTTATGCCCGTATTTCGCCTCGAAGAGTGTTTGAACTAGTTCTAGACAAGTTTCAATCCACAATTAAATCATACAAATATCAATCAGTGCAGAAACAAAGAATCATCAGCAGTAAACGATGATTTTATCAACAAATTCAGCATTTTCGTACCTCATGTACTCATTTATCTCGTGAAGGCTCAAACGGGCAACTAAAGATAAATTATTTCACTGAAAATTAGGCCCAAAAATCCAAACAATGCCTCAATCATGTCTATATTTGTATGTTTCAAAAATCAGATTCAAGTATTAATCACAGAGTATATCGAAAATTATTCATCTAATTGGTTTCATTTATTCAAAAATATTTGTCAGATAGGTAGACAGTCATGGATTTCAGTTATAGCAAAAAAACTTTTTTTTTTTCATCATTGGCCATGCATTCCATTTCTTTCTCGACTCCTTTTAAACTCTACTCACATAAACCAACAAAATATACCAAATCACATCAATCAATATATACTAAAATTCAACTCACAACACATCAAACAACATAAATTTACATCAAACGACATAAATTCCCAAAATTGGAATTACTCCCCCCAAACTTAGTACGATCATTGTCCCTAATGATTGAAAACAAGAAAAAGAACACGGGACGCGTACCTTTGACACCGAGCATCAGAACTCGGCGTTATAAACTTCATGGTGATGAAAAAAATAACTTCCATCATGTATAACACCATCAGAATCCGATCATCGGAGGAAATTGAAGACGCACAACATGAACATCCAATTTAACCTTCACGATAAGAAGGAAAAGTGAATCCCAAAGCAATAAAAACAATATCAAACTCTTAATATCTAAGGGAAAAGGAACGAGTTCTCGACATAGCGAGTTTCAGATATTCGATCACGCATGGTGTGTGCCCCTTAGAAGTTGATTAGTGCATTGGAAGCATGGTTTGCGCCGGTGTACCACCATTGATGAAGAAGTTGGCACATGGAAATGGCTGATGAAGATGCGCTATTTAGGAGTTTTGCTGCGCTGCTGTAAGCTTGTTAGCACATGGAGTTAGCAGCTGAGATGATGCGGGCAAATGAGGAGCTGGTTGGCGGATGGTGAAGCAGGTGGGAGTTATGTGCGATTGCGTAGGTGTTGGGCTGTAGATTGCGCATTTGCGCATGGAGTTGTGCAGATGGGGAGGTGGTTTGCGCTTGAGGCTGCGCTAATGGGGAAGTGGGACGCGCGATTGCGCTTGATGGAGGGAATGGTTTGCGCTAGATGGTGATGCGCTTTTGCGCCTGGGGTTGCGCGGTTAGCAGGCTCGTCTGCGCAAGTTGTTGCGCAGAAGAGTTGCGCGATTGCGCTTGGAATGTGCGCGGATGGTTACTGGTTTGCGCAGGATGCGGCGCTAATGAGGATCGTTGTTTGCGCAAGATCCTGCACTGAAGAGCTGCGCGTTTGCGCACTTGGGCTTGCATCAATGCGTAGAGGAGAGGCGGGCGCGGGATAGGTGACGAGCGGGCGCGCACAAGCTTCTGCCCGAACTTCTAAAATCCTGAAAAAATTCAAAAATTTTGTAAAATTAGGCCTCCAAAATTCCTGATAGTGCAATAAAAAATAATAAATTGACTAATTAACTAAAATAAAAAATTAAAGCATAAATTGAATAAAAATAAAAATAAAAAAATGAAATTAAAAAAAAGAATATAAAAATTTTGGGTTGCCTCCCAAAAAGCTCTTGGTTTAGAGTTGTCAGCCCGACTTTCACTGGTACTAAGTCTTCCCTTTCTCTTTCACACGCCAAATAAATTCCACGAACCGCCTTTTAAATTTTTTTCTCTTTTTCGTGGCCTTCTTTGTTGATGAACTTGATGCTTTCTCTTTTGATTCAACCGCAAGATCAGCTCTTTGACATCCCTCTAGCTTCACAACCGGCTCAATTAAGTACAATTCTTCTATGAGTGGATTAGGTGCTTTCGTAAATAGATTAAAAATCACTCGTTCGTACTCCAAACCCATTGACAATTAACCCTTCATCACTTCAATTTTTGCATCCGTCGAGGCAAAAAATGGTCTTCCAAAAATTAGCGGAGCACCATGATCTGCTTCAATGTCCAAGATCACAAAATCCGCTGGGAAGATGAATTTATCCACCTTTATTAGAACATCTTCAACAATTTCAAGTGGATATGTGATGCTTCTATCCGCCAACTACAATGAAATCATAGTCGATTTCATCTCTCTCAACTCCAAGGCCATGTAAATAGATAATGACATTAAATTAATATTGGCCCCTAAATCACATAGTGCAGTAGTAAAATGAGAACCACCAATAGAACAAGGAATAATAAAACTCCCTGGATCTTTCAGCTTCTGTGGCATTTTCTTTTGAAGCACCGCACTGCACTCTTCAGTTAGATTTACCACCCCATTCTCTAGAAGCCTCCGTTTCTTGGACATCTGATAAGTGAATTTTATGCACTTAATTTATATATTATTTGAGTTGGATTTTGTGATGTATTGAGTGGATATTATGCGTATTTGTTGTTATTTTTGTGAGTTGCAAAGATTTGAAGAAAAGTAGCAAGAAGAAGCGGAAAGACGAATTATAGACAGCAAAATTTACAAAATTACTGGAGCTTATACAAACATCAAAATCCAATCTCTACCGTTCAAATTGAAGTTTTGGATGTTTTACAGTTTCTGTCAAAATTTCAGTTCGATCCGACAGCTAGAACTCAAGATATGATTTTTGCAAGATTGCTGCGCGTTTGACAAAAGGAATAGCGCCCCAACGCCTCATTGAGAGCGCGCCAGCGCTTTTCTGTAGCTCAGTAAAAGGATTTTATTCGAAATTTCAGCGCCCCAGCTCTAGTTTTCCAGAGCTCCAGCGCCCGTAATTTCATGCATAGAGCGCCCCAGCGCCTTCTTTTGAGCGCTCCAGCGCCAGACGTCTTTCATTGAAAAATAAAATACGAAACTTGAGAGCCCCAGCGCCGAATAATTAGCGCTCCAGCGCTGCGCAGTCTCCAAAAATATGGAAAGTCTTTAATCGACTTTTAAAGGGATTTTATGACTTATTCTGGAGGATACGAGGGTTTAGAGAGTTTTCAGAGCATAGAGACGGCTATTGAGAGTTTTGAAGTGCACAAGAGCTCGAGAATTTGATACGAAGACGGAAGACGGCGGCATCCGGCTATGGAAAAGCTTAATTTTACTTCGTTCTAGTTTTCCTTTATACTCTATTTTTCTAGTTTGATGGATTATTTGAAGAACAAGTTTTGTTTGATCTTTGAATTTGTTATGAACTAATTTCTTAGTCTCGAGGTAGACGGATCTTGACTGAAAACCATGATTGAGATATTTTGATTTATAAATTTGAATTCTTCGCACAGTTTATTTGTGTTTTCTTGATTTTAATTCTTTCAATTTACTGTCAATAGATTGAATGATATTTTATTTAGAATCTATCACTCAAGAGAGGAGATTTTGAATACGACATAGGAAAATACATCTTTGGTGTTTATATTGTTCGAGAGGCACATAACTCCATAGAAGTTGTTAGAAGAATTCTTGTGCTATTTATCGGATTTAATAGTTAAACTTAGATAGACATATTGAGTTTGCTATTGAATGCGAATTTCTGTTTGACACTCGAGAGAGGTAGTAGAAAATAATTGGAATTCTTGGCTAATAAACTAGAAGATTTTATAATTGAATAATCATTAGAAATAAATTATGGTGGAAAGTCAAGTGAAGTCGAACCTCTAGCATTCATCGCTTATTGATTTTTTCTCTCGTGAACTCGTGGTTATTTAATTTTATTTCTTGCAAATTTTAGTGTTTTAAAAATCAAACCATTTTCGTAGCTCTACATAGGATTAGGATTTTATTAGTTGCAAATATTTGATATAATATCATTTATTCATTCTCCGTGGGATCGACTTGGACTTAATTCCTATATTATAAATTGACATCGTGCGCTTGCGAGCGAAAAACATGCAACAAGTTTTTGGCGCCGTTGTCGGGGAATGAATTTTATTTGATTTATATTAAATTGTGCTAATTAGTCTTAATTTTGATTTAGAGAATTTTATTTTATTTTGTTGGTTCTAATTTAAAAAGTTTTTCCTGTCTATGCAGTTTATGCAAAAAAGTCAAAGTTACAACTCACTGCTCTTTGATCCGGAAATCGAGAAAACTGCTAAAGCTTTGAGAAAAGCTAGAAGAGAAGAGTTGCAACAAATGGCTGAAGAAAGGAAAAGAGCTGTCAATAATGCTTCGGTGCCGATCAGAGATCACTTTCGACCAGTGATCAATACTCATTATTCTGGGATAGCTCGGCAGAACATCACGGCAAATAATTTTGAGTTGAAGCCAGCTCTGATTAATATGGTGCAGCAGAATCAATTCAGGGGTGCAGCTACTGAAGATCCAAATCTGCATCTGCGTATTTTTCTGGAGATTGCTGACATAGTGAAGATTCATGGTGTTACTGAGGACACCATCAAACTACGATTGTTCCCGTTCTCTCTTAGGGACAATGCTCGTAGTTGGTTGCAGTCACTACCTCTTTGCAGTTGACAAGAATAAGGTCAAGGAGAAAGAGTCTGAACCTGAGCAGAAACCGATGTACAAACCTCCTCTTCCATACCCCCAAAGGTTCAAAAAGAAGGCAGTGGACGAGCAGTTCTCAAAATTCTTGGAGATTTTCAAGAAGATACATATCAACATCCCTTTTGTTGACTATTTGGCACAAATGCTAAATTATGCGAAGTTTATTAAAGAGTTGATGTCCAAGAAAAGGAGGCTGCAAGAGAATGAGGTGGTGAGCTTAACTGAAGAATGTAGTGCTGTGCTCCAAAAGAAGATGCCACAAAAGCTGAAGGATCAGGGAGTTTTACTATTCCTTGCACTATTGGTTCTTCTTATTTTAATAATGCACTTTGCGATCTAGGAGCTAGCATTAATCTGATGCCTTTGTCTGTTTTCAGGAGCTTAGGACTTGGCGAGGTGAAGCCCACAATGATCGCATTGCAGCTAGCTGATAGATCTATCATATATCCGCTTGGAATCATTGAAGATGTTTTGGTAAAAATAGATAAATTTATTTTTTCGGCGGATTTTGTAGTTCTAGATATGGAGGAGGATGCAAATATGCCACTAATATTGGGGAGACCTTTCTTGGCCACTACTGATGCCAAGATTGAGGTGAAGAATGGTGAGTTGTCGATGGGTATGGACGGAGAAAGAGTTATTTTTAACATATTCAAGAAATCAAGTAATCCACCCATCGAGGAATTATGCATGATTGAGCGAGTTGTGAAGCTAGATGGTCATCCCAAACTTATTCATGAGATAGATTCAAAGAAGAATGATCCGAAGGTGCCAAAGAAGAAGAAGAAAATGAAGAAGAAATCAAAGTTTAAAAATGTTGTTGAATATAATTGGAGGGTGAAAGTGAAAGGGAAGACCCTCAACAAAGCGGAACCGGGATAGAATTAGAATACAGTCGGGCTATGGACTATAAACTAAGCGCTTCTTGGGAGGCAACCCAAGCTAGTTTTTTTTTGCGTTTTTTATTTTCTTTTAGTTGTTTTTGTTTTTATTTTTATCATGAGGAAACTAGACATCAATAATGATTTTGAATTGTGTAGGTGAAAAAGTATGGAGCTGAAAGAGTTTAGGAGCCACCCCTGATGAAGAATTTTGAGTGATTAAGATGGTGAGTACTGACGCTTGGTGCCTAATGTATGTGTCCCTTGTTTTTAATGAATACTGTATATTGAGGATAATGCACAATTTAAGTAGGGGGGGGGGTTTAAAAATTGTGAAATTTTTTTAATGAGTTAGTTTGAGTTAAATGCATGATGTTGTAATTGTGTTGGCCTATGATGAAAATAAATTTTGTGTGCTGAAAAAGTTTATGTTAGCTATATTTAATCTTGAGTTCTCATATTTATGCACGAATGCCATGATTTTCGATACTCCCAGCAATTAGAGAAAAATTATGTGGATTTGTGATGTGGATTAGAGGAATTGATTCTTAACTCTTGTGATTTTTGCTTGAAACTGAGATAGATTTTTATGAACACAGAAGTGATTTAGGCGTTTTTTTTCGAATCTATTGAGCTTTTTTTAGCCATTCTATATTCATGAAAAATCCAAAACAAATTGAGTAGATAAAAAGTTTAAAGAAAAGTAATGACGGAGAAAGTAAGGTGAGGGAGGCCTTAAAAAAATGGATTGAAATTTTAGTCCAAAAACAAGGTTAAAGATGAAGAATGTATGGAGTAGAAGGAAGCCTAGACGGAATTATCTGGCAATGCAATGCAAGTAATATTTTTAGCTACTTAATACTGCCCAAATTGAAAAGTATCCATTCCCTTTTCTTGAATCTTGAGTCTTTGATTACCATTGATACATATATGGATGCTTATCTCCTACCGATTATACTTAATTGAGTCTAATGTTAACCGAAAAAGTCATGTTGATCTATGTGAGTAAAATTTGAACTTGGTTGAGAGTATTTTGAAACTTGAGGGCGGAGTTAATGATTTTATGAAGCTTACGGATTGCATGATTTTACCGAAAGTTAGGTGGGTAGATGAGATTGGCAAATCACACACACACGAGAACTCTTGAGAAAATTAGCCGACATGTGTATTGAATCTTGGAATTTATAAATTCGGGGGTCGACTATATTGCTCATTACTTTTTTGCTCGGGACTAGCAAAAGTCTAAGTTTGGGGGATTTGATAAGTGCATTTTATGCACTTAATTTATATATTATTTGAGTTGGATTTTGTGATGTATTGAGTGGATATTATGCGTATTTGTTGTTATTTTTGTGAGTTGCAAAGATTTGAAGAAAAGTAGCAAGAAGAAGCGGAAAGACGAATTATAGACAAAAAAATTTACAAATTGACTGGAGCTTATACAGACATCAAAATCCAATTTACACAGTTCAAATTGAAGTTTTGGATGTTTTACAGTTGTTGTCAAAATTTCAGCTCGATCCGACGGCTAGAACTCAAGATATGATTTTTGCAAGATTGCTGCGCATTGGACAAAAGGAATAGCGCCCCAGCGCCTCATTGAGAACGCGCCAGCGCTTTTCTGTAGCTCAGTAAAAGGATTTTATTCGAAATTTCAGCGCCCCAGCTCTAGTTTTCCAGAGCTCCAGCGCCCGTAATTTCATGCATAGAGCGCCCCAGCGCCTTCTTTTGAGCGCTCCAGCGCCAGACGTCTTTCATTGAAAAATAAAATACGAAACTTGAGCGCCCCAGCGCCGAATAATTAGCGCTCCAGCGCTGCGCAGTCTCCAAAAATATGAAAAGTCTTTAATCGACTTTTAAAGGGATTTTATGACTTATTCTGGAGGATACGAGGGTTTAAAGAGTTTTCAGAGCATAGAGATGGCTATTGAAAGTTTTGAAGTGCACAAGAGCTCGAGAATTTGATACGAAGACGGAAGACGGCGGCATCCGACAATGGAAAAGCTTAATTTTACTTCGTTCTAGTTTTCTTTTAAACTCTATTTTTCTAGTTTGATGGATTATTTGAAGAACAAGTTTTGTTTGATCTTTGAATTTGTTATGAACTAATTTCTTAGTCTAGAGGTAGACGGATCTTGACTGGAAACCATGATTGAGATATTTTGATTTATAAATTTGAATTCTTCGCACAGTTTATTTATGTTTTCCTGATTTTAATGCTTTCAATTTACTGGAAATAGATTGGATGATATTTTATTTAGAATCTATCACTCAAGAGAGGAGATTTTGAATACGACATAGGAAAATACATCTTTGGTGTTTATATTGTTCGAGAGGCATATAACTCCATAGAAGTTGTTAGAAGAATTCTTGTGCTATTTACCGGATTTAATAGTTAAACTTAGATAGACATATTGAGTTTGCTATTGAATACGAATTTCTGCTTGACACTCGAGAGAGGTAGTAGAAAATAATAGGAATTCTTGGCTAATAAACTAGAAGATTTTATAATTGAATAATCATTAGAAATAAATTATGGTGGAAAGTCAAGTGAAGTCGAACCTCTAGCATTCATTGCTTATTGATTTTTTCTCTCGTGAACTCGTGGTTATTTAATTTTATTTCTTGCAAATTTTAGTTTTATAAAAATCAAACCATTTTGTTGCTCTACATAGGATTAGGATTTTATTAGTTGCAAATATTTGATATAATATCATTTATTCATTCTCCGTGGGATCGACTTGGACTTAATTCATATATTATAACTTGACATCGTGTACTTGCGAGCGAAAAACACGCAACAACATCACCTCTTTGATGAATTTTGCGTAGTTCGGCATTTGCTCCAAAGCATCAGCAAAATGGATGTTGATATGAATTTTCTTAAAAATCTCCAAAAATTTGGAGAACTGTTCACCAACACCTTCTTCTTGAACCTTTGGGGATATGGGAGCGGAGGCCTGTAAATCGGTTTCTGCTCAGGTTCAGGCTCCTTCTCCTCGACTTTCTTCTCTTCAACTACAACTTTTTCAAAATTCTTTCTCTCAGATTTGCCCTCTTCGTTATCCACCTGCTTCCCACTCCTCAACGTGATAGCATTACACTGCTCCTTGAGATTCACCTCAGTATTACTTGGGAATTGGCCGCAGTTATTATCTTTCAATGCGTTCGCCAACTGCCCAATGCTAGTCTCCATGGATTGCAATACAACACCCATGTTGGCCATGTGCGTCTCTAAGCTGTCCAGGCGAGTCTCATTCCTCGCCATCCTTTTACCAGATTCCTGCACAAAAGTACTAACCACATCTTCCAAAGAAGGCTTACCCTCATCCTTGTTTGTATTGAACCCCGGAGGAGGATTCAACACATTTTTGTTGTTAGCATAAGAATAACTGTCATGATTACGTAAGCTAGGATGGTAAGTATTAGGAACATGGTTACCTCGATACCCTCCATAACCTCTTTGATTGATGTACTGGGCTTGTTCATGATAGTGAGATTCTTCTATTGCACCTGGCACACCTGCTGCTAGTTCTGCAACACTCATTTTATTCAACGCAGCTACCTGTGTAGTCAGTGCAGATAATTGGGCAGTGATAGATGTGAGAGGATCCACTGCATACACTCCAACTGGCTTCTTGACTCCCATACGCTCTGATGGCCATTGAAAACTATTGATCGTCATATGTTCCAGCATATCATAGGCCTGTACAGGGTCCTTTGCAAAAATAGTACCTCCGGAAGCAGAATCCACATTCATCCTTGTAGGCGCATTCAACCCATTGTAGAACAATTCGATTTGCTCCCAATCTGCAAATTTATGGTTAGGACAACGTCTTAATAACTCTTTATACCTTTCCGATGCCTCGTAAAGCTGTTCAGAGTCCATCTGTGTGAATGTGCTGATCTCAATATTCAATTGGGTGGATTTAGCAGGTGGAAAATATTTCGCAAGAAATTTCACTTCCATATCCTCCCATGTAATTATACTCCCCAACGACAGCGACTGCAACCAACTCCTTGCTTGATCCCTGAGAGAAAAAGGAAACAAGTGTAATGCCTTTTGTTCACTACCTCACATGGGACCTTTTGTTATAAAGTAATGCCTTTTGGTTTGAAAAATGCAGGAGCAACTTATCAGAGGCTAATGGACAAGGTGTTCTCCAAACAAATCGGCATAAATGTGGAGGTTTTATGTGGATGACATTTTGGTGAAGTCCCAAGATGATTTGGGTTTGCTAGCCGACCTGGCGGAGACCTTCTCCACGCTGAGATCTTATGGGGTGAAGCTTAACCCGGAGAAGTGTGTTTTTGGAGTAAAATGAGGGAAGTTCTTGGGGTACATGATCACTTAGAGAGGGACTGAGGCCAATCCAGAGAAAGTGCAAGTCATCCGATCTATGTCGCCTCCTCGCAATTTGCAGGAAATTCAGAGGTTGGCAAAAAGGGAATCCACTCTAGCTTGCTTCATCTCTAGGTCGGATCATCGCAGTTTGCCTTTTTTCAGGGTACTTCGGAAAGCAAAGAAATTCGAATGGGATGATGAATGTGGGAAGGCATTTGATGATCTCAAAAATTACTTAGTCGAGCTTCCAGTGTTAGCTAAGGCTATTCCGAGCGAACCCTTTGTTACGCCTTAAACACATACAAATATCATGTTGTGAGATTAATGTTTTTAATGTATTAACAAGTCTCAAATATTATGTTTTGATGATTACAAAACTAGTTTAATTGTTACTAATATTTTCAAGTGAGAAATTTGCAGATATTAATTTTTCTCGTCAAATAAAAATATTGGAAGCAAGTACCGATAACCAAAAATTGAAGAAATTATTTGAAGTGTTCAGATTCCAGAGTTCGGACGATCCAATGCCAGATCGGATAGTCCAAAGTATTTCCAGCAATTGTTTAAAGTTCGGATGAAAATTTCGGAGGACACGAAGCAGGGGTTCGGACGATCCGATTGCAGTTTGGACGGTCCGAACCATATAAAGAATATTTTATTCTTTGGAGTCAAGTTCGGAGGACATGAAGCCGTAGTTCGGAGGATCTAAAGATCTGTTCGGACGGTCCGATCTTTTTATGGCGTTGATAGATTTTTTCGGAAGAATTTTGGCAGACAGTGAATTTAATGCAGCCGATAGGACGATCCGAAGTTTAGTTCGGACGGTCCGAACAGTTCCTCAGCCGTACATTTTTGAATTTGAACTAGTATGGTTCGGACGATCCGAAGACCAGATCGAACAGTCCGATCTCACTCGAATCAGCACTATAAATAGAGGCATTCCGAGGCCATTTATTCAAGAAAATCAAGAAATATTCTCTTCTCTCCGTCAAGTGTTAAATTAAGAGTTTCTATATATATTCATTCAAATAGAGAGTTGATTGTAAAACCATTTGTGAGTTGTTGAGCTATTGTTGTATACTCGAGTGTGAAGCTGAGTATGTTGTAAGCTGTGTGTGTTGTAAGGCTATCCTTGGAGCCCTTAAGGCCAAGCGGTGTGTGTTGGAAGGCTATCCTTGGAGCCATCAAGTCCAAGAGACGCGATGATCGTGTTGTTGTATCGGTTATACTTGGAGCCATCAACGCCAAGTCATATTGCTAGTGATACCTTGGTTAATCGACCTTAACCAAGAAGGGGAGACGTAGACGATTTATCGTTGAACTTCCATAAACATATTGTGGGGACCTCAGGTTGCTAATCTTATCTTAGGGCAAATTAATCATTAATCATGATTTAACGAAGAATAATAAAATCAAGACAACCAAAATTAATTTTTTTTAATATACACGGACGCCATGCACAGGTCCGTGCATTAACCTGTAATTACAAATCTGAAGCTGAAAAGTACACGAACCCCGTGCCACCTCAGTGTTCGGTTCCATGCTAATAAATACACTAAAAACCCAAGCTTATGTTTTCTACACGGACCCCGTGCACCTTCTGTGCCCAGGTCCATGCCCAAGGTTTCAAAATTTGTGAAGGTACTATTTTCATTCCAGACCACACGGACCCCTGCACGGAGGTTGGCACAGGGTCCGTGCCCTTCATTTTCTGCACACTTTCAAAATCAATAGGGTATATGGAACCATGCACAGGGCATGCACGGGGTCCGTGCACTGTAATAAAAAAAATCAGAATTTAAACATATCAAATATGAAAAATGAGACCAACATGAATATAAAAGCTTCATCAAGCTACAAACTAATATACATGTTATCAGACATCAATCTCCTCATCTAGGATACATGTTCTCAAATGTAAACGAGTACTTGACACAAATACATACAAATGTTCTTATTTCTTTTCTAACATGTTTACGAAACTTATAATACATGTCATCTTGCTTAACCCGAGTCACCACATGCTAAGACTCTATCTTGAGCTATCCATGTCGAGTCTGACCAGCTCCTGGCTCACCTATTTCCATGCACACATACAAAACACAGCAATAGCCGGATAACTCCGGTGAGAAATATAATTCCCAGTATAAATAACATCACATGCATTATAATAAACATGAATGCAATGCATGTTTCAAAAAATAGGCTATCAAATCTGATATCAATAAAATCTTGGTTCTTGGGATCTCGGGGAATAAAATCTCAATCAAACCACCAACACTCCCAATCGAGGTGTCATCAAGTATCTTAATTCCCCTGACTTTGGTGCAAATATAGTGAGTAATATATCTCTGGAAGTAAATCTACATTCCGTGCCACTCAACTATAGCCCTCCAAACGTCATATGTAATCTAGGCCAATCACCTCTCTATGCTTTTCAAGGTAGAGTTTAAGATGAATGCAACATAATCTTGATGCATTAAATACTTTAAAACATCTTGAACATACAATTCAAATAAGCATTCAAAGCATCAATAATAATCTAATTCAAATAAAATCACATAGGCAAACAAGTATGTGATTTTAAAAGGGAATACTCGAGAATCATATCTATCTCGAGTGTTCTATCCCATCTGAATTTGATGTTAATTTATACCTTTCAAATCTTGATTCTGAAAGTGCTTCAAATCTGAAACATAACATCAACAACAACATATAATAATCTGCTCAAACTATCAACTCAATCTTCAAGTGACAAAACTTCAAACCTTGCTTCAATCTTTCTCGGTTCGAAGGCTGGATCCCCGAGCTCGGAAAATGTCAATACCAAGATGAAAATGAATTGATCATATGCTATAACATCAGCTAACAACTCAAGTCCAAGCATAACTAATGCAGCAAGTTCAAAAGTGTAACAATTCTAAAATCTGCGGCGTAACGGCTAAAAACCGATAATTGAAACGATATCCAAATCAATCCAACAATAAATTCACAACACAATCCTCAATATATCAGCCCACTAACGTGAAAATCATCAATATTCAGAATTGCATATCTTCGAATTTTCATAAGAAAATCATAACAAATCCAATTGACATTCTTTATCCGATCCGTCTTCGAATATACAATCGATGCTAGCTCATGAACATATATATATCCAAGAATAATAAAATTCCATCTTCAACTTAAAAATCAAATATTATAAAAGTGAATAAAACTTGTACCAAAGCGTATCTCTCGACGAGGTGATCGTGGATATATAATCAAATTTGATTTTTGACGGTCGGATCGTAAAACATCGAAGCTTTAAGGAGTTAAAAATGGCATGGGAATCACTTCTGATATTTCTCCCCCTTCTCTCATGTGTAATGGCTGTAAATGAGGTGTAACATGAGATAAATATAAGACTATTTGCGGTTTAGTCCCTGAACTTTGGCATAATTGCAATTCAGTCATCGGACAAGCGATTTAATTCAATTTCAATCCTAAATAACTGCAATAGATGTGTTGAAAACTAGCCCAAAATTGGCTGACTTGCCAGTGGTTAGTGAATTTGGTGATGTCTTTCCAGATGAAATTCCGGGATTACCTCCAACTCGAGATGTAGATTTCAGTATTGAACTGATGCCAGGTACACAACCTATTTCAAAAGATCCTTACAGAATGACACCGGTTGAACTGAAGGAATTGAAAGAACAACTAGAAGATATTTTATCCAAATGGTACATTAGACCGAGTGTTTCTCCTTGGGGTGCACCGGTTCTGTTTGTAAGAAATAAGGACGGATCAATGAGACTTTGCATCGACTATTAGCAACTGAATAAAGCAACGGTAAAGAATCGTTATCCTTTGTCTAGAATAGACAATTTATTTGATCAATTGCAAGGTTTTTCTATGTATTCCAAGATTGATCTGATGTCTGGATATCATCAGTTGAGAGTACGAGATGAGGATATATAAAAACTGCTTTCAGAATGAGGTATGGTCACTATGAATTCATTGTTATGCCTTTTGGATTGACCAATGCTCCAGCGGTCTTTATGGGGCTGATGAATAAGATATTTCAGAAGTATCTTGATGATTTCGTTATTATCTATATTGATGATATTATGATATAATCAAAGAATATGTGTGATCATGCTGAACATCTCAGAATTATCTTAAAGACTTTGAGAGCAGAGAATTTGTATGCCAAGCTATCAAAATGTAAATTCTGGCTGAAGAAAGTGGTATTTCTTGGACATATTATCTCCGGAGATGGCATTTCTGATGATCCGAGAAAAGTCGAAGTAGTGATCAGTTGGCCTAGACCGACATCTATACCAGAGATACGGAGTTTTATGGGCTTAACAGGTTATTATCGCCGATTTATCAAAGCTTTTTCTAGCATTGCGAATCCTATTACTCAACTGACTCAGAATAATGCACCGTATGTCTGGACTGAAGCATGTGAGGCTAGTTTCATTGAGTTGAAGAAGAGGTTGACGAGTGCACCAATCTTGACGATTCCTTCAGGTACTGATGATTTCACTGTATATTGTGATGATTATCACAGGGGATTATGATGTATTCTTATTCAGCGAGGACATGTTATTGCTTATACCTCGAGACAGTTGAAGCCGCATGAGACGAGATATCCAATTCATGATCTTGAATTTTCAGCCATTGTCTTTGCATTGAAGATATGGCGACATTATCGATACGGTGAGAAGTTTGAAATTTATTCTGACCATAAAAGCTTGAAATATCTGTTTTCGCAGTTTGAACTGAACATGAGGCAACAAATATGGCTAGACTTATTGAAATATTTTGATTGCGAGATGAAATATTATCCACAAAAGTCGAATGCTGCAGATGTCTTAAGTAGGAAGGTATGCTCTTTATCCTTATCTACTATAGGTGTATCTAATTTGGTATAAGATTGCTGTGTTTTTGGATTAGTATTTGAGACAGATATACAGCCTATTAAAGTTTATACTCTTCCAGCTGAGCCAAAACTGTTGAGAAGAATCAAAGAAGCACATAAATTTGATCTAAATATTCAGAAATCGATTGAGATGGTCAGATCTAGGCATCAATCAGAATATCAGGTCAATGATGATGACCATTTTGTTTGTAAATAACAGAATTGTTGTGCCAGATGTTTCAGATTTGAAACAACAGATAATGAAAGAAGCTCATAGCAGTAGATTCAGTATTCATCTTTGTGACAGAAAGATGTACAATGATATGAAGACACAGTATTGGTGGAAACATATGAAATCAGATATCACAAAATTTGTGTCTCGATGTTTGAATTGCCAACAGGTGAAAGCTGAAAGAAAGAAGTCAGGTGGTCTATTACAGAGTTTGTCCATTCCAGAATGAAAATGGGATCACACTTCCATGGATTTCGTTACACAGTTACCACGTTCATCCAGAGGTCGTGATGCCATTTGGGTGATTATTGATAGATTGACGAAATCAGCATGCTTTATTCCGTTCAAGATGACTTATTGACATGATCAGATGACAGAGATCTACGTCAGAGAAGTGGTAAGATTACATGATGTGCCTAAATTTATTGTTTCAGATCAAGACCCTAGATTTACATCACACTTTTGGCACAGTTTGCAACAAGCTCTAGGTACTCAATTGCATCTGAGTACATCATATCATCCTCAGATAGACGGAAAGTCAGAGCGGACTATCCAGACACTTGAGGATATGCTTAGAGCTGTAGTGCTAGATTTTGGCACTAACTGGCAAGATTCATTACCACTTGCTGAATTCTCATAAAATAACAGTTATCATACAAGCATTGAAATGGCTTCATTTGAAGCACTGCACGAAAAGAAATGTCGATCACCGTTATACTAGGATGACATCTCAGAAACACCTGATATTGGACCTGATATGATTCGTGAAATGATAGAGAAAGTGAAGCTGATTCAGAAGAGAATGAAAATAGATCAAGACAGACAAGCTAAATATGCGAATATCAGACGACGACCTCTATATTTTGAACAGCGAGACAGAGTATTTTTGAAGATTTCTCCGTTCAGAGGTACAAACAGTTTTGGCAAGAAAGGAAAGTTATCTCCACGTTTTATCGGTCCATATGAGATTATCGAGAAGATAGGCGATCTTGCTTATCGACTCGCACTTCCTCCATCTTTGTCTGGTATTCATGAAGTATTCCATGTCTCTATGCTTCAGAAGTATCAGCCTGATGCTTCTCATATTATTCAACCTGATGAAGCTGAACTTGATGAAACTCTTAGCTACTTTGAGCAGCATATTCAAATTCTTGATCGTAAAGAAAAACAGCTCAGAAACAAGACTATTTAGTTGGTCAAAGTTCAGTGGAGTCGACATGGCATTGAAGAAGCTACTTGGGAGACTGAATCAGATATGAGACAGAGATTTCCAGAGTTATTTCTCTGATGTGAGTTCTTATGTTTTTTTTTTCTGTTATTTCATTATCTTATGTGTACAGATTGCATGGGATTTCGGGGACGAAATCATGTATTAAATGGGGAGAAATGTAAGACCCGTGATTATTTAATTTTAATTGAAAATATTTAATTTGAGAATATTTAAAGTTTAAAATTAAATTATAATATTATCAAATTATTTAGTATTGAAATTGAATAATCCCGGGCCTTACACATATCCTCTCTTATTTACCGCTTTATTTAATTTTTGTCATTTAATTTATTTACTTACTGCGTTTATACTTGACTGCCCTAAGTTTTCCGCTTGCATTTTTTAAAATTATTTTAAATTGCTAAAGTTTCCAATAGAACCTAATCCCCCCCAATTGGTTCTAACAAGTGGTATCAGAGCCACATTTGAAATTTTTTTTCAAAAGGATCTATGGCAAATCTAACAAATGATTATGCTCAAGGGCAATCAACCAATCGTCGTCCTCTTTTCAACGACATAAATTATGGGTATTGGAAAAATATAATGTCTCTATATATCCAATCCGTAAATTATGATCTTTGGAAAGTGAAGGTGAAAGGTCCCTATACACTTATAAAAATAGTGGATGGGAATGAAGTTCCGAAAGGAACAGATGACTTTTCTAAAGAGGACGTGCGATTAATATCTCAAAATTCTAAAGCTATGAATATTTTGCATTGTTCTTTAGATATGAACGAGTACAACCGAATCTCTATGTGCTCCTCCGCAAAAGAGATTTGGGACAAATTAGAGATCTGCCATGAGGGAACCAACCAAGTCAAAGAAACAAAGATTGATCTGAAAGAGTGGGTGCCCGGATAGCCAACTTGTGGCTAAGGGCTTTGATGACTCTTTATGTAAACAATCTTTTTTTTAAATATAATTTACACTTTTATCATGGCATTGACTTTATCTTCCTTCATATTGTTATATTGTGATATACTATTGTTGTTTAGATGAAGACCTTGAATATACTATAGTGTATGTAAGATGTGGTAGCACATGGTGATGGCTATCATGAAACACATCTTATAGTCACTGTATATTCTAAATTGTTCCTAGTCAATTGAGCCGTCCGCAAATAAGGATAAGGATCGCTCGAGATTGAGACTAGCATTTGCGATGCCGAGTACCACGTTTCATTGGTATGGAACATAGAGATGTTCAAAGCATGCAAATGGATATTCATATGATGAATGATCGAACTACCCTATTCGGACTTTTCAAGTGGTTATCACTTATCGAGTGGATAAAGTCCGCGGTTTTGGTTGTACACCATTAGTCCTTATTACTTGAAACATCATTGAGACTCTATATGCTAGTACTGTACTTTGACTCGTTTACCGACTCTATTGGGGTCATCAGGTGTCGGGATTGGGTACAGTTACGACACATATAGGAGTCGATGCTTTGTTGTCAAGGATTCACCACATACTTGCGAGTGTGGATATCCTATGCGATCTGAGGAGATATTAGTGTGACGAATCTCTGGCCAGAGTACATGATGTGTTTTAGGTTACTTGGTGTTCCTAGTAACACATGCGATGTCACTAATAGATCTCCAAGATGTTATGCATAGTTATCGAATCTCGAACGACTCTCGGTATACCAATGGTTGTTGATTCGATCGGGATATTTGGATGAAGGGACCGTACTGTATGCTAACCAAAATCTACTGGTTCTTGCAGGCACTATCAGTAATACCTAGGGAATCATGGGGCGATGTTGCTAGGCGCTCTTACCATGATTTGATGGGTAAGTCGGAAATTGTTGTTCCGAGTCACAAGGAGTTGTGAGCCCACGGCTAGCTGTATTCCTGAACCATTGAGGGTTACACAAGTAATGGATTACTAAAACCCCGTAGAGATAGTTAAATTTAAAGAGTTAAATTTAATGAAAGAGAAGTTGGACTTCTTAACTAAAGGGAGTGAGATTTTCTAAAATGACATAGGGATGGGCATTTTTGGAAATCACTGAATTCGGATTCAGAAAAATTATCTTGACTCTAAAAGATGCAGAAATGGTTTCTGTGCATATTGGTGAAATCAGTTTATCAATCGGAGTCACGATGAATTTTATATTAATTTCTATAACAACAGGCTTGGCTTGTTGGGCTTAAGTTATGGATTGTGGGCTTTAAGGAGTTAGAGTCCTGATACAATTATAACTAGAAATTATCTATAAATATATGTGCAGTGTTCGAAAATTGTATGCAATTCATTATTAGAATTTTCGAAAACACTACAAAATATTTCAAGAGGATTTTCGAAATCATCTGTCCCTTTCGGAGAAAATTCGGCTTGTGATTTTTATGAAAAATTACAATCTAAATTAACAGATCATATCTGTTTATTCTCTACGCAAACTTCTGATTGATTTCTAGTGCAGTCAATCAGAGGGTTTTGTTTTCTATTCGTGGACCTGATTGAAGAAACGTTCGTTCATCAGTTCCTGGGAAATACAACAAGAGCAGATTAAATTCGGTTGGTGTCCATAATATCGCTTCGAGATTTTAAGGTAAAATATTTAATTGTGATTATTTATTTTACTTACACAAATTTAATCGTAAAAGTTTTGATACCCAGATATGGAATCGTTCCATATTAATAAAATAAAATTTTTAAACTTCCGCTGCACCGGGTATCAATTCTAATTGATCTGAACACCGATTTCCAACATGATCTTCTACAACTCAAGTATGAGACTTTCGAGATGGACTCCAAGGAGGATATTGATACCATGCTCCGAAGTCTCACTCAAATCATCAATGAGCTTGCCCAACTAGGAAAAAATTATCCAACCAAGCAAGTATGGAGAAGATCACTTCGAGTACTATCCAAGGAGTGGGATGCAAATAGAACGAGATAAAATTCATGGGACCCTAAAAACCCATGAGTTAGAACTATCCACAAGAAAGGAGATAAATAAGGAGGATGACAAAGCCAAGGAAAAGGGGATTGCATTATCAAGCCAATTTGAAGATGATGATGATGATAATATGGCACTCTTCGCAAGAAAATTCAAGAAGTTCATGCGAGGAAACAAATTCAAAAAGGAGAAGAAGTCAGAGAAAGAAGTGACATGCTACAACTGTCAACAACAAGGGCACTATGCAAATGAATGCCCTCTCAAGAAGAAAGTTGACAAAGGAAAAAATAAGGACGACGATGATGAGGTACCTTCCTATGATGAATTAATAAATGCCTATAAACGTATGTTTGACATGACTAAAACACTTAGAAAGGAAAATAGAAATCTCAAAAATAAATTAGAATCTAAGGAGCATGAGAACTTAAGATTAAAGGATGATATTGCTCGCTTAGAAAAATCATTTGATAGATTCAATGTAAGTAGTAATAAATTGAAAAATCTACTGAGCATGCAAAAATGTAGCTTTGATAAAGGAGGAATATGGTATGGTAGTAAATCAATAGACTTCACTAGTCTTATTGCTAAGTCTAAAATGAGATCACCCCTTATTTGTAACTATTGTTGTAAAACTGGACATGTTAGATATAAATATATATATCTTAAACATCAATATAATGAAAAGAGTTATATGAAATAGATGCCTAAGGGTTCTTAAATGATCATAATGTTACATTATGGGAACATGATCTAATGAAGTTCTTCATAGACCGGTTTAAACTGCCTTAACTTGCGACTGGTCTCCCTGATGAACGCTGCTCTGTCTAAGAAAATAAGTTTTTAAAGTGGACTTAGCCCTACCTACTACTGGGAGCACTCTTAGAAAATGTCGATGATGTCTTTAATTGATCAAAGAAACTCCTTTAAATCTATTAATTTTTCTCTTTATCTAACATGTGTGGACCCAAAAAGAACTAAAGGATACCAAAAATTATTTTTGCAGGAACAAGGAAATAGTGTTCCTCCAAGCATTTGGTATCTTGATAGTGGGTGCTCCAGACATATGACTGGAAACAAAAAGCTACTTCAATCAATCAAACCAAAGGAGAAAGGTACTGCTACATTTGGAGATAACAGCAAAGGAGTGATTGAAGGCATCAGATCGATAGGTATATCTAACTCTTGATTAATCGATGATGTACTCCTTGCGAAGGGACTTAAACATAATCTACTAAGCATAAGTAAATTGTGCAATAGAGGTTATGAAGTCAAAACTCTTCAACATTGCACTGTATCACTCATAAATGATAAATCCATAAATTTCAAAGGATATAGAAGTGAAAATGTTTACAAGGTTTCTTTATACAATTTATCTTTTTCAAATATAAAAAGTCTTGTATCCGTGAATGTTGATAACAACATTCTTTGGCATAGATGACTAGGTCATGTTGGTCCTAGTACCATTGAATTTTTTTTAAACTTGATCTAGTTGTTGGTATGCCAAAACTCAATTTAAAATTAGATTCTGTTTGTGATGCTTGTCAACTTGGCAAACACACAAAATAATCCTTTAAAAGCAAAAATTTTGTATCTACTTCTATGCCTCTTTAACTTCTCCACCTAGATCTATGTGGTCCCTCGAGCAACGCTAGTTTAAGAGGAAAGTTTTATGCATTTGTCATTGTGGATGATTTTTCACGTTTCACTTAAACATTGTTTTTAACCCACAAAAATGATGCCTTTGATTATTTCAAAACTTTTGTCAAACGTGTTGAAAATGAGAAAATTCTTTCTATAAAACAGATCCGTAGTGACCACGGAACTGGATTTCAAAATGAAAATTTTACAATTTTTTTTGAAGATAAAGGAATTGGTCACAATTTTTCTTGTCCTAGGACTACTCAACAAAACGGTGTTGTTGAGAGGAAAAATAGGACAATCGTAGAGATTGCGAGGACCATGATATGTGAGCACTCTCTACCAAAATATTTTTGGGCTGAAGCAATGAGCACTGCTTGTTACATCATCAATTGTGTATCAATAAGGTCTATTCTCAAGAAAACTCCATATGAATTATGGAGATGAAAAAAGCCTAACATTTCATATTTTTGGATTTTTGGATCAAAATTCTATATTCATAATAATGGTAAGGACAATCTTGGTAAGTTTGATGTCAAGTCCGACAAATGTATTTTTCTCGGGTACTCCACTTCAAGTAAGACTTATAGAGTATTTAATAAACGTACTTTACTTGTTGAAGAATCTATGCATGTTGTATTTGATGAATCTATGTCTATACTTTCTCGCACTAACAACGATGACGTAGATTTACTCGAAGAAGAGATGACCTCCATAAGCTTGAATGACGATAATACTACAAAATAGGACACAACTGTTCCAAAGGAATGAATACTTCACAAAGATCATCCTATGGATCTTATCATCAAAAGTCCATCAAAGAGAGTATCTACTAGATCTTCTCATCTTGCATTCGTTTCACATGTTGAACCTAAATTTATAGATGATGTATTATTAGATTATTCATGGATTATTGCGATGCAAGATGAATTAAATGAATTTAAACACAATAATGTATGGTATCTTGTTCCTAGACATGATGATAGATCTATTATTGGTACAAAATGGGTATTTAGGAATAAACTTGAAGAGCATGGAACTATAACTAGAAATAAAGCTTGGCTTGTAGCTAAAGGATATAGTCAAGAGGAAGACATAGATTATGATGAAACTTATGCGCCCGTTGCTAGACTAGAATCCATTCGCATGCTACTTGCTTTTGCTTGCTCTAGAAATTTTAAGTTATTTCAAATGAATGTTAAGAGTGCATTCTTAAATGGTGAATTAAAAGAAGAAGTCTATATTGAGCAAACATCTATCTTTATTGATCCTCATTTTCCTGATCATGTTTATAGACTTAATAAAGCTTTATATGGATTAAAACAAGCTCCTAGAGCTTGGTATGATAAATTATCTGTGTTTCTTCTTTCACATGATTTTTTTAGAGGTAAAATTGATATTACTCTGTTTACCAAATGTTAAAAAGATGATCTGTTAATTGTGCAAATTTATGTGGATGATATTATTTTCGGTTCTACTAACGAAACTCTTTGTCAAGAATTTTCTAAGCTCATGCAGGACCACTTTGAGATGATCATGATGGGGAAACTTAATTATTTCCTTGGATTACAAATCAAGCAATGCAAATATGATTTTTTTTTTGTAAATCAAAGAAAATACTGAAACACCTAAAATTTCTTTTACGTTAAATCGTGTGCATAACTAGGAAAAATTAATATTTAAAATAGAATAAAATAAAAATAAAATTAATTAAGCTTAGGATTTTTAAGAGACTAAAATAATTATTTTAAGATTTATTTTATAGAAAAATTTAGGTTTCATGTATATAAATATTTTAAGAGCCCATTTTCCACTTAAATAAGTCATTTTAAAGGCTTTTAGGGAAATTTTGAAATTGGGCTTTTATTTATTTTGAAAATTAGTTTTAAAAATAAATGGAAGATTGGGCTAGTATAATTCTTATTTTTAAAAGTTTTTGGCTTTTCTTTTGAGAGCCCAAAAACCCACAATTCAAACATACACACAATTAGCCCTAATCCACCACTTCATCTCCCTCACCATTTGTTCAAGAAACAGGGGCATCGACCGTTCTTCACTTGCACACACCTTACCAAAATAATTTGAAGAAAATATCAAGATTTTGGGTTTTTCGGACGCCCCGTTGCGAGCTACGCACTCATATTGCTTATTCTTGAGCTAAGACATGTTTTTTTTTTTTTGGCTCACCATTTAGATCGATATACCTACTGCTTGAAGTTTAAAATTGTGTTCGTGCATTTGCTTGTGGTTTAGAGCTCAAAATTTTTGGTTACTCGTATCACGGTTCATGTTTTATTTCACTTGGTGGCTCGGTTGGGCTTTTTTAGCTCACGGCTGGCTCGTAAGGAGAGGCTGCACCTTGGTCTAGGGCGGGGTTAGGTCCAATAGGGGTGGAGTACTTGGTCGGGCATTGTGGGGACCTCGGGTTGCTAATATTACCTTAGGGTAAAATAATAATTAAACCTAATTGAATTCAACTAAGTACAAAAAAATACAAGCAATGATTTTTTTTAAAAATAAAATAAGTGTTCTAACGCGGCTGCGCTCAATTGCTAGCGTAGCTGCGCTAGTGCTGAAAAGCATGAGGGGCACAGCTGATCCTCTCATGAAGAGCAGCTGCTCTTCTCCATTTCTTGAAGGAGGCGCAGCTGCTCTTCATGGGTAGAGCAGCTGCTCTCCTCAATCCCATAGAGGGGCGCAACTTCTCCTCTTAGTAAGAGGCAGTTCCAGGAGTCATATCGAGGGCAGTCTTTGTAGTAGTCAGTGAATAGGTCTTATATTGGGTCGTCTAAGGGCCCAAATCCTCCGAGACCAAAGCAGGCACAACAGAAGAGGCATCAGGGCCAAGCCAGATAGACGCAGCAGCAGGGGGCAGTCACCCCCAACACTGGTGGGGTACCTATCTATAGGTTGTGTCAGAGGCCCCGCACCGGTCAGTGTATGGCAGGTTCAGGAAGGTGCTATCACTGGAAGGAGCCGAGACACGTTTCAAAGAACTGTGAGGAAGAAAACATCAGGGCGCCTATGTGTGATGCAGGCTGAGGAGGCTGACCCCGAAACTTCCCTTATCACGGGTAATTTTCACTTATGTTCAAATTTTCTATTATTAGGATGTTTAGCTAAGAATTTGCATGGGTAATTACTTGACCATTTGTATTTGTGATTTAGAACTGCATGTGCAAGATTTGATGGGATTGGTGAACTTGTGAAATGACATGATTAGGATTGGACTTTAGATGGTAACTGGTTTAAAAAAAAATGTTTCTCTTGTAGTAGTATATATATATTTGGGAAATTTTCTGCGTGCAGGGAAAATTAGAATTAGAGGTGTTGTGACGTTTGCGTTGCTAGATTCTGGAGCGACGCACGCTTTTATCTCTCAGTCTTTCATTGAGCGGGTAGGCATTATACCCGAGGTATCTAATTCTGGGTACGATATTACCGTACCTTAGACGAGTTTCTTTTTACCACCAGTGTTATCAGTGTATTGGAGTTGGAGTTTGAGGGTCATGTGGTTAGAGCCAATCAAGTGGTTTTGCCGATGACGATGTTTGATCTTATTTTGGGTATGGACTGTTTGACAGTCAATGGAGCTTTGATTGACTTCCGAAAGAGGACATTAGCATTGAAACCTTTGAGTAGGGATTCGATCATCTTCTATGCAGCCCGGAGCCGCGATATTCCGCACGTCATCCCATGTGTACGTGCGAGGAAGTTATTACGTAGGGGTTGCCAGGGATTTCTTGCTAGTGTGGTTGCAGTGGCAGAGCCATCTATGAGGTCAGTAGAGGATGTAGACGTTGTACGTGAATTTTCGCACGTTTTTTCGGAGGACGTTAGCCGGGATTCCCCCAGTTCGAGAGGTTGAGTTCAACATTGATTTACTGCCAGGTACTGTGTCTATCTCTAAGGCACCGTATCATCTTGCTCCTACTAAGATGAAAGAGTTGAAGGAGCAGATTCAGGAGTTGCTAGAGAAGGACTTCATTTGCCCTAGCTTCTCGCCATGGGGTGCACCAGTGCTTTTCGTTAAGAAGAAAGATGGCAGTATGAGACTTTGCATTGACTAACGGGAGCTCAACCGGGAGACAGTGAAGAACAAGTATCAATTACCGAGGATTGAGGATCTGTTTGATCAGTTACAGGGAGCTTCGGTATTCTCTAAGATCGATCTGCGATCTGGATACCATCAGTTGTGGGTCAGGGAGGAGGACGTGTCCAAGACTGCATTTAGGACACGTTATGGCCAGAGTTTATTGTGATTCCGTTTGGTTTGACGAACGCTCCAAAGGTTTTCATGGATCTCATGAACTGAGTATTTCAGCCGTATCTTGATCAGTTTATTATTGTCTTCATCGATGATATTTTGATCTACTCAAGGAGCACGGAGGAGAATAGACAACATTTGCAGACAGCTTTGCAGATTTTGAGGGAGTGACAGTTGTATGCCAAGTTCAGTAAGTGCCAGTTTTGGCTGGATAGCGTGGCGTTTCTAGGACACATTGTTTCTAGAGATGGGATAGCTGTTGATCTGTCTAAGGTGGAAGCCATGAAGAATTGGAGGATTCCGAAGAATGCTTCTGAGATTCGCAGTTTCTTTGGTCTAGCAGGGTATTACCGAAAATTCATCAATGGTTTTTTTTCCATTTCAGTGCCTTTGACAGCTTTTACCAAGAAAAATGCGAAGTATGTTTGGAGCTCGGAGTGTCAGAGGAGCTTTTATCTGTTGAAGGAAGCTCTTACTTCTGCGCCAGTCTTGGCGATGCTATTAGATAATGAGGAGTTCGTTGTATACACTGATGCATCTAAGTTGGGTTTAGGCGTTGTTTTGATGTAGTGTGACAGGGTGATTGCCTATGCGTCGAGACAGCTGAAGATTCATGAGCAGAATTATCCGACGCATGATTTGGATCTTGCAGCAGTAGTGTTCGCACTCAAGATTTTGAGGCACTACTTGTACGGTGAGAAGTGTAAGATTTTCACCGATAATAAGAGCCTTAAGTACTTCTTCACTCAGAAGGAGTTGAATATGAGGCAGCGCAGATGGTTGGAGTTAGTGAATGACTATGATTGTGACATTAGCTACCACCCGGGTAAGGCTAATGTGGTGGCTGACTCTTTGAGTCGGAAGACCTCTTTAGTAGCTTGTTTGTCCGTGCAGCGACCTCTTCATGCAGAAATAGAGAGGTTTGGTTTAGAGTTTTACTCGTGTGGTCATGCGTCGAGTTTATCAGCTTTGTTAGTACAACCGACTCTCCAAGATCGGATTCGAGACGGATAGTCTTCTGATGGGAAGTTGGTTTTTATGAGACAGAGGGATGAGGCCAAGGGAGGCCTACTCTACGCGGTCGAGGATGGTATTGTGTAGTAACCCAGAACCCATTTTAAGATAATAATATGATAAACATGATTTAGGGTTAGTATTTAACCAACTCAAGGGCTTAACTGGACTTCAGAAGCAAAAGTTGAACTTTTGTGCATGGGCCAGTTCGGAGGCTCCAAACCCAGCACTTTGGAGGCAACAAAGTATAGTAATTAACTTCAGAGGCAGGGCAGGATCGAATGCTCCAAACCCTGATCGGATGGTACGAACTCCCTCAGCCAACAATGCACGATGACTAAGCCATAAGTTTTTACATGTGTCCAAGAGTTAGGGGTGAACATTCGTGACCGAACCGAATTGGGAATAACCGAACCAAATCTATTTATTTTTATATAACTGAACCGACCGATTTATGTATGATAACCGATCAAAACCGAACCGAATAAAAATCGGTTAATTCGGTCGGTGACCGAGTTAACCGATTTTTTTCTGGAAAAAAGAAAAGAATCTGAAAAAGGAAGACAAAACCAGAAACTTTCGGTGATTCAAGTTTAGCAGCAAAACCAGGTAATTGTTATTCAAAATCTCATTTCAGCCTAAAAATTAGTCTCCCAAAAGCACAAGAGTTGAGAAATTAATGGAAGGGGAGAAGTGAAAGTTTTAAAGAAATTTTAATCATACCTCACCTTAGAGAAATCGACTTCTTTGAGAGATGAAAGTCGAAAGATCAAAGCAACGAGCAAGGACGATGACCAATGATGAGAACAGACTGGAGAGAGAATTGAGATAAATCGATTGTGTCTGCAATTTAGGGATTGAGGTTGTGGGCCGAATTTAGGGATTGAGGTTGTGGGCCGGTCATGTGTGCTTAGTTTTGAATTTTGGAAGCCCATGGGTCATGACCAATTTTATTAAAAATGTAAAAAAAAAAAAACTATTTTGACAAATCGATTAACCGATTTTTTAAAAGCAAAAACCAAAACCAAACCGATTTAACCAAATTTTTTGGAAATGAAAACCGAATTTCCGAATTAACCGAACTGAATTTTCGAAAGATCAGTTCGTTCGGTTAATTCGGTTTAACCGAGTTGATTCTCACCCCTACCAAGAGTCAGCAGATTGGATGGTCCGATCCCGAGTTCGGACACTCCGATCATCACGTGTCATGCATGCAGAGTTTGGATGCTCCGATCCCAGAATGAGGTTCCGAACGTGGCCGAACCTTGGCCAATAAATAGGGGTCTTCAAAATCAGAATTTCATATCGATTTCTGAATTTCCTTTTTCAGTTATATATAGTGTGAGGTATACACTTTAAGGCCCTATCGGTTAATAGAGAGGTTCTAGAATAACAAAGGTGTTGTTATAGTTCTCCAGAACAAGCGACTCCGAAGGGCTTACTACGGACGAAGGTATGGTCCGGGAATCTTATTAAGTTTTGGGAGTATCTATTAGCTTAGTTAAGACTTATAGAACTTATGTAGTGATACAGTGAATTTTCGATTATAGGCTTGGAACTTAGGTCCTACTAGACTCGAACTAGCTTAGAGGTACGTACACATTGACTGAGATTGCCAAAGAGTATACATGTTTATATGTTGCATTTCTGTGGTATTATTATGTGACATGATGTATGATTTACCGCTTTTCATATTCATATGTCATGTGCGCATACACTTTGAGCATATTCTTTTGTTATACATGTATTTAGTATAGAGCCGGATGTACCGCCATAGCGGGGGGTTCTAGGAGATATTCTAGAACCGGATGTACCATTATAGTGGGGGGTTCTAGGCAAGTGTGGTTGTATCCAGAGGTTTGATTCGAGCGGTCACATCACTCATTGGCGCCGGTTATTAGCATGAATTTCAGATGACTTATTACCCGTCATCACGATTGCATGCATCATATATAGATGTTTACTCATGTTTATGTACTAGGTGTTAGTTGCTCACGCCCTAGTTATTATCTTGGACACCCCATTCCACGGGATAGGTCGCAGGATGGACGGATCTGGGAGTTTGAGGCAGGACTAGGGAGCAGGAGATCAGTAGCATGTTATACATCAGGATTCGATATAGCTGTATAATATTTATTTTAAGTTATTTCTATATGGTTGTAGCACTACTAAGTTTAAGATTTGAACTATTGTATTAAGTTTGATATGTAAATTATGGTTTATGTTTCCACATGTTTTACTCTGTTAAGTGATTATGCTAAATTCTAAGTTTTCGGGGATTTGATAAGTGCAATTTATGCACTTAATTGTTAAATTAAGAAGAGCCTAAGCACCAAAAAGAGTCGCCTAAGAGCCTAAATGGGGAAGAAAATACGAAGTAGAGGCGCCTAAGTGCCTTAGGTGAAGTAAAAACGCGAGAGTGCAGTGTCTAGGCCCTACATTTTAGCGCCTAGACGTCGATGTCTGAATAAGAGAAGAACCTAGGCGCTTAACCTATGCATCTTGAAGACCAATTCAACGCTGCAGCGCTACATCTCAGAGCCTAGGTGCTGCCTCTTCAAAAATATGGAAAAAAGGATTTTCTATTTGATGAAACTAGGATTGTCGGGCTTTATTCATCGGGATTCGAGGACTATAAAATAAAAGTTCTAACCTACATGAAAAGGGGAGATACACACACAAAAAATCACATACAAGTGATCGTTTGAGAGAGAACGACACGTTCCAAGCAAGGATTTGGAAGAAAGATCGATCGCGAAGATGAATTACGATGAATCTGGGGACAGAGACGCTTTAGCGACCCTACCTGGATCCACTACCTAATTAGAGTTAATTAAGCGCATGCAATAATAATAAAATAGTGATTAGCGAAATATTCAAAATACAACAAATCTGATCGGAAGTACAACCGACGATAACAACAGAGTAATATTCTTATACAACCAAATCGAAAGTTCTTAGGGTCACAACCCTACCACTAAACTCTCGCTGCCACCGGCACCGGTCTCACTCCTGATGCGAGCTTCCTGGACCGTTTAGCCTCAAACCTGCCCTACCACAAGGTATTCCTAGAATACCAAACACAGGGCGTGAGCGACAATGCTCAATACGGAAGCTGTAATTCCCCGAAATTATCTTAATTGAGTTTATTTGAGATAATAAGAGATTATATAATTCAAGAGCTGATTTGATTTTGATCAGGGTCTATTTTTTAATTTTCGGATTTTTCAGGGACTAAAATGCAAATATGGAGTTTATTAGATATTTATACTTGGTTTGACTTTTTCACCTCATTATCCATCTCCTCCAACATGCCTCTCCTCCATTGAAGCTTGGAAACGCAAGCTTTTCTTCTTCGGTTTTCGGTCGATCCGTCCGGTAGAATTTTAATTCGAAGTCAGTTTAGCGATCCCGGCAGCGACAACTTCGTTCTATAGTAAGTTTTTCTCCGATCAGTTATATTTCTATTTTCAGATGTTGTTAGAATCGATTGAGTTTCGGATATGATGTTCTTGAACTAGTTCTTATCATGAGGACGACTTCTTTATTTAGTTCTAAGTGTGTGAGAGTCGTGGTTTCTAGCGGAACTCTTTTGAATAAGAATTGAGTGAGTTGTAAGCTTTGCGGGCAAACCGCTCGGAATGTCCTAAGAGAAAATTTATGGTTTAGATTCCCACCCTTGGTTTGATCCCTAAATCACCATCCTGATCATCCATATTTGAGTCCCTTTCATGATTATCGAGTAAATATTTACGAGTACGTTATATCTACATATGCATGCTAAGACCCTGAATCAAGAATGAAAGAAAATATTTTTATGAACGAAGTGAGATGGTTGTGACTATAGTAAATTATGTGTTTGGATGGGCTGTGAGACGTCTTGGCCTTCCTTACCAAAATTTATGGGTTTGGACGGGTTGGGAGAAATATTGGCTTCCCTTACCACCGTATGTGTATGGACGGGCTAAGAGAGATCTTGGCCTCCCATACCAAGTATAGGGCAAGATGGGTTGGGAGATATCCTGACCTCCTTGCGGCGTAGTATACTGCAGCCATGATCGAGATCGAAAGTACAAAGTCACAATCCAAGGATCTAAGTTCAAAAATTTATATGACTATGTTCCAGTACAGTTTATGCAGTTACATTGATTATGTTAGATTTAGCCATGCATATGTTATATTCATGTTCTCTTCTTTTCTAGTACAAGTTATTTTTAATTGCGTGTGCATGTATATTTATTACTCGTTACTTCACCCCATATTCTTGCTGGGACTTTAGGCTCACTACATCTACTTGGTGCAGGTATATGTTATCATTGAGATTGAAGGGCAGGACTATCGAGCGGACTGCGATGCGGGCACGACACCTCCCTCCGACCTATGCCAGTTTTCCGCATAGTTACTCGAATTTAAATGTTATGAAGCATTCATTTTGCTTATTGACAAATGTATATGTAATGGTTTGTTTGATTTGTTCCTTTTCATGTAAATATTATATTTTTGAACTTTTGGCTGTTTGAATGCCTAATCTCTTTCTTGGGTTCTCGTTCTTTTCTCGGTCTAGTTTACTTGTGTTTTCGGTTTTATTTTTATTTTTATTATTATTATTCTTATTATTTTATTTTATTTGTTGTCTGGGATAGGCGGGTTTTTATATAATCAAATTGGTCATGCCGAATTTTTTTAAAATTTTTTGAAAATCCGTATTTTATTCAATAATTAATTATAAGAAGTAGTTGGTTGTTTCATATATGATGCATGCAAGTGTGATGACTAGGTAACTGGTCATCTATCATGTCATGCTCAGACTAGGCGCCCTGAGTGTAGTACCAGCTGAGAGTCAAACCACGTGGTACATCCACACTCGTCAAGATCACCGTAGTATCAGTCTCCGCTCACGCGGTAACTCCCGGTGTCAGACAATATAAACAGTTGTAGAGCTGAGCGGCTCTACTATCATGGCTATCACAAAGGAAATAGGCTCAACATGTATGTAAACATAACATATGAATATAAAAGCAGTAAAACATATATCATGCCACATAATCATGCCACGTAAATGCAACATATAAGCATGTATACTCGCTGGATATATCAGTCAGTACTTACGTACCTCTAGTAGTAGATCAAGTATATCAGAGTCTAGGTTCCAAGCCTATAGTCAAATATATATCATATCACTAATCATGCTCTACAAGCCTTAATAAGCTAACATATACTCCTATATATAATATGATTCTTGGACCATACCTTCGTCCGTCGTTAGCCCGCTGGTGTCGAAACCCTAGTTTCTACTCTCAATTGGATGCTATGAGTCCAGTACCTCAATTATACCGTCGTGCCCTCAATATACTACTGATCAAGAGAGGATTCAAGTGAATTCGTAATTCAAATCATTATCTGAAGACCCCTATTTATAGGTCCAAACTCAGGGAGTTCGGATGGTCTGAACTGGGGTTCGGATCGTCCGAACTATCCAAACTGGGTTCGGATTGTCCGAACTGTGCATGTATTCCACGTATGAGAGCATTTTGACAACTGGTTCCCGGCTGAGTTCGGATGGTTCAAACTGGGTTCGGATGGTCCGAATTGGGCATTTGAGTTCGGATGTTACGAACTCATTTCGGGTCTTCGGAACTGTCCAAGACCACTGAGACCCTTCCTACCATTTTCGGACGTTTAGAGATGATTTTCCAATTATTTTTATCAAATAAGGACTCCTTAATCATGTTTTGCCACTTTTAAAATTATATGCCATATCATAGCATGTAAAGTGGAACTTGACTACTACCTTTAAATGTAGCGATCCGTCTGGTTATTCTGAAGTCCAAAATTCATATTTTCATCTAATTTAATCCCTTGATCATGTATCTAGTATCCCCTCAATCATGTTTATCATTTAATTAACTTAAAACAGGGTACATGTTACTACATTCTCCCCAACTTAAGAAATTTTGTCCTTGAAATTTAAGTCTGGGTAACCAATCAAGGAACTAAAACATCCAAGTTTATTCATTCAAACATAATTTACATGTCATACGTATACTTAAAATATACTGTACATGTCATGTATCAACAGAATAAACAACAAATAACTCAGGGTTTTCTGTCCGCATTCGGCTCTCAAGTTCCCAATTTGCTTCTTAAACACCTCTACGTTGCTATTGTACCATAACCAAGGGTATGCGTTTATTTCAGAGGACATTTTCTTTCCTGTCAAGAATCTTCAGTGTATGACAAATCAGGTTTAAGCTGCACGTCAGTCGGATGTATCAAATGCGACTCGTCAGCTATGTATTGCCGAAGTAATGATACGTGGAAGACATCATGGAGATAGATATGGCGATAAAGCCAATCAATAAGCCACATCTCCTACCTTTTTTAGTATCTCGAATGGTCCAATATAACGTGGTGACAAATTTCCTTTCACGCCAAACCGCATTACCTTTCGAAAAGGTGATACCCGAAAGAAAACATGTTCTCCAGGCTCAAAATGCAATGGCCTATGATGGATGTTGGCATACCTTGCTTGCCTGTCTTGGGCAGCTTTAATCCTTCATTTGATCAAATCTACCTTGTCCGCAACTTGTTGCCCCAATTATGGTCCCTCCACCTATCGTTCACCAACCTCATCCCAGAAAAGAGGTGTACGACAACGATGACCATACAATGCTTTGAAGGGAGCCATACCGATGCTGCGGTGATAACTATTATTATAGGCAAATTCAATCAACAACAAATGATCTTTCCAAGACAAACCAAAGTCCATGACAGAATCTCGTAGCATATCCTCGAGAGTACGTATCGTCCTCTCTGACTGTCCATCCATCTCAGGTTGATATGTTGTACTCATACTTAGAGTGGTACCTAAGGCTTGCTGAAAACTACCCCAAAAGCGTGAGGTAAATCGCGGATCTCTGTCACTAACAATACTCAATGGAACACCATGGAATCTCACAATATCCTGGATGTATAAGCGTGCCATGCGATCATATGGATACTCACGATTGTAAGTAATGAAGTGTGCAGATTTCATCAGATGATCCAAAATGACCCAGATAGCATGACACTGTCTAGAGGTCATGGGAAAGTGGGTGAAAAAATCCATAGTCATATGTTCCCACTTTCATTCGGGAATCTCTAGACTCTGTAGTAGTCCGCCTGGTCGTCTATGCTTAGTCTTGATTTGCTGACAAACAAGACATTTAGAAACAAACTGGTACACACTTTTCTTCATCCCTTTCCACCAGAATCTGGATCGCAAATCCTTATACATCTTCATGCTTCCAGGATGAACTGTTAGTCGACTGCGATGTGCATGTGCCAAGATATCATTCCGCAATTCAGCATCATCAGACACAACCACTCGATTAGACAAGCACAATAATCCATTAGATTAAAAATAAAATCCGGATGTATTCCCTACATTGGCCAAACGTGCTAATTTTTGTGTCTTATCATTAGACATCTGAGCATCTCTAATCCGAGAGTGCAAATCTGGATTAGCAAGAATGGAATTCAACCGAACTACATTCGCTCCTTTCTTGTGCTTAAATGTGAAACCCAGAGAGCAACATTCTTGAATCATGTTAGAGATAACACTAGTCTGAATAGAAGAGAGTCTAACCTGTCAACTCAAAGCATCAACCGTGAGATTAGCAGAACCTGGATGATATTTGATTTCACAATCATAATCATTCAGAAGATCCATCCAGCATCGCTGTCTCATATTCAACTCAGATTGAGTGAATAAATACTTCAGACTCTTATGATAAGTGAATATCTCAAATCGCTCGCCATATAAATAATGTCACCAGATCTTGAGCGCAAACACAATGGCGGCTAACTCCAAATCATGTACTGGATAATTCAACTCATGTGTCTTCAGCTATCGAGAAGCATATGCTATAACATGCTCATGCTGCATCAGTACACATCCTAGCCCCTGACCAGAGGCATCAGTGTAAATAGTGTAGCTTCGTGTTCCCGATGGTAAAGCAAGCACATGTGCAGTAGTCAGACGTTTACGAATTTCTTGAAAGATTTCTCGCATTCAGAAGACAAAGTAAAATGAATATCTTTTCCGTGTAAGCTGTGTCAATGGTCTGGCTAATTGGGCAAAATTCTCAATGAACCTACGGTAATATTAATCTAGACCCAGGAAACTGCGGATCTCAGCCACCGTAGTAGGTTGTTCCCAATTCAGAATTGCCCCAACCTTACTCGAATCCACCGATATTCCATCTCTGGATATCATGTGACCAAGAAACACAAATCGATCCATCCAGGACTCACATTTGCTTAGTTTAGCATACAATTGCATTTCCCGTAACGTCTGCAAAATAGTTCTCAAGTGTTGTGCATGCTCATCCATATCGTGTGAATATACCAAGATATAATCAATGAATACAATAACAAATTTATCCAAGTATTCACAAAACACACGGTTCATCAAATCCATAAAGACTACAGGTGCATTCATCAGACCGAATGGCATTACTAGGAATTCATAATGTCCGTACCTGGTTCAAAAAGCATTCTTAGAAATATCTGAGTCGCGAACACTCAACTGGTGGTATCCCGACCTCAGATCAATCTTTGAGTAAATAGAAGTACCCTGCAACTGATCAAACAAGTCATCAATGCGTTGTAACGGGTACTTATTCTTGATGACGCGATTCAACTGCCTGTAGTCAATACATAGCCGCATCGACCCATCTTTCTTTTTCACAAACAGTACTAGAGCTCCCCATGGAGAAACACTTGGGAGAATATATCCTTTATCCAGCAGATCCTGTAACTGCTGTTTCAACTCTTGCATCTCTGACGGAGCCAGACGATATGGTGCACGAGATATCGGAGTGGTTCCTGGCAACATATCAATACCAAATTCTACCTCCCTCACCGGAGGAAAACCAGGAATCTCATCAGAAAATACATTAGGGAATTCACTAACAACAGGAATATTCTCAATATCATGACTACTCTGGGTAGTGTGAACAACATAGATGAGATAGCCGTCCCCGCCAAACTCTAAGGCACGACAGGCCTTCAGAGTTGACACAAGTGGCATTGGGGGTCGCTCTCCCTCACCGTAAAAATACCAACTGTCACCCTCATCTGGATGAAACTAGACCAGCCTTTGGTAACAGTCAACAGTAGCATGATATAACGTCAACATATCATTTCCCAAGATGCAATCAAAGTCAGACATCACCAATATCATCAAATTAGCTATCAAGAAATGACCCTCAGATTCTAGCATACATCCCATCACTAGACGCTTAGTTGTAATTTCCTGACCCATAGGAGTAGACACCACTAAGTCCAGATCTAGGGATACATAGGGTAACTTGTATTTCTTGAAAACTGGCTAGATATGAATGGATGCGATGCACCAGTATAAATCAATACAAGAGCAGGTATGCCACATAATAAGAAAGTACCTGCTAACATCTTGTCTCTTTCAGCAATAGCCTGATCCTAACTGAGAGCAAACACCTGCCATTTGAGTTCGGGGTCGCAGGTATTCGGAGGTGCTAGCAGCTGATATGGCTGGATAGAATCCTGAGATCCACTAGCTCCACTAAAACTAGTGCCCTCTATCCATCGTGTATAATCACGATGCAGATGTCCCTTCTCACCGCAGATAAAACAAGCTCCAGATGCACTCCAACATTCCTCAATCGGGTGTCATCGTCCGCAGTGATCACAACGTCCCTCCTTATTCTTCTTATTCCCAAACCGGAAGAATCCACAAGAACCCGAAGAAGAAGTAGAAGTAGATCCAGAAGTAGAACCCTGCTTCTTGAATGGCTGTGAACGGGGTCCAAGTGATCCACTAGGCTGGGCAAGCATCAGTATCCTTGCTCGTCGGAAACTGTTCTCCACCTGTCGACATCGGTTAACCAGAGTTTCATAGGATGTAGGCTTGTCACAGATCACCACTTGTGCATAAATTTCCTGGTTCAACCCTTGCAAGAACAGGTCATATTTGGATTCATCACTAGAATTTATGTGTGGGCAGTAGGACAAAAAATATAGGAATTGTTTCTGGTATTGTCGATAGTCATCGACCCTTGATTCAGAGACAACAACTCCATAGATCTTTCCTGACTTACAGCTGGAGGAAAATAAAATTTTTGAAACATCTGGAGGAAGTCGTCCCATGTCACTCGGCCTCTCTCAGTATGTGCCTGAGCAGACTTGGCATCCCACCACTTCCGTGCTCGTTCGTCCAATAATAATTCCAGTACTTCCATTTTCTGCTCCTCCGTACAAGCAAAATCCCAAAAAGTACTTTCAATCCTAGTCAACCAATTTTTTGCAACCTCAGGGTTTTCACCTCCCATCAAGGGTTTCGGCCCAACCTGCATAAACTTATTAATAGAATAGCGGCGTTGACCCATGTAGCGATGATGATGATGATGTCCCTACTGCTGTCCAAGAGCATCTCCTGCTCCTGCAGGACCTAATACATGAAGATTTTCTCCTTGATCGGCCATAATACTGCAAAGATTATCAACCAATCAAATCCTAATTCATATTACTAATCCCAAAAGACCAAAGTTTTCTTTTTGCATGCTCTGATACACCCGCACGGATCACCTACTAATTAGCAGTCTTAAGCATGCAAATTGCTTAATAGGAAAAATACTTTTTTTGGTCCAGTAACTTTACTGATTTTGGGTTTTGGTCCATTAACTATTTCAATGTGGGTTTTGGTACACTAACTTTTTATTTTAAGTGATTTTTGGTCCAACTGCATACGTGTCAACTTTTGATTGGTCCACGTCATCATTTTGGCCCAATTAGAAGTTGACACGTATGCAGTTGGACCAAAAATCACTGAAAATGAATAGTTAGTGTACCAAAACCCACATCGATAAAGTTAATGGACCAAAACCAAAATATGAACAAGTTAATGGACCAAAAAACTTTGTTTTCCCTATAAAATAATAGGAATAATTCAAACTTAAACAAAGTTTATTGCGCAGAAACTAAAATCCCATAATTACAAGAAACCCGGCAGGATACAACTGGTAAAACCAAACCAAGTGTTTATTCCCAAAAATATATACAGACTGTAATAAAACTCCCAGAGCCTCCTGAACCTGCATCTAGCCCTGTCCTGATCCACCCACTCCGTCCAGCTTCAGACCTGCCCCTTCGAATGGAGTGTCCAGAATATAACCAGGACGTGAGAGACTAACGCTCAATACGTAAATATGAGTAAACATACATATATGATGCATGCAACTGTGATGTGTAGTAACCCATATTCTATTTTAATATAATAATATGTTAAACATGATTAAGGGTTAGTAATTAACCAATTCCGGGGCTTACTCGGACTTCAAAATTTAGAATTGGACTTCCAAAGTTTTGGCCAGTTCGGACGGTCCGAAGAGGACTTCAGACGTTCCGAACTTAGCAAGCCGGGGGCTCCAAAGAAGGGCATGTTGACTTCGGAGTTAAGGCACGTTCGGACGGTCCAAACCAGGATCGGACGGCCCAAACTCACTTGTGCCAAGCAGGCAAGATTACTCAGCAATTGATTTTGACAGTTGTCGGATTCAGAACACTTCGGACGGTCTGAAGTGGCAATCAGATGGTCCAAACTCGACGTGTCTCGCATGCAGGCAGTGAGCTGGATCGAACGATCCGAACCCGAGTTCGAAGGGTCCGAACTTGACCAGAAAATTTTCCTATAAATAGGGCTCATTCGATTTCATTTTGGATTACGAATTCCGAGTTTTCTTCTTCAGTTATATAAGTGTGAGATATACACTTGAGGGCCCCTTCGGTTATTATAGAGGTTCTGGAATAACCAAGGTGTGGTTATAGTAATTCGGGACGAGCAACTCCAAAGGTCTTACTACGGACAAAGGTATCGTTTGGGAATTTATTTAAGTTTTGGGAGTACTTATTAGCTTAGTTAAGGCTTATAGAACTTGTGTAGTGATATGGTGAACTTTTGAATATAGGCTTGGAACCTAGGATCTTACTAGACTTGAACTAGCCTAGAGGTACTTACACATTGACTGAGATTTCCAGCGAGTATATATGTTTATATGTTTCTTTTACTTGGCATTATTATATGGCATGATATATTATTTACCGTTTTCCATATTCATATGTCATGTGCATATACACGTTGAGCCTATACCTTGTTATACTTGATTATAGAGCCGCTCAGCTCTATACTTGTTAGTCTGTCACTGAGAGTACCGCGACGGCGGGGACAAGTATGTCTGACTACTCGGGTATACTAGACGAGTGTGGTTGCACCCAGAGGTTGATCCGTGCGGTGGCAGCACTCATGTGGCGCCGGTACTGAGCATGACTTTTTAGATGACCCTTTACCAGTCATCATGTTGCATGCATCATATATATACGTTTACTCATGTTTATGTACTGGGCGTTAGAGCTCACTTCCTAGTTATTATCTTGGGCACCCTATTCCACGGGGCAGGTCGCAGGATGGACGGAGCCTGTGGTTCGAGGCAGGACTAGGGAGCCGGAGCTTTTCAGGGGATTTTATACAGCAGGATTTGTTTAGCTGTATAATGTTTGAGACAGTTGTTTATTTCCTAGTTTTTTTCAATATGGTTGTATCACTACTGTAATAAGCCTGGTTTTTTTATACTAAACTTTGACATTATGGATTATGTTTCCGCACATTTTACTCTGTTAAGAATTTTTGCTTAATTAAGTTTAATGCATGCTATTAGTTGCCAGTTAGTAGGTGATTCAATGCAGGGTCACTAAAGTTTTGGTATCAGAGCATGCTTAGATTTTGGGATTATTACTTGGGATTTAGTCTAGTCTTGAGTAATTATTGCGCATTTTGGGATTTTAAATGTGCAAATCTTTTCAGGATATGGCCGGGAGAGGTGATGAGAGCCATGGTAGTGTTGGCCAGGAATGTGGTCATCATCATCGTCACCATCGCCATCATCATGAGGATCGACATCTTCCTCATGAGGGTAGACATTGCTATACTATCAATAAGTTTATGCAAGTAGGACCGAAGCCTTTATTGGGTAGAGAAAATCCTGAACAAGCAAGAGGTTGGATGTCCAAACTCGAGAGTGCTTTTCGAGCTTTCGACTGCACTGAAGATCAGAAACAGGAAGTTCTAGAATTTGTTCTAGAAGATCGAGGACGCTTATGGTGGGATGCCAAGGTTACTCAGGCACATACAGAGAGAGGACGGGTGACTTGGGAAGATTTTTGTCAGCAGTTTCAGAAACTATTTTCCTCCAGCAGTTCGTCAGGCACGATCTATGGAGTTGCTGACACTGAGGCAAGGATCAATGACTATTGATCAATATCAGCAATGATTTCTTGATCTGCTACCTTTCAGTCCTCATATCAGTGACAGTGATGCGTCAAAGTATGATATCTTTCTGCAAGGCTTGAATCAAGATATTTATTCACAGGTTGTCGTCTGTGATGATCCGACATCTTATGAGACTTTGGTGAACCATTGCCGTCAAGTGGAGAACAAAAATAGGCGGGCACTGTTGATGATTCCAGGACAGCCTAGTGGATCTCTTGGGACTAGGGCTCAATCTGTTGTGCAATCTGGACCTATTTCTTCTTCTAATACTACTTCGTCTGGCTTTTGTGTCTCACGAGGTACATTCTGTTTTGAGAAGAAGAAGAAGAAGGAGAAGTTTTGCAGTCACTGTGGTGGAAAGTATCCTGCAGCTTCTTGTCGGAAGGCTACTGGTGCTTGTTATATTTGTGGTGAGCAGGACATCTGCAGATAGATTGTCCTCAGCGTATGAGTTCTGCTAGTGGATTGAGATCACAGGTTCGATCTCAGGCTTCTACTTTTCCACGTCAGCAACGAGCACCACAAAGTTCTTCTGGTTACCGTCCACAGACTCAAGGGCAGGTATTTGCTCTGTCTCAAAAGCAGGCTACTGAGGGAAGCGATCGCACGTTGGCAGATACCTTTTTGTTATGTGGTATTCCTGCACTTGTTTTAATTGATAATGGAGCATCGCATTCATTTATTTCTAATCGCTTTGTTAAGAGACATAGATTACCTTAATTATCATTAGAAATGAATTTAGTTGTATCTACTCCGTTGGAGCAGGAGGTAGTAACTAAGCGTCTAGTGATGGGTTGCCTTCTAGAGTTTGAGGGTCATGTGTTGTCTGCTAATCTGATGATCTTAGCGATGACAGATTTTGACTGTATTTTGGGAATAGATATACTGACATTGTATCATGCTACTGTGGATTGTTATCAGCATCTGGTACAGTTTCATTCGGATGTGGGTGATAGCTGGTACTTTTATGGTGAGGGTGCGCGACCTCCGGTGCCACTTGTTTCGGCTCTAAAGGAATGTCATGTCTTGGAGTCAGGTGGGGAGGACTACCTCATTTATGCATTTGATATATCCACGAGTAGTCCGGGTATTGATCAGTTACCGGTTGTCAGTGAGTTTCCTGATTTATTCCCTGATGAGATTACTGGTTTTCCTCTGGTTCGAGAGGTTGAATTCGGTATTGATTTAGTACCAGAAACAACGCCTATATCCCGTGTACCTTATCGTCTAGCACCGTTAGAGATGAGGGAATTGAAAAAGCAGTTGCAGGATCTGCTTGATAAGGGATATATTCATCCGAGTGTTTCTCCGTGGGGAGCACCTGTGTTGTTTGTTAAGAAGAAGGATGGATCGATGCAATTATGTATTGATTACAGGCAGCTGAATCGTGTCACCATAAAAAATAAGTATCCTTTGCCATGAATTGATGATATGTTTGATCAATTACAGGGTACTTCTGTCTATTCGAAGATAGATCTGAGATTTGGATACCATCAGATGCGGGTACGATACTCAGATATTTCTATGACTGCTTTTAGGACCAGATACGGGCATTATGAATTTCTGTTTATGCCATTAGGTTTGACGAATGCACCGGCAGTCTTTATGAATCCGATGAATCAGGTATTTTGAGAATATTTGGATAGATTTTTCATCATCTTCATTGATGATATTCTTGTCTATTCTCATGACAAGGATGAGCATCCACAATATTTGAGGATTATTTTGCAGACGTTACGAGATAAGCAGCTGTATGCGAAATTGAGCAAGTGTGAATTTTGGCTTGATCGGGTAGTGTTTATCGGTCATGTGATATCTAGTGAAGGAATATCTGTTGATCCCAGTAATATAGAGGCAGGTTTGAAATGGTCTCGTCCGATGACGGTTGCTGAGATTCGAAGTTTCTTGGGTCTAGCTGGTTATTACCGTCGGTTCATCGAGAATTTTGCACAGTTGGCCAGGCCTTTGACACAGCTTACACGGAAAGATGTTGCCTTCATATAGTCCTCGGATTGTGAGTTGTCATTTCATGAGCTGTGTAGACGTCTTACTATTGCACCTGTTCTAGCTTTACCTTCTGGATCAGGAGGATATATTGTCTACACTGATGCCTCTGGTCAGGGGCTAGGATGTGTTCTAACACAGCATGGACATGTTATTGCCTATGATTCTCGACAATTGAAGACGCATGAGGGGAATTATCCAGTACATGATCTCGAGTTAGCCGCCATTGTATTTGCGCTCAAGATCTGGAGACATTATCTTTATGGCAAGAAATTTGAGATATTTACGGATCACAAGAGTCTGAAGTATATATTCACTCAGGCGGAGTTGAATATGCGACAGAGACGCTGGATGGATCTTCTGAAGGATTATTATTGAAATAAAATATCATCCAGGTTCTTATAATCTTACTGCTAATGCCTTGAGTTGGCAGATTAGACTTTCTGCACTTCTGACTAGTGAATTATCTCATATGATTCTGGAATGATGTTCATTGAGTTTTACACTCAAGCACAAGAAATGGAGAAATGAGATTCGTTTGTATACTATTTTATCTGAGCCAGCATTGTATTCTCAGATCAGAGAAGCTTAGATATATGATGTTAAGACTCAGCGTTTGGCGCGTCTAGCCAATGGGGTTAATACATCTGGATTCCATTATCAGACAGATGGTTTATTATGCTTATTGAATCGGGTGGTTGTACCTGATGTTGCGGAGCTCAGGAATGATATTCTTTCTCAAGCTCACAGGAGTCGATTGTCAATTCATCTTGGAAGCATGAAAATGTATAAGGACTTGCGAACTAGATTCTGGTGGAAGGGGATGAAGCGGAGGGTGTATCAATTTGTTTCTCAATGTCTGGTTTGTCAACAGGTCAAGGCTGAACACCAACGACCAGGTGGATTACTGCAGAATCTTGAGATTCCCGAATGGAAGTGGGAGCACGTGACTATGGATTTTGTCACCCACTTTCCTATGACTCCACGTCAGTGTGATGCTATTTGGGTCGTGGTTGACCATTTGACAAAATCAGCACATTTCATTCCTTACAACCGGGAGTATTCTTATGATCGCATGACACTCTTATATATCCAGGAGATAGTGTAATTGCATGGGATTCCACTGAGCATAGTCAGTGATAGAGACCCGCAATTTAACTCACGTTTCAGGGGTAGTTTTCAATAGGCGTTGGGTACCACTCTGAGTTTGAGCACTGCATATCATTCGAAGACTGATGGGAAGTCAGAACGGACAATTCGTACGTTGGAGGATATGCTACGTTCTTCTGTCATGGATTTTGTTTTATCTTGGCAGGATTAGTTACCTTTGATCGAATATGCCTACAATAACAGTTATCATCGTAGTATTTGATATGACACCTTCTGAGGCATTGTATGGTCGGCGATGTCGTACTCCGTTATTCTAGGATGTGATAGGAGAACGACAAGTTGAAGGTCCCGAGTTGGTGCAGCAGATTGTAGACAAGGTAGATTTGATCAAAAGGAGGATTAAAGCTGCTCAAGATCGGCAAGCCAGTTATGCGAATATTCATCGTAGGCCACTTCAGTTCATGCCTGGTGAATATGTTTTTCTGCGAGTATCACCTTTCAGGAAGGTGATGAGATTCGGTATGAAAGGCAAATTGTCACCTCGTTTCATTGGGCCTTTTCAGATACTAGAAAAGATCGCAGATGTTGCTTATAGTTTGGCGTTACCGCCATATCTTTCCAGTATACATGATGTTTTTCATGTGTTGTTACTTCGACAATACATAGCTGATGAATCTCATATTATCTAGCCTACTGATGTTCAGCTAGAGCCAGATATGTCGTATGTTGAACGACCACTCCGTATCCTAGACATGAAGGAGAAAGTTCTTCGGAACAAGACTATACCACTTGTGATGGTACAGTGGCAACGCCGAGGCGTTGAAAAAGCAACTTGGGAAACAGAGAGCCGTATGCGAGAAGAATATCCTGTGTTGTTTGCTTTATATTTTTTATTACCATATAAAGATGTAATTACAATTTTTATAATAAAACATGGTTTGATGTTTCATATTGTTATCTTGGTTTGTCTTTAGATATTATTTCGCGGAAGAAATATCTAAAGGTGTAGTAACCCAGATTCTATTTAAGATAATAATATGTTAAACATGATTAAGTGTTAGTAATTAACCAATTTCGGGGCTTAATCGGACTTTCAAATTTAGAATTGGACTTCCAAAGTTTTGGCTAGTTCGGACAGTCCGAAGAGGACTTCGGACGATCCGAACTTAGCAAGCCGGGGGCTTCGAAGAAGGACATGTTGACTTCGGAGTTAAGACACGTTCGGACGGTCCGAACCAGGATCGGACGGCCCGAACTCCCTTGTGCCAAGCAGGTAGGATTACTCAGCAATGGATTTTGACAAATGTCAGATTCAGAATACTTCGGATGGTCCGAAGTGGCGATTGGACGGTCCGAACTCGACGTGTCTTGCATGCAGGCAGTGAGCTGGATCGGACGATCCGAACCCGAGTTCGGAGGGTCCGAACTTGATCGGAAATTTTTCCTATAAATAGGGCTCATTCGATTTCATTTTGGATTAAGAATTCCGAGTTTCCTTCTTCAGTTATATAGGTATGAGATATACACTTGAGGGTCCTATCGGTTATTATAGAGGTTCTGGAATAACCAAGGTGTGGTTATAGTCATTCGGGACTAACAACTCCAAAAGGCTTACTATGGAATAAGGTATGGTTCGGAAATCTATTTAAGTTTTGAGAGTACTTAATAGATTAGTTAAGGCTTATAGAACTTGTGTAGTGATATGGTGAACTTTTGAATATAGGCTTGGAACATAGGATCTTACTAGACTTGAACTAGCCTAGAGGTACGTACACATTGACTGACATTGCCAGCGAGTATATATGTTTATATGTTTCATTTACTTGAAATTATTATATGGCATGATATATGATTTACCGTTTTCCATATTCATATGTCATGTGCATATACACGTTGAGCCTATACGTTGTTATACCTGATTATAGAGCCGCTCAACTCTATACTTGTTAGTCTGTCACTGAGAGTACCGCGACGGCGGGGACATTTATGTCTGAATACTCTGGTGTACTAGGCGAGTGTGGTGTTGGAAAAACGTGTTCAGATCAATTAAGAATTGATACCCGGTGCAGCGGAAGTTTAAAAATTTTATTTTTATATATGGAACGATTCCATATCATGGGTATCAAAACTTTACGATTAAATTATGCAAGTAAAAATAAAATCACAATTAAATTTTTACCTCTTCAAGCAACGACTTGATTATGGACACCAACAGAATTTAATCTGCTCTTCTTGTATATCCTGGGAACCGATGGCTTCACGATCAATATCCGAAATCAGGTCCACGAACAGAAAACAGAAACCCTCTGATTGATTGCACTAGAAATCAATCAGATGTTTATCGATAAGAATAAACAGATTTGATCTGTCAATTCAGAATATAATTTCTCGTAAAAATCACAAACTGAATTTTCTCAAAAAGGGACAGAGGATTTCGAAAATCCCCTTGAAATAATATGAGTGATTTTCGAAAATTGCTAGAATGAATTCTTCTGATTTTCGAACACTACTCATCTATTTATAGATAATTTCTAGACTAAATTAAGTTATGATTGTATTAGGACTCTAACTCCTTAGGGCCTACAATCCATAACTTAAGCCCAACAAGCCAAGCCCGTTATTATAGAAATTAATATAAAATTCATCATGACTTCGATTGATAAACCGATTTCACCAATGTGCACAGAAACCATTTCTGCACCTTTTAAAGTCAAGATAATTTTTCTGAATCCGAATTCAGTGATTTTCAAAAATGACCATCCCTATGTCATTTTAGGAAATTCCACTCCCTTTAGTTAAGAAGTCCAACTTCTCTTTCATTAAATTTAACTCTTTAAATTTAACTACCTCAACAGGGTTTAGTAATCCATTACTTGTGTGACCCTCAATGGTTCAGGGATACAGCTAGCCGTGGGCTCACAACTCCTTGTGACTCGGAACAACAATTTCCGACTTGCCCAACGAATCATGGTAAGAGCGTCTAGCAACATCGCCCCATGATTCCCTAGGTATCACTGATAGTGCCTGCAAGAACTAGTAGATTTTGGTTAGCGTATAGTACGGTCCCTTCATCCATATATCCCGATCGAATCAACAACCATTGGTGCATCGAGAGTCGTTCGAGATTCGATAACTATGCATTACATCTTGGAGATCAAATAGTGATATCGCATGTGTTACTAGGAAAATCGAGTACCTAAAACACATCATGTACTCTGGCCAGAGATTCGTCACACTAATATCTCCTCAGATCGCATAGGATATCCACACTCGCAAGTATGTGGTGAATCCTTGACAACAAAGCATCGACTCCTATATGTGTCGTAACTGTACCCAATCCCAACACCTGTTGACCCCAATAGAGTCGGTAAACGAGTCAAAGTACAGTAATAGCATATAGAGTCTCAATGATGTTTCAAGTAGTAAGGACTAATGGTGTACAACCAAAATCGCGGACTTTATCCACTCGATAAGTGATAACCACTTGGAAAGTCCGAATAAGGTAGTTCGATCATTCATCATATGAATATCCATTTGCATGCTTTGAACATCTCCATGTCCATTACCAATGAAACGTGGTACTTGGCATCACAAATGCTAGTTTCAATCTCGAGCGATCCTTATCCTTATTAGCGGACGGCTCAATTGACTAGGAACTGTTTAGAATATACAGAGACTATAAGATGTGTTTCATAATAGTGATCTCTCTTTATTCACTATCTCATCTTACTTACACTATAGTATATTCAAGGTCTTTATCAAAACATCAATAGTATATCACAATATAACAATATGAAGAAAGACAAAGAAAATGCCATTAATGAATGTAAATTATATTAAACAAAGATTGTTTATACATAGAGACACAAAAGCCCTTAGCCACAAGTTGGCTAACCGGGCACCCACTCTTTCAATCTCCCACTTGCCCTAAAGCCAACTAGTCACACTACGCAATCCCATTGCTTCGCGATGTTTGTCAAACAATGGTCCTGGCAAGGGCTTAGTAAGTGGATCAACAATATTGTCTGTAGAGGCCACTCTTTCGACAGTGATGTCTCCTCTTTCCACAATCTCCCGGATGATGTGGTATTTCCTCAGTACGTGTTTGGATCTTTGATGAGACCTTGGTTCCTTTGCCTGAGCAACGGCACCAGTGTTGTTGCAGTACACTGGAATTGGAACAACAGCTTCAGGAATTACGCCCAACTCTTGGACAAAATTCCTCATCCAAACGGCCTCTTTAGCAGCAGCTGATGCTGCAATGTATTCTGCCTCAGTGGTGGAATCCGCTGTGGTGTCTTGCTTGGAACTCTTCCAAGAGACAGCACCGCCATTAAGCATGAATACAAATCCAGAGGTTGACTTCGAGTCATCCACGTCGCTTTGGAAGCTAGATTCGGTATAGCCTTCCAATTTCAATTCTCTTCCTCCATAAACCATGAATATATTCTTAGTCCTTCTCAAGAACTTAAGAATATCCTTCACGGCTTTCCAATGCATTTGACCGGGGTTGGCCTGATATCTGCTCGTGACACTCAGAGCAAAGGCTACATCCGGTCTGGTAGATATCATCCCATACATAATACTACCTATGGCTGACGCATATGGTATGTGTGTCATTTTCTCTATCTCTTTGTCAGTCTTGGGACACATAGACTTGGATAGAGAAACTCCATGACACATAGGTAGATGTCCTCTCTTGGACTCATCCATAGAAAACCTTTTCAATATGGTGTCGATGTAGGTTGCTTGAGTGAGTCCTATCATTCTCTTAGATCTATCTCTATAGATCTGTATCCCTAGAATATAGGATGCCTCACCCAAATCCTTCATCGAGAATCTACCTGATAACCATATCTTTGTTGACTGCAACATCCCTATATCATTCCCAATGAGTAGGATGTCATCAACATAAAGCACTAAGAACGTCACCGCATCCTTAACTACTTTCTTGTACACGCACGGTTCCTCCGGGTTTTTGATGAAACCAAAGTCCTTTATTGTTTCATCAAATTTCTGGTTCCAACTTCTTGATGCTTGTTTGAGACCATAAATTGATCTCTGAAGCTTGCATACCTTATGATCGCTTCCCATGGATGTTAATCCCTCGGGCTGCATCATATAGATTTCTTCCTTAATGTTTCCATTAAGAAATGCAGTCTTCACATCCATTTGTCATATCTCATAGTCATACCATGCTGCTATGGCAATAAGGATTCTTATGGACTTGAACATTGTGACTGGCGAAAAGGTTTCATCATAGTCAACTCCTTGTCTTTGAGTATAACATTTTGCTACCAATCGTGCCTTGTAGGTAAGTACCTTACCATCAGGCCCAAGTTTTTTCTTGTAGATCCATTTACACCCTATTGGAAAAATTCCATCGGGAGGATCTACTAAAGACCAAACTTGGTTTGTATGCATCGAGTCTATTTTCGACTGCATAGCTTCAAGCCATAAATAAGAATCCGCATCAGAAATTGCTTCCTTGAAGTTTTTATTTTGGATCACATCCAATGTCGGGTTCACTTTGATCCCCTTCAAGAATAATACCATATCGAATAGGAGGTCTAGAAGTCCTCTCGGATCTCCTAGATATAGGCGTGTCTGTTGAAGGTTCTTGAGGTGTGTGGTCGTTATTTTGTATCTCGGGTTCTTCTCGAATTTCTTCGAGTTCCATCATCTTGCCTTTCTTATCTAATAAGAACCCTTCTCCATGAAGGTGGCATTCCTCGAAACAAAGACTTTTGTCTCATAAAGATGATAGAAATAATATCCGATTTAATTCTTCGGATATCCTACAAAATAACATAAGGTGGATCGACTATCCAACTTATCTCCCACTATCTGCTTCACGTAAGCAGGACATCCCCAAATCCTTAAGTACGAATACTTAGGAGCTTTGCCATTCCATAACTCGTATGGAGTTTTATCTACTGCTTTAGTGTGGACATTTTTCAACAACAATACCGCCGTTTCAAGCGCATAGCCCCAAAATGAAGGTGGGAGCTCAGTGAAACTCATCATAGATCGAACCATGTCCAACAAAGTTCGATTGCGATGCTCCGAGACACCATTCAGCTGAGGTGTCATAGGAGGAGTCCACTGAGAGATAATCCCATTCTCTTTTAGATAGCTCAAAAACTCGGTACTTAAGTATTCTCCACCTCGATCCGATCGAAGTGCTTTAATACTTCTACCTTGTTTGTTTTCTACTTCAGCCTTCATTCTTTGAACTTTTCAAATGATTCAGACTTATATTTTATTAAATATAAATACCCATACCTCGAATAATCATGAGTAAAGGTAATGAAGTAGGTGTGTCCAAATTTAGTACCGATACTAAATGGTCCACAGACATCTGTATGGATAAAATTCAACAGGTTTTGACTACGCTCAGGCTTCCCTTTGAAAGGAGATTTAGTCATTTTTCCTTTTAGGCAGGACTCACAAGTAGGTAGAGAGTTAATATCAGACATATCAAACATGCCCTCTCCCACTAGATTGTTCATCCTCCTTGAGGAAATATGACCTAGCCTAGCATGCCAAAGGTTTGCCGGGTTTTGACTATCGATTTTCCTTTTGTTTTTTGTCACTGGTTTATCAACATAATTAATTGAAACATCTTTTAATTTTAAGTTATATAGATCTTTTTCAAGTTTTCCACATCCAATCAAACATTCATTCTTGTAAATATTGCAAATCCTATTCGCAAAATTTCAAGAAAGATCTTTTCTATCAAGAATAGAAAAATAAATAATGTTTTAATGAAATCTTGGTACAAATAAAAACATATCTCTCAAAATATAGCTTAAAATTATTTTTCAAAATTAAACAAATGTTTCCCATAGCTTTTGGATTTAACTCTGGAACCATTCCCGAGCCTTAATTGGGTCTCACCCATCCTAAGCTTACGACTTCTTGTCATCATCTGCAACTCATTGCAAATGTGAGATCTACATCTGGTATCAAATACCCAAGAAGTAGTATTAAGTGAAACATTTATAAAATATATCCTTTGTAGTTGGTAACTACTCGATATACATTCTTTGCAGTTGCGCTTCCAATAACCGGGTTTCTTGCAGTGATGACAAACTTATTTAGACTTGTCCATCTTTGCATGTAACATTTGGCCTTGAGATCATGGTCCTACCATTTCTCTAGTTCGGCCAACCTTTCCGAAGTTACATCAGCCGGGGCTGTTTTTCGGAGGAGCCTTTTCTAACACTTAGAAAATCTTTTCCAAATTCAGGACAATCTAAACTCATGGAACCTTTTCGTATAGTTTGCGCCAGAAAGTTTGTTTTGTTCGAGAATTGAAACACATGGATTACGAAGATTCATCATAATGATATACTGAGATGAAACAGACAATAATCGATGATTGTTTAATTAATTTACTAAGACATAAAATATGGCAAAATTTAATTTTATGAATTTCACTCCCACTATTTTAACGATTTCACTACCCTCTAGTGAAAACGGGAAACTTCTTTCCTTAGTGGGAACATGGAGTCCAATTGACAAATCATAATCCCGAATAATATCAGCCAACCATAATTTTCAAAAGGTAGAGCCCAATTACTTCCAAAGTAACCCCCATGTTTTTACCTCATGTCCAATAAGGGCCCAATAATATGACGCCGTTTATTGTGACATGTCAATATAACCCATCAATATTAAGTTGTGATGGACGGTCGCCATGTGGATCCCCCAATAATATGAGCCAATCCCATGGGAGTTCCACCCAACTTACAACATATGTCGATCCAATGTACAGCTTTCCGACGAACGGCCCCCCCCAATAATATGAGCCGGACCGTATCCGCGGATAGCATCTCATAAATTGATCGTTGATGGAAGGTAGGAACATTTAAACAATATTTAAATTCCCTTTTATAAATCTTGATATCAATTTTAAATCATATTTAAAATGAGGGATTTTAATTTTTTTTGAAAATTTGTCTCATCATGCAATTTATGTATGCTTGCGGGATTCATACAATTTTGTCTAAACATGCATACATCAATAATATCATATATTATTTAAGGATGATCGATCCCATTATCTAATCGACCCGTGGTTGCCAATCACGAGTCTAAGTCCAATCCTAGGTGATATGCAAGTATGCAATGCAATCCTATTACATTGAGCTTCCATTTACATTTCTTCGGTCTTTATCGTCTGCTGGGCCCACCATTGTCTTCAAATCTTTATCTCCCACTAAGTCTAACAAATTTACAATAAATTTCGATGACAAGTAGGGGATACATATTTAAGCGGTGGGAACGGGCCATAAACCAAGTCCACTTTTTATTACAAATGACAATTCAAATTGGGATATAAACCAAGCCCATTAATAAAACCCAACAACAATAAAACCAAATGTAAATTACCTAACATATACCTAAAACATTGGTCATGGCAATCGATCATCCCTTATTCAATAATTAAATAATTGGATAACATGCAATGGCATCATAATTAAAAAATAAAATCAAATTTTATCTTATCCTTTCATAAGATCATATCTTATCATGAATTGTACCAAAATAATTGATTTTATAAAATCTAATTTAACGGATAAAATTTATAAATTTTCCAAAAATTCAAATTTATCCAAAAATCATTTTAAAAATTTCGGAATCGAACAATTCGATCTGATGCCTCGTGAACCAATCAAAAACAATTTTCGATCGGACCAAAAACTAGAATTTCAAAATTTCAAAATTTTAATTAAAAAATGAATTTTAATTTTCTCGAACTGCCTGGGACATTCCCGGGCAGCCCCCTCCTCCACGTGGGATAGGGCTGCCCACGTGGAGGCGGGCAGCTTCGTCGCTTCCCTGGGCAGCGACAATCGCTGCCTTGGGCAGCGACGATCGCTGCCCCGATGCCCCTGTTTCGTCAAAATTTTAATTTTTAAAATTCGTTTTGTTTTCAAAAAACCGAGGCCAAATATTTTGTACAATGGATTAATTTAATCGTTTGATTTGAGCAACCTGGCTCTGACGCCACTGTTGGAAAAACGTGTTCAGATCAATTAAGAATTGATACCCGGTGCAGCGGAAGTTTAAAAATTTTATTTTTATATATGGAACGATTCCATATCGTGGGTATCAAAACTTTACGATTAAATTATGCAAGTAAAAATGAAATCACAATTAAATTTTTACCTCTTCAAGCAACGACATGATTATGGACACCAACAGAATTTAATCTGCTCTTCTTGTATATCCCGGGAACCGATGGCTTCACGATCAATCTCCGGAATCAGGTCCACGAACAGAAAACAGAAACCCTCTGATTGATTGCACTAGAAATCAATCAGATGTTTATCGATGAGAATAAACAGATTTGATCTGTCAATTCAGAATGTAATTTTTCGTAAAAATCACAAACTGAATTTTCTCAAAAAGGGACAGAGGATTTCGAAAATCCCCTTGAAATAATATGAGTGATTTTCGAAAATTGCTAGAATAAATTCTTTTGATTTTCGAACACTACTCATCTATTTATAGATAATTTCTAGACTAAATTAAGTTATGATTGTATTAGGACTCTAACTCCTTAGGGCCCACAATCCATAACTTAAGCCCAACAAGCCAAGCCCGTTATTATAGAAATTAATTTAAAATTCATCATGACTCCGATTGATAAACCGATTTCACCAATGTGCACAGAAACCATTTCTGCACCTTTTAAAGTCAAGATAATTTTTCTAAATCCGAATTCAGTGATTTCCAAAAATGTCCATCCCTATGTCATTTTAGGAAATTTCACTCCCTTTTAGTTAAGAAGTCCAACTTCTCTTTCATTAAATTTAACTTTTTAAATTTAACTATCTCAACGGGGTTTAGTAATCCATTACTTGTGTGACCCTCAATGGTTCAGGGATACAGCTAGCCGTGGGCTCACAACTCCTTGTGACTCGGAACAACAATTTCCGACTTGCCCAATGAATCATGGTAAGAGCGCTAGCAACATCGCCCCATGATTCCCTAAGTATCACTGATAGTGCCTGCAAGAACCAGTAGATTTTGGTTAGCGTACAGTACGATCCCTTCATCCATATATCCCGATCGAATCAACAACCATTGGTGCATCGAGAGTCGTTCGAGATTCGATAACTATGCATTACATTTTGGAGATCAAATAGTGACATCGCATGTGTTACTAGGAAAATCGAGTAACCTAAAACACATCATGTACTCTGGCCAGAGATTCGTCACACTAATATCTCCTCAGATCGCATAGGATATCCACACTCGCAAGTATGTGGTGAATCCTTGACAACAAAGCATCGACTCCTATATGTGTCGTAATTGTACCCAATCCCGACACCTGTTGACCCCAATAGAGTCGGTAAACGAGTCAAAGTACAGTACTAGCATATAGAGTCTCAATGATGTTTCAAGTAGTAAGGACTAATGGTGTACAACCAAAACCGCGGACTTTATCCACTCGATAAGTGATAACCACTTGGAAAGTCCGAATAGGGTAGTTCGATCATTCATCATATGAATATCCATTTGCATGCTTTGAACATCTCCATGTCCATTACCAATGAAACGTGGTACTTGGCATCACAAATTCTAGTTTCAATCTCGAGCGATCCTTATCCTTATTAGCGGACGGCTCAATTGACTAGGAACTGTTTAGAATATACAGTGACTATAAGATGTGTTTCATAATAGTGATCTCTCTTTATTCACTATCTCATCTTACTTACACTATAGTATATTCAAGGTTTTTATCAAAACATCAATAGCATATCACAATATAACAATATGAAGAAAGACAAAGAAAATGCCATTAATGAATGTAAATTATATTAAACAAAGATTGTTTATACATCGAGTAACAAAAGCCTTTAGCCACAAGTTGGCTAACCGGGCACCCACTCTTTCATGTGGTTGCACCCAGAGGTTGATCCGTGCGGTGGCAGCACTCATGTGGCGCCGGTACTAAGCATGAATTTTTAGATGACCCTTTACCAGTCATCATGTTGAATGCATCATATATATATATATATATATATATATATATATATATATATATGTTTACTCATGTTTATGTACTGGGCGTTAGCGCTCACGTCCTAGTTATTATCTTGGGCACCCTATTCCACAGGGCAGGTCGTAGGATGGAGGGAGCCGGTGGTTCGAGGCAGGGCTAGGGAACCGGAGCTTTTCAGGGGATTTTATATAGCAGGATTTGTTTAGATGTATAATGTTTTAGACAGTTTTTTATTTCCTAGTTTTTTTCGATATGGTTGTATCACTACTGTAATAAGCCTGGTTTTGTTATACTAAGCTTTGACATTATGGATTATGTTTCCGCACGATTTACTTTGTTAAGCATTTTTGTTTTATTAAGTTTAATGCATGCTATTAGTTGCCAGTTAGTAGGTGATTCAATGCAGGGTCACTACATGATGACTGGGTAACTGGTCATCTATCATTTCATTCTAAGACTAGGCGCCCTGAGTGTAGTACCAGCTGGGAGTCAAACCATGTGGTACATCCACACTCGTCTAGATCACCAAAGTATCAGTCTCCGCTCACGTGGTAACTCCTGGTGTCAAACAATATAAACAGGTGTAGAGCTGAGCGGCTCTACTATCATGGCTATCACAAAGGAAATAGGCTCAATGTGTATGTGCACATGACATATGAATATAAAAAGCAGTAAAACATATACCATGCCACATAATCATGCCACGTAAATTCAACATATAAGCATGTATACTCGCTGGATATCTCAGTCAGTACTTATGTACCTATAGTAGTAGATCAAGTATATCAGAGTCTAGGTTCCAAGCCTACAATCATAAATATATCGTATACTAATCATGCTCTACAAGCCTTAAATAAGCTAACATATACTCCTATATATATAATAGGATTCTCGGACCATACCTTCGTCCGTCGTTAGCCCGCTGATGTTGAAACCCTAGTTTCTACTCTCAACTGGATGTTCTGAGTCCAATACCTAACTTATATCGTCGGACCCTCAATATACTACTGATCAAGAGAAGAGTCAAGTGAATTCTTAATTCAAATCGTCATCTGAAGACCCCTATTTATAGGCCCAAACTCGGGGAGTTCGGATGGTCCGAACTATGCATGTCTGCCATGTTTCTGAGTGGCTGAGTTTGGATGGTCCGAACTGGGTTCAGATCGACCGAATTGTGCATGTATTCCAAGTATGAGAGAATTTTGACACCTGGTTCCTGGCTGAGTTCGGATGGTCCGAACTCATTTCGGGGCTTCCAAACTGTCCAAGACCCCCGGGACCCTTCCTACCATTTTCGGACGTTTCGGAGCTAATTTTCCACTTATTTTCACCAAATAAGGAATCCTTAATCATGTTTTGCCACTTTTTAAAAATTATATGCCTTATCATAGTCTGTAAAGTGGAACTTGGCTACTACCTTTAAACGTAGCGATCCGTCTGGTAATTCTGAAGTCCAAAATTCATATTTTCATCTCATTTAATCCCTTGATCATGTATTTAGTAACCCCTCAATCATGTTTATCATTTAATTAACTTAAAACAGGGTACGAGTTACTACAAGATGCATCGGTATAAACCACATAGCCCCCGGGTCCTGATGGCAATGCGAGAACAGGTGCAGTAGTCAATCGGCATTTCAAATCGTCGAAGCTCTGCTCGCACTCGCTTGACCAGATAAAAGGTACATTCTTTCTTGTCAGTTGTGTCAATGGTCTAGCAATTTGCGAGAAATTCTCGATAAATCACTGATAATACCCTGCCAATCCCAAAAAGCTACGAATCTCTGAAGCTATAGACGGACGTGACCAATTCAAAATTGCTTCAGTATTACTTGGATCGACTGATATTACTTCTCGGGAGATAACATGACCAAGAAATATCACTCGGTCAATCCAAAACTCATACTTGCTAAACTTGGCATATAACTGCTTCCATGGAGAATCTGCAGTACAAGTCTCAAGTGCTGCGCATGTTCATCAACACTGCGTGAGTAGACCAAAATGTCTTCAATGAAGACAACGACAATAAAAAATCATAGTGACCATATCGGGTACGAGATGATGTCTTCGAGATATCCACATCTCGAACACGCAACTGATGATACCCTGACCGTAATTCAATCTTGGAGTACACAGAGGTACCTTGAAGTTGATCGAACAAATCATCAATCCGTGTCAAAGTATATTTGTTCTTAACCGTCGCACGGTTCAACTGTCCGTAGTCGATACAGAGACTCATAGAACCATCCTTCTTCTTGACGAAAAGAACTGGAGCTCCCGAAGGTGAAACTCTTGGTTGGATATATCCCTTATCCAACAAATCTTGAAACTGGTGTTGAAACTCTCTCATCTCTGCTGGTGCTAGACGATAAGGCGCTGAGAAATCAGTGTCATCCTGGGTACAAGTTCAATCCCGAACTCGACCTCTCTGACAGGAGGAAACCCTGGAAACTCATCTGGAAAGACATTTGGGTACTCACAAACTGTAGGTAACTCCTCTACAGGCCTGCTACCTACATATGTATCAATCACATGGATAAGGTAGCATTCCCCACCCGCCTCTAAAGCCTGACCAGCCCTCAAAGCTGAAACCATAGGCATAAGGGGTCGCTGTAGTGACCCGTAACCAAATAAGGCCATTAGGGGATTAATCATGTTTAGTTGATTAATTAATCAGAAGACCGATCGGAATCTCCGATAGCAGGATCGAACGCTCCGATGCGATCGGACGTTCCATCGGCAGGATCAGACGCTTACGATATGGCTAGGGCTTACGTCATCATCAACGTCAGCAAGGTGACGTCATTGCTTTCATAATGGATAGGACATCGGATGATTCGATATGGCTAGGGCTTACGTCATCATCAACGTCAGCAAGGTGACTATGAAAGAGTGGGTGCCCGGTGAGCCAACTTGTGGCTAAGGGCTTTGATGACTCTTTGTATAAACAATCTTTTGTTTAATATAATTTACACTTTTATTAATGGCAATGACTTTATCTTTCTTCATATTTTTATATTGTGATATACTATTGTTGTTTTGATAAAGACCTTGAATATACTATAGTGTATGTAAGATGTGGTAGAACATGGAGATGTCTATCATGAAACACATCTTATAGTCACTGTATATTCTAAACTGTTCCTAGTCGATTGAGCCGTCCGATAATAAGGATAAGGATCGCTCGAGTTTGAGACTAGCATTTGCGATGCAGAGTACCACGTTTCATTGGTAAGGAACATAGAGATGTTCGAAGCATGCAAATGGATATTCATATGATGAATGATCGAACTACCCTATCCGGACTTTCCAAGTGGTTATCACTTATCGAGTGGATAAAGTCCGCGGTTTTGGTTGTACACCATTAGTCCTTACTACTTGAAACATCATTGAGACTCTATATGCTAGTACTGTGCTTTGACTCGTTTACCGACTCTATTGGGGTCATCAGGTGTCGGGATTGGGTACAGTTACAACACATATAGGAGTCGATGCTTTGTTGTCAAGGATTCACCACATACTTGCGAGTGTGGATATCCTATGCGATCTGAGGAGATATTAGTGTGACGAATCTCTGGCCAGAGTACATGATGTGTTTTAAGAAATGGTTTCTTAGTAACACATGCGATGTCACTATTTGATCTTCAAGATGTATTGCATAGTTATCGAATCTCGAGCGACTCTCGATATACCAATGGTTGTTGATTCGATCGGGATATATGGATAAAGGGACCGTACTGTACGCTAACCAAAATCTATTGGTTCTTGTAGGCACTATCAGTGATACCTAGGGAATCATGGGGCGATGTTGCTAGACGCTCTTACCATGATTCGATGGGCAAGTCGAAAATTGTTGTTCCGAGTCACAAGGAGTTGTGAGCCCACGGCTAGCTGTATCCCTGAACCATTGAGGGTCACACAGTGTAATGGATTTTTAATCCCCGTTGAGATAGTTAAATTTAAAGAGTTAAATTTAATGAACAAAGAAGTTGGACTTCTTATTTAAGAGTAGAGGAGTAAGATTTCCTAAAATGACATAGGGATGAGCATTTTTGGAAATCACTGAATTCGGATTCAGAAAAAATTATCTTGACTTTAAAAGGTGCAGAAATGGTTTCTGTGCACATGGTGAAATCGGTTTATCAATCGGAGTCACGATGAATTTTATATTAATTTCTGAACATGCGGGCTTTGCTTGTCGGGCTTGAACTTATGACTAATGGGCCCTAAGCTGTTAGTGGCCTACATTATAAATAAGTTATTGCAGTACAGAAATTACACACAACAGGTCACAAATTTTCGAAAAACCCTAGTTATTTTTCTAAAAGGTGGCCGCCCCCTCTCTCCCTCTGCTCAGTAAAATCCAGCCTGTGATTTTGAATTACAGTCTGGTTTAACGGATCAAATTCGTTAATCTCTTCGTAGAAACTTCTGATATATTTTCTAGTGCAATCTATCAGAGGGATTAAATATCCGTTCGTGGACCTGATTGAAGAACAGTTCGTCCATCAGTTCCAGGGATATACAACAAGAGCAGAGAAATCTGTTGGTGTCCATAATCTCGCTTCGAGATTGGAGGTAAAAATTTTATAATCGTTATTTAATTTTTACACACACAATTTAATCGTAAGGTTGATACCCATTATGGAATCGTTCCATATAAAATTTTTAAACTTCCGCTGCACCGGGTATCAATCCTAATTGATCTGACCGCCGTTCTCCAACAGACTTCGAGTCATCCACGTCACTTTGGAAGCTAGAGTCGGTATAGCCTTCCAATTTTAGTTCTCTTCCTCCATATACCATGAACATATTCTTAGTCCTTCGTAAGTACTTAAGAATGTCCTTCACGGCTTTCCAATGCATTTGACCGGGATTAGTTTGATATCTGCTCGTGACACTCAGAGCAAATGCTACATCCGGTCTGGTAGATATCATCCCATACATGATACTACCTATGGCTGACGCATATGGTACATGTGTCATTTTCTCTATCTCTTCATCCGTCTTGGGACACATAGACTTGGATAGAGAAACTCCATGACACATAGGTAGATGTCCTCTCTTGGACCCATCCATTGAAAACTGTTTCAATATGGTGTCGATGTAGGTTGATTGAGTGAGTCCTATCATTCTCTTAGATCTATCTCTATAGATCTGTATCCCTAGAATATAGGATGCCTCACCCAAATCCTTCATCGAGAATCTACCTGATAACCATATCTTTGTTGACTGCAACATCCCTACATCATTTCCAATGAGTAGGATGTCATCAACATAAAGTACTAAGAATGTCACAGCATCCTTAACTACTTTCTTGTACACGCATGGTTCCTCCGGGTTCTTGATGAAACCAAAATCCTTTATTGTTTCATCAAATTTCTGGTTCCAACTTCTTGATGCTTGTTTTAGACCATAAATTGATCTCTGAAGCTTGCATACCTTATGCTCGCTTCCCATGGTTGTGAACCCCTCAGGATGCTTCATATAGATTTCTTCCTTAATGTCTCCATTAAGAAAAGCAGTCTTCACATCCATTTGCCATATCTCATAGTCATACCAAGCAGCTATGGCAATAAGGATTCTTATGGACTTGAACATTGCAACTGGTGAAAAGGTTTCATCATAGTCAACTCCTTGTCTTTGAGTATAACCTTTCGCAACCAATCGCGCCTTGTAGGTCAATACCTTACCATCAGGCCCAAGCTTTCTCTTGTAGATCCATTTACACCCTATTGGAACAATTCCATCGGGAGGATCTACTAAAGACCAAACTTGGTTTGTATGCATCGAATCTATTTCCGACTGCATAGCTTCAAGCCATAAATTTGAATCCGCATCAGAAATTGCTTCCTTGAAGTTTCTTGGATCACATCCAACATCGGGTTCAACTTGATCCCCTTCAAGAAGAAGACCATATCAAATAGGAGGTCTAGAAGTCCTCTCGGATCTTTTAGGTACAGGCGTGTCTATCAATGGTTCCTGAGGTGTAGGATCGTTATTTTGTATTTCGGGTTCTTCTCGAATTTCTTCGAGTTCCATCATCTCGCCTTTCTTATCCAATAAGAACTCCTTCTCCAAGAAGGTGGCATTCCTTGAAACAAACACCTTTGTTTCAGCAGGATAATAGAAATAATATCCGATTGAATTCTTCGGATACCCTACAAAATAACATAAGCTGGATCGACTATCCAACTTATCTCCCACTGTCTGCTTCACGTAAGCAGGACATCCCCAAATCCTCAAGTACGAATACTTAGGAGCTTTGCCATTCCATAACTCGTATGGTGTTTTGTCCACTGCTTTAGTGTGGACTTTTTTCAACAACAATACCGCCGTTTCAAGCGCATAGCCCCAAAACGAAGGTGGAAGCTCAGTGAAGCTCATCATGGATCGAACCATGTCCAACAAAGTTCGATTACGACGCTCCGATACACCATTCAGCTGTGGTGTCATAGGAGGAGTCCACTGAGAGAGAATCCCATTCTCTTTCAGATAGTCCAAAAACTCGGTACTTAAGTATTTTCCACCTCGATCCGATCGAAGTGCTTTAATACTTTTACCTAGCTTGTTTTCTACTTCAGCCTTGAATTCTTTGAACTTTTCAAATGCTTCAGACTTATATTTCATTAAATATAAATACCCATACCTAGAATAATCATCAGTAAAGGTAATGAAGTAGGTGTGGCCATATTGAGTACCAACTCTAAATGGACCACAAACATCTGTATGGATCAAATCCAACAGATTTTGACTACGCTCAGGTTTCCCCTTAAAAGGAGATTTAGTCATTTTTCCTTTCAGGCAGGATTCACAAGTAGGTAGAGAGTTAATATCAGACATATCAAACATGCCCTCTCCCACTCTTGTTCATCCTCCTTGAGGAAATATGACCTAACCTAGCATGCCAAAGGTTTGCCGGGTTTTGGCTACCGATTTTCCTTTTGTTTGTTGTTGCCGGTTTATCAACATAATTTATTGGAACGTCTTTTAGTTTTAAGTTATATAGATCATTTTCAAGTTGTCCATTTCCAATCAAACATTCATTCTTGTAAATATTGCAAATCCCATTCACAAAATTGCAAGAATAACCATCTCTATCAAGCATAGAAATAGAAATAATGTTTTTAATCAAATCCGGAACAAATAAAACATCTCTCAAAAGTAACTTAAAACCGTTCTGCAAAATTAAATAAATATCTCCCACAGCTTTAGCTTCAACTCTAGAACCATTTTCGAGCCTCAGCTGGGTCTCACCCATTCTTAGCCTATTACTTCTTGTCATCATTTGCAACTCATTGCAAATGTGAGATCTACATCTGGTATCCAATACCCAAGAAGTAGTATTAAGAAAAACATTTATTTCAATGTAAAACATACCCTTTGCAGTTCGCAACTGCTCGAGGTATTCCTTGCAGTTACGTTTCCAATGACCGGGTTTCTTGCAGTGATGGCAAACTTGTTTAGACTTGTCCAATTTTGCATGTAAAATTTGGCCTTGAGATCATGGTCCATGGCGGTGCTGTCTCTTGGAAGAGTTCCAAGCAGGACACCACAACGGATTCCACCACTGAGGCAGAATACATTGCAGCATCAGCTGCTGCTAAAGAGGCCGTTTGGATGAGGAATTTCGTCCAAGAGTTGGGCGTCATTCCTGAAGTTGTTGGTCCAGTCCCGGTGTACTGTGACAACACGGGTGCCGTTGCTCAGGCAAAGGAACCAAGGTCTCATCAAAGATCCAAACACGTACAGAGGAAATACCACATCATCCGGGAGATTGTGGAAAGAGGAGACATCACTGTCGAAAGAGTGGCCTCTGCAGACAATATCGCTGATCCACTTACTAAGCCCTTGCCAGGACCATTATTTGACAAACATCGCGAAGCAATGGGTCTACGTAGTATGACTAGTTGGCTTTAGGGCAAGTGGGAGATTGAAAGAGTAGGTGCCCAGTGAGACAACTTGTGGCTAAGGGCTTTGATGACTCTTTGTATAAACAATCTTTTGTTTAATATAATTTACACTTTTATTAATGGCAATGACTTTATATTTCTTCATATTGTTATATTGTGATATACTATTGTTGTTTTGATAAAGACCTTGAATATACTATAGTGTATGTAAGATGTGGTAGAACATGGGGATGTCTATCATGAAACACATCTTATAGTCACTGTATATTCTAAACTGTTCCTAGTCGATTGAGCCGTCCGATAATAAGGATAAGGATCGCTCGAGTTTGAGACTAGCATTTGCGATGTAGAGTACCACGTTTCATTGGTAAGGAACATAGAGATGTTTGAAGCATGAAAAAAAATATTCATACGATGAATGATCGAACTACCCTATCCGGACTTTCCAAGTGGTTATCACTTATCGAGTGGATAAAGTCCGCGGTTTTGGTTGTACACCATTAGTCCTTACTACTTGAAACATCATTGAGACTCTATATGCTAGTACTGTGCTTTGACTCGTTTACCGACTCTATTGGGGTCATCAGGTGTCGGGATTGGGTACAGTTACAACACATATAGGAGTCGATGCTTTGTTGTCAAGGATTCACCACACACTTGCGAGTGTGGATATCCTATGAGATCTGAGGAGATATTAGTGTGACGAATCTCTGGCCAGAGTACATGATGTGTTTTAAGAAATGGTTTCTTAGTAACACATGCGATGTCACTATTTGATCTTCAAGATGTATTGCATAGTTATCGAATCTCGAGCGACTCTCGATATACCAATGGTTGTTGATTCGATCGGGATATATGGATGAAGGGACCGTACTGTACACTAACCAAAATCTATTGGTTCTTGTAGGCACTATCAGTGATACCTAGGGAATCATGGGGCGATGTTGCTAGGCGCTCTTACCATGATTCGATGGGCAAGTCGGAAATTGTTGTTCCGAGTCACAAGGAGTTGTGAGCCCACAGCTAGCTGTATCCCTGAACCATTGATGACCCCAATAGAGTCGGTAAACGAGTCAAAGCACAGTACTAGCATATAGAGTCTCAATGATGTTTCAAGTAGTAAGGACTAATGGTGTACAACCAAAACCGCGGACTTTATCCACTCGATAAGTGATTACCACTTGGAAAGTCCGGATAGGGTAGTTCGATCATTCATCGTATGAATATCCATTTGCATGCTTCGAACATCTCTATGTTCCTTACAAATGAAAAGTGGTACTCTGCATCGCAAATGCTAGTCTCAAACTCGAGCGATCCTTATCCTTATTATCGGACGGCTCAATCGACTAGGAACAGTTTAGAATATACAGTGACTATAAGATGTGTTTCATGATAGACATCCCCATGTTCTACCACATCTTACATACACTATAGTATATTCAAGGTCTTTATCAAAACAACAATAGTATATCACAATATAACAATATGAAGAAAGATAAAGTCATTGCCATTAATAAAAGTGTAAATTATATTAAACAAAAGATTGTTTATACAAAGAGTCATCAAAGCCCTTAGCCACAAGTTGGCTCACTGGGCACCTACTCTTTCAATGAGCCCACAGCTAGCTGTATCCCTGAACCATTGAGGGTCACACAGAGTAATGGATTTTTAATCCCCGTTGAGATAGTTAAATTTAAAGAGTTAAATTTAATGAACAAAGAAGTTGGACTTCTTATTTAAGAGTAGAGGAGTAAGATTTCCTAAAATGACATAGGGATGGGCATTTTTGGAAATCACTGAATTCGGATTCAGAAAAATTTATCTTGACTTTAAAAGGTGCAGAAATGGTTTCTGTGCACATTGGTGAAATCGGTTTATCAATCGGAGTCACGATGAATTTTATATTAATTTCTGAACATGCGGGCTTTGCTTGTCGGGCTTGAACTTATGACTAATGGGCCCTAAGCTGTTAGTGGCCTACATTATAAATAAGTTATTGCAGTACAGAAATTACATACACAAGGTCATAATTTTCAAAAAACCTAGTCTTTTTCTCTCTGAAGTGGCCGACCCCCTCTCCCCTCTGCTCGGTAAAATTCAGTCTGTGAATTTTGAATTACAGTCTGGTTTAACGGATCAAATTCGTTAATCTCTTCGTAGAAACTTCTGATAGATTTTCTAGTGCAATCTATCAGAGGGATTAAATATCCGTTCGTGGACCTGATTGAAGAACAGTTCGTCCATCAGTTCCAGGGATATACAACAAGAGCAGAGAAATCTGTTGGTGTCAATAATCTCGCTTCGAGATTGGAGGTAAAAATTTTATAATCGTTATTTAATTTTTACACACACAATTTAATCGTAAGGTTGATACCCATTATGGAATCGTTCCATATAACATTTTTAAACTTCCGCTGCACCAGGTATCAGTCCTAATATATCTGACCGCCGTGTTCTCCAACAGGCGCTGCCCAGGGCAGCGATCGTCGCTGCCCGGCCCGACCCCATTAGGGCGCGGGCAGCCCGGGAATGTCCCGGGCGGCCCGCGGGAAAAAAAATAATTTTTTAATTTTTAAATTAAATTTTAATATGTTAAAATTCTATTTTTGGTCCGATCGAAAATTGTTTTTGATTGGTCCACGAGGCGTCGGATCGAATTGTTCGAGTCCGAAAATTTTAAAATTGATTTTTGGATAAATTTGAATTTTTGGAAAATTTAAATATTTTATCCGTTAAATTGAATTTTGAAATTAATTATTTTTGGTACAATTGATGATAAGATATGATCTTATGGATATATTGAGTAAAATATGATTTTATGTATAAAATTGGATTTTATAGATAAAATATGATTTTATTTGATAAAAAGATAAAATATGATTTTGTATGTAAAATAAGATTTTATGTATGAAATATGATTTTATCCTTTTAAATTTAAATTGCCATTGCATGTTATCCAATAAATTAATTTTGAATTAAATGTTATTGGATAAGGATGATCGATTGCCATGACCAATTTTGTAGGTGTATGTTAGGAATTTACATTTGTTTTTATTGTTGTTGGTTTTATTAATGGGCCTGGTTTATGGCCCAATATGAATTTTCATATGTAATAAAAGTGGGCTTGGTTTATGGCCCGTTCTCACCCCTTAAAAATGTATCCCCTACTTGTCATTGTTATTTATTGTAAATACATTAGATTTAGTGGGAGATCAAGATTTGAAGATGGAGGTGGGCCCAGCAGACAATAAAGACAGAAGAAATGTAAATTGGAAGCAAATGTAATAGGATTGCATTGCATACTGCATATTACCTAGGATTGAACTAAGACTCGTGATTGGCAACCACGGGTCGATTAGAAATGGAATCGATCATCCTATATAATATGTGATATTATAGATGTATGCATGTTTTAAACATAATTGTGTGAATCCGGCAAGCATACAAAATTTTAAAAATGATGAGACAAATTTTTATAATTAAAATCCCTCATTTTAAATATGATTTAAAATTGATATCAAGATAAATAAAGGAAATTTAAATTTGTTTAAATGTTCCTACCTTCCATCAACGATCAATGTATGAGATGCTACCCGCGGATACGGTCCGGCTCATATTATTGGGGGGGCCCGTTCGTCGGAAAGCTGTACATTGGATCGACACATGTTGTAAGTTGGGTGGAACTCCCATGGGATCGGCTCATATTATTGGGGGATCCACATGGCGACCATCCATCACAACTTAATATTGATGGGTCATCTTGACATGTCACAATAAACGGCGTCATATTATTGGGCCCTTATTGGACATGAGGTAAAAACGTGGAGGTTGCTTTGGAAGCAATTGGGCTCTACCTTTTGAAATTATGGTTGGCTGATATTATTCGGGACCATAGATTGTCAATTGGACTCCATGTTCTCACTAAGGAAAACAGTTTCCCGTTTTCACTAGAGGGTAGTGAAATCGTTAAAATAGTGGGAGTGAGATTCATAAAATAAATATCGCCTATTTTATGTCTTAGTAAATTTCTTAAACAATCACTGATATTTGTCTGTTTCTTTTCAGTATTTCATAAGATGAATTCGCGTAATCCACTTTTCTCGATCCTCGAACAAAATAAGTTGACTGGCGCAAACTATACGGAATGGTTCCGTAAGTTGAAGATTGTCTTGACTTCGGAGAAGATGCTCTACGTGTTAGAAAAATCTCCTCCAAAGGAAGCACCAGCTGACGTAAGTCCGGAAGAGTTAGCCAAACTTGATACATGGTGGGACCATGATATCAAGACCAAATGCTATATGCAAGCCTCGATGTCTGATGAACTCCAGAGGCGATTTGAGGACACCGTGAATGCTGCTGACATTCACGTTCAACTCAAGGAACTTTTTGGGGCTCAATCGAGGGCTAAAAGGTTCGCTACTGTAAAAGAGCTAATGACGTGTCGCATGCGTGAAGGGACTTCGGTCCGTGATCATGGGGTACGAGTGGTTTGGCTCATACAGAAGTTGGTAACCCTTGATTTGGTGTTGGAGCATGAACTCAACGTGGATTTACTACTTCTGTCTCTTCCTTATTCGTTTGACGGATTTGTGGTGAATTTCAATATGAACAAGATAGAGGCCTCCCTTGAAGAGATGGTCAATATGCTTATGACATATGAATCCACATTAAAGAAGGATAAACCGGCTTTCTTGGTGGGCTCCTCTTCTTCTGCTAAGAAGGGGCCAAGTACAAAGGGCAAGAAACGTTCTGCCCCACCCAAGAAAATCGAACCCGAGAAGAATTACAAGACAAAGGCTTCAAACATGGAAAAATCCAAGGATGTTTGCCATTACTGCAAGAAGCCCGGTCATTGGAAGCGTAACTGCAAGGAATATCTAGAGCAGTTGCGAACTGCGAAGGGTATGTTCTATATTGAAATAAATGTTTCACTTAATACTACTTCTTGGGTATTGGATACCGGATGTGGATCTCACATTTGCAATGATTTGCAGGTGATGACAAGAAGTCGCAGGTTTAGAATGGGTGAGACCCAGCTGAGGCTCGGAAATGGTTCCAGAGTTGAAGCTAAAGCCGTGGGAGATGTTTATTTAATTTTGCAGAACGGTTTTAAGTTACTTTTAAGAGATGTTTTATTTGTTCCGGATTTGATTAAAAACATTATTTCTGTTTCTATGCTTGATAGAGATGGTTATTCTTGCAATTTTGTGAATGGGATTTGCAATATTTACAAGAATGAATGTTTGATTGGAAATGGACAACTTGAAAACGATCTATACAACTTAAAACTAAAAGACGTTCCAATAAATTATGTTGATAAACCGGCAACAACAAACAAAAGGAAAATCGATAGCCAAAACCCGGCAAACCTTTGGCACGCTAGGCTAGGTCATATTTCCTCAAGGAGGATGAACAAGCTAGTGGGAGAGGACATGTTTGATATGTCTGATATTAACTCTCTACCTACTTGTGAATCCTGCCTAAAAGGAAAAATGACTAAATCTCCTTTTAAGGGGAAACCTGAGCGTAGTCAAAATCTATTGGATTTGATCCATACAGATGTTTGTGGTCCATTTAGAGTTGGTACTCAATATGGCCACACCTACTTCATTACCTTTACTGATGATTATTCTAGGTATGAGTATTTATATTTAATGAAATATAAGTCTGAAGCATTTGAAAAGTTCAAAGAATTCAAGGCTGAAGTAGAAAACAAGCTAGGTAAAAGTATTAAAGCACTTCGATCGGATCGAGGTGGAGAATACTTGAGTACCGAGTTTTTGGACTATCTAAAAGAGAATGTGATTCTCTCTCAGTGGACTCCTCCTATGACACCACATCTTAATGGTGTATCGGAGCGTCGTAATCGAACTTTGTTGGACATGGTTCGGTCCATGGTGAGCTTCACTGAGCTTCCACTTTCATTTTGGGGCTATGCGCTTGAAACAGCGATATTGTTGTTAAACAACGCCCACACTAAAGCAGTGGACAAAACACCATACGAGTTATGGAATGGCAAAGCTCCTAAGTATTCGTACTTGAGGATTTGGGGATGTCCTGCTTACGTGAAGCGGACAGTGGGAGATAAGTTGGATAGTCGATCCAGCTTATGTTATTTTGTAGGGTATCCGAAGAATTCAATCGGATATTATTTCTATTATCCTGCTGAAACAAAGGTGTTTGTTTCAAGGAATGCCACCTTCTTGGAGAAGGAGTTCTTATTGGATAAGAAAGGCGAGATGATGGAACTCGAAGAAATTCGAGAAGAACCCAAAATACAAAATAACGATCCTACACCTCAGGAACCATTGATAGACATGCCTGTACCTAGAAGATCCGAGAGGACTTCTAGACCTCCTATTCGATATGGTCTTCTTCTTGAAGGGGATCAAGATGAACCCGATGTTGGATGTGATCCAAGAAACTTCAAGGAAGCAATTTCTGATGCGGATTCAAATTTATGGCTTGAAGCTATGCAGTCGGAAATAGATTCGATGCATACAAACCAAGTTTGGTCTTTAGTAGATCCTCCCGATGGAATTGTTCCAATAGGGTGTAAATGGATCTACAAGAGAAAGCTTGGGCCTGATGGTAAGGTATTGACCTAAAAGGCGCGATTGGTGGTGAAAGGTTATACTCAAAGACAAGGAGTTGACTACGATGAAACCTTTTCACCAGTTGCAATGTTCAAGTCCATAAGAATCCTTATTGCCATAGCTGCTTGGTATGACTATGAGATATGGCAAATGGATGTGAAGACTGCTTTTCTTAATGGAGACATTAAGGAAGAAATCTATATGAAGCAGCCTGAGGGGTTCACATCCATGGGAAGCGAGCATAAGGTATGCAAGCTTCAGAGATCAATTTATGGTCTAAAACAAGCATCAAGAAGTTGGAACCAGAAATTTGATGAAACAATAAAGGATTTTGGTTTCATCAAGAACCCGGAGGAACCATGCGTGTACAAGAAAGTAGTTAAGGATGCTGTGACATTCTTAGTACTTTATGTTGATGACATCCTACTCATTGGGAATGATGTAGGGATGTTGCAGTCAACAAAGATATGGTTATCAGGTAGATTTTCGATGAAGGATTTGGGTGAGGCATCCTATATTCTAGGGATACAGATCTATAGAGATAGATCTAAGAGAATGATAGGACTCACTCAATCAACCTACATCGACACCATATTGAAAAGGTTTTCAATGGATGGGTCCAAGAGAGGACATCTACCCATGTGTCATGGAGTTTCTCTATCCAAGTCTATGTGTCCCAAGACTGATGAAGAGATAGAGAAAATGACACATGTACCATATGCGTCAGCCATAGGTAGTATCATGTATGGGATGATATCTACCAGACCGGATGTAGCATTTGCTCTGAGTGTCACGAGCAGATATCAAGCTAATCCCGGTCAAATGCATTGGAAAGCCGTGAAGGACATTTTTAAGTACTTACGAAGGACTAAGAATATGTTCATGGTATATGGAGGAAGAGAACTAAAATTGGAAGGCTATACCGACTCTAGCTTCCAAAGTGACGTGGATGACTCGAAGTCAACCTCTGGATTTGTGTTCATGCTTAATGGCGGTGCTGTCTCTTGGAAGAGTTCCAAGCAGGACACCACAGCGGATTCCACCACTGAGGCAGAATACATTGCAGCATCAGCTGCTGTTAAAGAGGCCGTTTGGATGAGGAATTTCGTCCAAGAGTTGGGCATCATTCCTGAAGTTGTTGGTCCAGTCCCGGTGTACTGTGACAACATGGGTGCCGTTGCTCAGGCAAAGAAACCAAGGTCTCATCAAAGATCCAAACACGTACTGAGGAAATACCACATCATCCGGGAGATTGTGGAAAGAGGAGACATCACTGTCGAAAGAGTGGCCTCTGCAGACAATATCGCTGATCCACTTACTAAGCCCTTGCCAGGACCATTATTTGACAAACATCGCGAAGCAATGGGTCTACGTAGTATGACTAGTTGGCTATAGGGCAAGTGGGAGAATGAAAGAGTGGGTGCCCAGTGAGCCAACTTGTGGCTAAGGGCTTTGATGACTCTTTGTATAAACAATTTTTTGTTTAATATAATTTACACTTTTATTAATGGCAATGACTTTATCTTTCTTCATATTGTTATATTGTGATATACTATTGTTGTTTTGATAAAGACCTTGAATATACTATAGTGTATGTAAGATGTGGTAGAACATGGAGATGTCTATCATGAAACACATCTTATAGTCACTGTATATTCTAAACTGTTCCTAGTCGATTGAGCCGTCCGTTAATAAGGATAAGGATCGCTCGAGTTGGAGACTAGCATTTGCGATGCAGAGTACCACGTTTCATTGGTAAGGAACATAGAGAAGTTCGAAGCATGCAAATGGATATTCATATGATGAATGATCGAACTACCCTATCCGGACTTTCCAAGTGGTTATCACTTATCGAGTGGATAAAGTCCGCGGTTTTGGTTGTACACCATTAGTCCTTACTACTTGAAACATCATTGAGACTCTATATGCTAGTACTGTGCTTTGACTCGTTTACCGACTCTATTGGGGTCATCAGGTGTCGGGATTGGGTACAGTTACAACACATATAGGAGTCGATGCTTTGTTGTCAAGGATTCACCACATACTTGCGAGTGTGGATATCCTATGCGATCTGAGGAGATATTAGTGTGACGAATCTCTGGCCAGAGTACATGATGTGTTTTAAGAAATGGTTTCTTAGTAACACATGCGATGTCACTATTTGATCTTCAAGATGTATTGCATAGTTATCGAATCTCGAGCGACTCTCGATATACCAATGGTTGTTGATTCGATCGGGATATATGGATGAAGGGACCGTACTGTACGCTAACCAAAATCTATTGGTTCTTGTAGGCACTATCAGTGATACCTAGGGAATCATGGGGCGATGTTGCTAGACGCTCTTACCATGATTCGATGGGCAAGTCGGAAATTGTTGTTCCGAGTCACAAGGAGTTGTGAGCCCACGGCTAGCTGTATCCCTGAACCATTGAGGGTCACACAGTGTAATGGATTTTTAATCCCCGTTGAGATAGTTAAATTTAAAGAGTTAAATTTAATGAACAAAGAAGTTGGACTTCTTATTTAAGAGTAGAGGAGTAAGATTTTCTAAAATGACATAGGGATGGGCATTTTTGGAAATCACTGAATTCGGATTCAGAAAAATTTATCTTGACTTTAAAAGGTGCAGAAATGGTTTCTGTGCACATTGGTGAAATCGGTTTATCAATCGGAGTCACGATGAATTTTATATTAATTTCTGAACATGCGGGCTTTGCTTGTCGGGCTTGAACTTATGACTAATGGGCCCTAAGCTGTTAGTGGCCTATATTATAAATAAGTTATTGCAGTACAGAAATTACACACAACAGGTCACAAATTTTCGAAAAACCCTAGTTATTTTTCTAAAAGGTGGCCGCCCCCTCTCTCCCTCTGCTCAGTAAAATCCAGCCTGTGATTTTGAATTACAGTCTGGTTTAACGGATCAAATTCGTTAATCTCTTCGTAGAAACTTCTGATAGATTTTCTAGTGCAATCTATCAGAGGGATTAAATATCCGTTCGTGGACCTGATTGAAGAACAGTTCGTCCATCAGTTCCAGGGATATACAACAAGAGCAGAGAAATCTGTTGGTGTCCATAATCTCGCTTCGAGATTGGAGGTAAAAATTTTATAATCGTTATTTAATTTTTACACACACAATTTAATCGTAAGGTTGATACCCATTATGGAATCGTTCCATATAAAATTTTTAAACTTCCGCTGCACCGGGTATCAATCCTAATTGATCTGACCGCCGTTCTCCAACAATCTATGGGAAATACGATAATAGCTCAAAAAACTTCTGCTGATACTCTTCAATAGTCATCGTACCCTGACGCAAACTCAGCAACTCACTGGCTTTCTCCAGTCGGAGAGCAGGAGGAAAATACATCTTTTGGAAAGCTGTGCGAAACTCTGTCCAAGTGGCGGTGCCTTGTGCAGCCACAAAAGGAGCAGACGTGGACTTCCACCACTTCCGCGCACGTCCCTCTACAAGAAAGTCAATGGTCTCCATCTTCTGTTCCTCCGTGCACCGAAATTCACGGAAGCAATTCTTCATGCGTTCCAGCCAATTCTCTGTTGGAAATCGGTGTTCAGATCAATTAGAATTGATACCCGGTGCAGCGGAAGTTTAAAAAAATTTTATTTTATTAATATGGAACGATTCCATATCTGGGTATCAAAACTTTTACGATTAAATTTGTGTAAGTAAAATAAATAATCACAATTAAATATTTTACCTTAAAATCTCGAAGCGAGATTATGGACACCAACAGAATTTAATCTGCTCTTGTTGTATATCCCCGAAACTGATGAACGAACGTTTCTTCAATCAGGTCCACGAATAGAAAACAAAACCCTCTGATTGACTGCACTAGAAATCAATCAGAATTTTGCGTAGAGAATAAATAGATATGATCTGTTAATTCAGATTGTAATTTTTCACAAAAATCACAACCCGAATTTTCTCCTAAAGGAACAGAGGATTTCGAAAATCCCCTTGAAAATTCTAGAGTGTATTTTCGAAAATTGCAATATACAATGTGTATGATTTTCGAACCCAACACCTTTATTTATAGATAATTTCTAGTTATAATTGTATCAGGACTCTAACTCCTTAAAGCCCACAATCCATAACTTAAGCCCAACAAGCCAAGCCTGTTGTTATAGAAATTAATATAAAATTCATCGTGACTCCGATTGATAAACTGATTTCACCAATGTGCACAGAAACCATTTCTGCATCTTTTAGAGTCAAGATAATTTTTCTGAATCCGAATTCAGTGATTTCAAAAAATGCCCATCCCTATGTCATTTTAGGAAATCCCACTCCCTTTAGTTAAGAAGTCCAACTTCTCTTTCATTAAATTTAACTCTTTAAATTTAACTATCTCTGGGGTTTTAGTAATCCATTACTTGTGTAACCCTCAATGGTTCAGGAATACAGCTAGCCGTGGGCTCACAACTCCTTGTGACTTGGAACAACAATTTCTGACTTACCCATCGAATCATGGTAAGAGCGCCTAGCAACATCGCCCCATGATTCCCTAGGTATTACTGATAGTGCCTGCAAGAACCAGTAGATTTTGGTTAGCGTACAGTACGGTCCCTTCATCCATATATCCCGATCGAATCAACAACCATTGGTATATCGAGAGTCGTTCGAGATTCGACAACTATGCATAACATCTTGGAGATCAAATAGTGACATCGCATGTGTTACTAGGATAACCCATTAACCTAAAACACATCATGTACTCTGCCAGAGATTCGTCACACTAATATCTCCTCAGATCGCATAGGATATCCACACTCGCAAGTATGTGATGAATCCTTGACAACAAAGCATCGACTCCTATATGTGTCGTAAGTGTACCCAATCCCGACACCTGATGACCCCAATAGAGTCGGTAAACGAGTCAAAGTACAGTACTAGCATATAGAGTCTCAATTATGTTTCAAGTAATAAGGACTAATGGTGTACAACCAAAACCGCGGACTTTATCCACTCGATAAGTGATAACCACTTGGAAAGTCCGAATAGGGTAGTTCGATCATTCATCATATGAATATCCATTTGCATGCTTTGAACATCTCTATGTTCCATACCAATGAAACGTGGTACTCAGCATCGCAAATGCTAGTCTCAATCTCGAGCGATCCTTATCCTTATATGCGGACGGCTCAATTGACTAGGAACAGTTTAGAATATACAGTGACTATAAGATGTGTTTCATGATAGCCATCCCCATGTGCTACCACATCTTACATACACTATAGTATATTCAAGTTCTTTATCAAAACAACAATAGTATATCATAATATAACAATATAAAGAAAGATAAAGTCAATGCCATTATAAAAGTGTAAATTATATTAAACAAAAGATTGTTTTACATAGAGTCATAAAAGCCCTTAGCCACAAGTTGGCTAACCGGGCACCCACTCTTTCAATCTCCCACTTGCCCTAAAGCCAACTAGTCATACTACGTAATCCCATTGCTTCGCGATGTTTGTCAAAAAATGGTCCTGGCAAGGGCTTAGTAAGCGGATCAACGATATTGTCTGTAGAGGCCACTCTCTCGACACTGATGTCTCCTCTTTCCACGATCTCCCCGATGATGTGGTATTTCCTCAGTACGTGTTTGGACTTCTGATGAGACCTTGGTTCCTTTGCCTGAGCAACGGAACCCGTGTTGTCACAGTACACCGGGACTGGACCAACAGCTTCAGGAATTACACCCAACTCTTGGATGAATTTTCTTATTCAAACCGCCTCTTTAGCAGCAGCTGATGCTGCAATGTATTCTTCCTCAGTGGTGGAATCCGCTGTGGTGTCCTGCTTGGAACTCTTCCAAGAGACAGCACCGCCATTGAGCACGAATACAAATCCAGAGGTTGATTTCGAGTCATCCACGTCACATTAGAAGCTAGAGTCGGTATAGCCTTCCAACTTCAATTCTCTCCCTCCATAAACCATGAATAAATTCTTAGTCCTTTGCAAGTACTTAAGAATATCCTTCACGGCTTTCCAATGCATTTGACCGGGATTGGCTTGGTATCTGCTCGTGACGCTCAGAGCATAGGCCACATCCGGTCTGGTAGATATCATCACTTACATGATACTACCTATGGCTGACGCATATGGCACGTGTGTCATCTTCTCTATCTCTTCGTCAGTCTTGGGACACAGACTTGGATAGAGAAACTCCATGACACATAGGTAGATGTCCTCTCTTGGACTCATCCATAGGAAACCTTTTCAATATGGTGTCGATGTAGGTTGATTGAGTGAGTCCTATCATTCTTTTAGATCTATCTCTATAGATCTGAATTCCTAGAATATAGGATGCCTCACCCAAATCCTTCATCGAGAATCTACCTGATAACCATATCTTTGTTGACTGCAACATCGCTACATCATTCCCCATGATTAGGATGTCATCAACATAAAGTACTAAGAATGTTACCACATTCTTAACTACTTTCTTGTACACGCATGGTTCCTCCGGGTTCTTGATGAAACCAAAATCCTTTATCGTTTCATCAAATTTCTGGTTCCAACTTCTTGATGCTTGTTTGAGACCATAGATTGATCTCTGAAGCTTGCATACCTTATGCTTGCTTCCCATGGATGTGTATCCCTCAGGCTGCATCATATAGATCTCTTCCTTAATTTTTCCATTAAGAAATGCAGTCTTTACATCCATTTGCCATATCTCATAGTCATACCATGCTGCTATGGCAATAAGGATTCTTATGGACTTGAACATTGCGACTGGTGAAAAGATTTCATCATAGTCAACTCCTTGTCTTTGAGTATAACCTTTTGCCACCAATCGTGCCTTGTAGGTCAATACCTTTTCATCAGGCCCAAGCTTTCTCTTGTAGATCCATTTGCACCCAATTGGAACAATTCCATCGGGAGGATCTACTAAAGACCAAACTTGGTTAGAATGCATCGAGTCTATTTCCGATTGCATAGCTTCAAGCCATAAATTTGAATCCGCATCAGAAATTGCTTCCTTGAAGTTTCTTGGATCACATCCAATGACGGGTTCACTTTGATCCCCTTCAAGAAGAAGACCATATCTAATAGGAGGCCTAGAAGTCCTCTCGGATCTCCTAGTAATAGGCGTGTCTTGTGATGATTCTTGAGGTGTAGGATCGCTATTTTGTATCTCGGGTTCTTCTCGAATTTCTTCGAGTTCCATCATCTTGCCTTTCTTATCCAATAAGAAATCCTTCTTCAAGAAGGTGGCATTCCTTGAAACAAACACTTTTGTTTCAGCAGGATGATAGAAATAATATCCGATTGAATTCTTCGGATACCCTACAAAATAACATAAGGTGGATCGACTATCCAACTTATCTCCCACTGTCTGCTTCACGTAAGCAGGACATCCCCAAATCCTCAAGTACGAATACTTAGGAGCTTTGCCATTCCATAACTCGTATGGTGTTTTATTTACTGCTTTAGTGTGGACGTTGTTTAACAACAATACCGCCGTTTCAAGCGCGTAGTCCCAAAACGAAGGTGGGAGCTCAGTGAAGCTCATCATGGATCGAACCATGTCCAACAAAGTTCGATTGCGACGCTCCGAAACACCATTAAGCTGAGGTGTCATAGGAGGAGTCTACTGAGAGAGAATCTCATTCTCTTTTAGATAGTCCAAAAAATCGGTACTTAAGTATTCTCCACCTCGATCCGATCGAAGTGCCTTAATACTTTTACCTAGTTTGTTTTCTATTTCAGCCTTGAATTCTTTGAACCTTTCAAATGCTTCAGACTTATATTTCATTAAATATAAATACCCATACCTAGAATGATCATCAGTAAAGGTAATGAAGTAGGTGTTGCTACATTTAGTACCAATCCTAAATGGACCACAAACATCTGTATGGATCAAATCCAACAGATTTTGACTACGCTCAGGTTTCCCTTTGAAAGGAGATTTAGTCATTTTTCCCTTTAGGCAGGACTCACAAGTAGGTAGAGAGTTAATATCAGACATATCAAACATGTCCTCTTCCACTAGCTTGTTCATCCTCCTTGAGGAAATATGACCTAGCCTAGCATGCCAAAGGTTTGCCGGGTTTTGACTATCGTCCTTCCTTTTAATTGTTGTTACCGGTTTATCAACATAATTAATTGGAACGTCTTTTAATTTTAAGCTATATAGATCGTTTTCAAGTTGTCTATTTCCAATCAAACATTCATTCTTGTAAATATTGCAAATCCCATTTACAAAATTGCAAGAAAAACCATCTCTATCAAGCATAGAAATAGATATAATGTTTTTGACCAAATCCGGAACATATAAAACATCTCTCAAAAATAACTTAAAGTTGTTCTGCAAAATTAAATAAATGTCTCCTATAGCTTTGGCTTCGACTCTAGAACCATTCCCGAGCCTTAGCTGGGTCTTACCCATCCTTAGCTTACGACTTCTTGTCATCACCTGCAAATCATTGCAAATGTGAGATCCACATCCGGTATCCAATACCCAAGAAGAAGTATTAAGCGAAACATTTATTTCAATGTAAAACATACCCTTTGCAGTTCACATCTGTTCGAGGTATTCCTTGCAGTTACGTTTCCAATGACCGGGTTTCTTGCAGTAATGGCAAACGTTTTCATCTTTTATTCCAATTGAAGCCTTGGCCTTTCCCTTATTATTTGGTACAATCTTCTTGGGCGGGGCAGAACGTTTCTTACCCTTTCCACTTGGTCCTTTCTTAGAGTTAGAAGAGGAGCCAACCAAGAGTACCGGTTTATCCTTCTTTAGTGTGGCTTCATATGTGACAAGCATATTGACCATCTCTTCAAGGGTGGCCTCTATCTTGTTCATATTGAAGTTCATCACAAAACCGTCAAACGATGAAGGAAGTGATAGAAGCAACAAGTCCGCGCTAAGTTCATGCTCCAAAGTCAAGTCGAGTGTTACCAACTTTTCAATGAGCCCAATCATGTGCACCCCATGCTCACGGACCGAAGTCCCATCTTGCATGCAGCTCGTCATGAGCTCTCTGACGGTGGCATACCTCTTCGACCTTGACTGAGCTCCAAAGAGTTCCTTGAGGTTCTTGTGAATGTCAGCAGCATTCACGGCATCCTCGAATCTCCTTTGAAGCTCATCAGACATCGAAGCCTGCATGTAGCATTTGGCCTTGATATCATGGTCCCACCATAAATCAAGTTTGGCCAACTCTTCCGGACTTGTATTAGCCGGGGCTTCCTTCGGAGGCGGCTTCTCTAACACGTAGAAAGCTTTTTCCGAAGTAAGAATAATTTTCAACTTATGGAACCATTCCCTATAGTTTGCGCCAGTCAATTTGTTTTGTTCGAGAATTGAAAACAGTGGATTGCGTGGATTCATCGTAATATAATACTGAAGAGGAAACAGACAATAATCAGTGATTTGTTTAATTAATTTACTAAGACATAAAATATGGCGAATTTTATTTTATGAATTACACTCCCACTATTTTAACGATTTCACTACCCTCTAGTGAAAACGGGAAACTGTTTTCCTTAGTGAGAACATGGAATCCAATTGACAAATCATGATCCCGAATAATATCAGCCAACCATAATTTTCAAAAGGTAGAGCCCAATTACTTCCAAAGTAACCCCCATGTTTTTACCTCATGTCCAATAAGGGCCCAATAATATGACGTCATTTATTGTGACATGTCAAGATAACCCATCAATATTAAGTTGTGATGGACGGTCGCCATGTGGATCCCCAATAATATGAACCAATCCCATGGGAGTTCCACCCAACTTACGACATGTGTCGATCCAATGTACAGCTTTCCGACGAACGGGCCCCCCCAATAATATGAGCCGGACCGTATTCGCGGGTAGCATCTCATACATTGATCGTTGATGGAAGGTAGGAATATTTAAACAATATTTAAATTCCCTTTTTATTAATCTTGATATCAATTTTAAATCATATTTAAAATGAGAGATTTTTAATTTTGAAAATTTGTCTCATTTCGCAATTTATGTATGCTTGCGGGATTCATACAATTTTGTCTAAACATGCATACATCAATAATATCATATATTATTTAAGGATGATCGATCCCATTAACTAATCGACCCGTGGTTGCCAATCACGAGTCTAAGTCCAATCCTAGATGATATGTAAGTATGCAATGCAATCCTATTACATTGTGCTTCCAATTTACATTTCTTCGGTCTTCATTGTCTGCTGGGCCCACCATTTCTTCAAATCTTTGTCTCCCACTAAGTCTAATAAATTTACAATAAATTTCGATGACAAATATGGGATACATTTTTAGGGGTGGGAACGGGCCATAATCTAGGCCCACTTTTATTACATATGAAAATCATATTGGGCTATAAACCAAGCCCATTAATAAACACCAACAACAATAAGACAAATGTAAATCACCTAACATACACCTAAAACATTGGTCATGGCAATCGATCATCCTTTTATCCAATAATTAATTCAATAATTAAAATAATTGGATAAACATGCAATGGCATCATAATTAAAAGATAAAATCATATTTTATCTTATCCATCCATAAGATCATATCTTATCATCAATTGTACCAAAATAATTAATTTTATAAAATCTAATTTAACGGATAAAATTTATAAATTTTCCAAAAATTCAAATTTATCCAAAAAATCAATTTTAAAAATTTCGGACTCGAACAATTCGATCCGATGCCTCGTGATCTAATCAAAAACAATTTTCGATCGGATCAAACACTAGAATTTCAAAAATTCAAAATTTTTTTAAAAAATAAAATTTTAATTTTCCGGGTTGCCCGTGCCCCGACCGGGGCTCGGGCTGGGCAGCGACGATCGCTGCCCCGGGCAGCGATACGATCGCTGCCCGTGTTTTGCCCGTCAAAATTTTGATTTTTAAAAAATTTGTTTTGTTACAAAAATCGAGGCTTAAAAATTTTGTAAAATCGATTAATTTAATCGTTTGATCTGAGCAACCTGGCTCTGATACCACTGTTGGAAATCGGTGTTCAGATCAATTAGAATTGATACCCGGTGCAGCGGAAGTTTAAAAAAATTTTATTTTATTAATATGGAACGATTCCATATCTGGGTATCAAAACTTTTACGATTAAATTTGTGTAAGTAAAATAAATAATCACAATTAAATATGTTACCTTAAAATCTCGAAGCGAGATTATGGACACCAACAGAATTTAATCTGCTCTTGTTGTATATCCCCGGAACTGATGAACGAACGTTTCTTCAATCAGGTCCACGAATAGAAAACAAAACCCTCTGATTGACTGCACTAGAAATCAATCAGAAGTTTGCGTAGAGAATAAACAGATATGACCTGTTAATTCAGATTGTAATTTTTCACAAAAATCACAACCCGAATTTTCTCCAAAAGGAACAGAGGATTTCGAAAATCCCCTTGAAAATTCTAGAGTGTATTTTCGAAAATTGCAATATACAATGTGTATGATTTTCGAACCCAACACCTCTATTTATAGATAATTTCTAGTTATAATTGTATCAGGACTCTAACTCCTTAAAGCCCACAATCCATAACTTAAGCCCAACAAGCCAAGCCTGTTGTTATAGAAATTAATATAAAATTCATCGTGACTCCGATTGATAAACTGATTTCACCAATGTGCACAGAAACCATTTCTGCATCTTTTAGAGTCAAGATAATTTTTCTGAATCCGAATTCAGTGATTTCCAAAAATGCCCATCCCTATGTCATTTTAGGAAATCCCACTCCCTTTAGTTAAGAAGTCCAACTTCTCTTTCATTAAATTTAACTCTTTAAATTTAACTATCTCTACGGGGTTTTAGTAATCCATTACTTGGGTAACCCTCAATGGTTCAGGAATACAGCTAGCCGTGGGCTCACAACTCCTTGTGACTCGGAACAACAATTTCCGACTTACCCATCGAATCATGGTAAGAGCGCCTAGCAACATCGCCCCATGATTCCCTAGGTATTACTGATAGTGCCTGCAAGAACCAGTAGATTTTGGTTAGCGTACAGTACGGTCCCTTCATCCATATATCCCGATCGAATCAACAACCATTGGTATATCGAGAGTCGTTCGAGATTCGATAACTATGCATAACATCTTGGAGATCAAATAGTGACATCGCATGTGTTACTAGGATAACCCAATAACCTAAAACACATCATGTACTCTGGCCAGAGATTCGTCACACTAATATCTCCTCAGATCGCATAGGATATCCACACTCGCAAGTATGTGATGAATCCTTGACAAAAAAGCATCGACTCCTATATGTGTCGTAAATGTACCCAATCCCGACACCTGATGACCCCAATAGAGTCGGTAAATGAGTCAAAGTACAGTACTAGCATATAGAGTCTCAATTATGTTTCAAGTAATAAGGACTAATGGTGTACAACCAAAACCGCGGACTTTATCCACTCGATAAGTGATAACCACTTGGAAAGTCCGAATAGGGTAGTTCGATCATTCATCATATGAATATCCATTTGCATGCTTTGAACATCTCTATGTTCCATACCAATGAAACGTGGTACTCGGCATCGCAAATGCTAGTCTCAATCTCGAGCGATCCTTATCCTTATTTGCGGACGACTCAATTGACTAGGAACATTTTAGAATATACAGTGACAATAAGATGTGTTTCATGATAGCCATCCCCATGTGCTACCACATCTTACATACACTATAGTATATTCAAGGTCTTTATCAAAACAACAATAGTATATCATAATATAACAATATGAAGAAATATAAAGTCAATGCCATTATAAAAGTGTAAATTATATTAAACAAAAGATTGTTTTACATAGAGTCATAAAAGCTCTTAGCCACAAGTTGGCTAACCGGGCACCCACTCTTTCATTCTCCGCATCCTCCGATGATTCTCTTCCAACCAATGGCTTAGGACCCATCTACATAAAACGATTCATACTAAAACACCTGCGATCATCTCGACGATGATGATGGTGGTCCCGAAGATTCCCGCGCTCGTCCTCTTCACCCCAGCATCCACCACCACTTCTGTGGCTTTCATCATAATCGGCCATCTGGTCAAAGGTAACAGAGGTTATCCCACGGTCTTACTAGATCTCAAAATTAATGCATGTTCTGATACCAATAAATATAGTGACCAAGCCCGAAATCACTAACTAATCAGAAATTAAGCATGCAATTAAGTATTAAATTGAAATTAACAAATCCGGCGGAAACTTAAACCATAAATACAACCTACACCGGCAGAACAATCGGACTAAATAAAATATTATACAACCCCATCGAACGGAAGGTACTAAAAGTTCAATCTAACAACCTGAACATAAATAGGATCTCCACGCAACCACTGCAGCTCAACGACCGCTGCCACCGGGTCCGTCCAACCTATGTCCTGCCCCATTGAATAGGGTATCCAACACAAAACACTTGAACGTGAGCATAAACTCTAAATAAATAAGTACAAATATACATATACCATGCATGCACATACAATATGAAGGGTACTGGAAAACCTATCCAGAATACTGCTCAGTCAAGGCACCATGGTATGTAGCACGCTGAGCCGTCGCATCAGGAGGTGGCTCCCATACCATAAAACTCGTGGATATATCCGAATCCAAATCCATGGAATCCATCAATTAAAATACTGGGCTGAGCGAACCCTACTACAGGCTATGCAAATCAAGGCATAAAGCTCAACATGTACTTGCATGCCGCATAATATCAATGCACATAATAATACTACACAAAACATGCAAACATAATTTATGTATATTCAACCTGGTATCTCAGAATATGTTCGTACCTCTATTGAGAAAACACAATCACCCTAGCAACTCTAGCAGTCTAGGTACTCAAAATCCATGCCTATAAGAAATAATCACTATATCACTTATTGTGCTCTAAAAGCCTTAACTAAGATATTACATAATCCCTAATCTCTATAGGGATCCAAAGTTAAACATGCGTCCGTATTCAGCCCATTGATGGCGACTGCCTCAAAACTTAGGCGCAGCTCCGCTGTTATCCCCGAAACGCTTCTCCACTCCCGGCTTTTCATTATGACGCTTAGAAACCCATAAAACTGACGAGAAGAAGCTAAGAACGAGAGAGAGAGAAGAGAGAAATGAGAAAGGGAAAATGAGGCTCGGCAACTTTTTTTATAAAAATCGATCGGAACCTCCGATCGCACGATCGGAGCTTCCGATCCTATTGGAGCGTCCGATCCCCTACTTCCGATCCCTCTCTGCCAACCACGTTTCAATCAATAGCTGGTTTCCGACAACCCGATCGGACTTCCATTCATGCTTCGGAGATTCCGATCTCCCTGATGTCATTGCTTACGCATTCTTTTCGATAGGTGTCCCTGGTGATGATCGGAGCCTCCGATCTAAGTTCGGAGCTTTCGATCTCAACTGAGCTTCCGAAGCCTGTTCGGAGCTTCCGTTCTCTTCGAAGCTTAAAGCTCTTACCGAACCATTCCCGATTGTTCTGAATCTGTTTCTCAACTCTTAGACCCATTTGAGGATACTATAACCACGTTTTAGCTAATTAATCATAATTAAGTGCTTGATTAACTTAATTTGGAGACGGGTTACTACAGGCGAGTTGATCTTTTAGAGTACATGGAGAGGGGTGAGCTGCCGAAAGACCCAAAGAATTCTTACAGGTTGAAGCAGCGTAATCTTCGCTTCGTGATGGTGGAGGTTCACGGGATTTCAATCCCGATATTCTCGGGTTCTATTTATGGAAGGGAGGTACCAACTTCGGAAGCCTCTCCTACAAATACTAGGTTTGGTTTCATTGTTTAGGATTCCAATTCTCTTGAGTGCACACACTACTCACTATATTTTTCTATCCTAAAATATGACTTGTGCATCGGAGGGAATGCCCGGAGCACATCCCGGCCCCTCTTAACACTCTTGCTCTTGGTTGCAGGTTTCATCAGGTCAGACTAGCTTCGTTAGCTTGGCCAGGAAGATCACATTATTGAGCATTATCAATATTATTTTTTTATTTTCAGTTAAAAAAATGGACAATAGAAGACACGCATCGCGTGCGTCCGGGTACTTGTGTATATTAAGGAAGATCATATTAATTGGTCTCTTTGTATACTCAACCTCATATTGCAAAAAGAACCCCATAAAATTGTTAAATCACGAAAAATGCTTATCATATTAAAATTTTAAAAGCAAACACCGTAAAAGAATAAATGTTATATTATATATACACAACACATTATATTTATATATTACGTTACACACGCAATGCGTGTGTGTTATCGCTTGTTATTATTATAAATCTATATATATACATATAAATAAAAAAGTTTTTGAAAATAGTAACTTCATGTTTTTTCGCTTAAACATCAATACTATAAGTAGAAAAGGTAACTAATGATAGAAAAATAATAAATTATTGTGGAAAATATTAATTATTGACAATTATTTTACACATACAACAAGAAAAAAATGAATGGATGTCTTAAATTTTGCATAGATGGTCAAGTTATTTATTTTTTTTAAAAAATAATAATAGAGTTTAAATAATATATAATTAAATTTCATGATTTAATATGAGTTAAATAATGAAAAAATTCTTGTGCTAAAAAATATGTCAAAAATTACATGTTTTCGCAAAATCACAACTTTTAAATAAATGAAGTATCAAAATATATATTTATATCTATCATATTAAATATTTAAAAATAAATAACAAATAAAAAAATATTTAAGTGTTAAGAAATTTCAGTTTGTTTAAAAAATTCAAATGTGAATCAATTCCTTGAAAGAGCAGCGCTTCAGCGCTGGATGACTAGCGCTATAGTGCTGCTGCAGGAAACCAGAAAAAAAAAGGAGTTTCGGAAATTCAAAAGACTCGATTGCTGGGCTTCGTTTGACGGGCTTTGATGAGGAATAAAAGGGACACATGGAGACCTAAATAAGGGGGAATTGGCCGCACATCATAGAGCACAATTCACGCACGAATGAGGGAGAACACACACATACAAGACAGAACAAGGGCTGCACGTGAAGAAGGGTTTTGGAAGCAAAGATCAATTATGAAGACGAAGACGAAGACGGCGGAATCTGGGGACAGAGACGCTACTTTGGATTCATTCTTCTTTACTTTTTCTTCTTAAATTCTGAAAGTTGATGTTTAAACTCATAAACATGATTGTGTTTTCTAGATTTGATTGCGTTCAATTACTTGATCACTAGTTTTGTTTTTCCCCAAAAACCATCTATTATGACGGAGGGTTTGGCAAATCCCTACATGTTTATTAGAATAAAAAGAAAGTACAAGAGAGGAGGGCAAAACCAAAGCCTCTCACGAAATTACAAAATTACATAAAAGCAATCAAACCAGAACTGTCTTCACTCTAATATAAGGTAGACCAGAATTGTCTAATCTAAAAATTCCTCTAAGCTTCCGAGCAATATCTGCCGGATGCAATATAGCCGATCCCGAAACCACTCCAAGATTAGCCAATTCATCCGCCGCTCCATTATCTTCCCTAAAAATTTGAGATTTCCGCACCAAAAAAGTCCAAAAAATACTCTGAATTTTAGTCATGATCCCCATAAGCTCCCAAGAAGAAAAGTCAGCATCCAAAATAGCCAAAGCCGCCAAACAATCCACTTCAAGCCAAAGAGAAAACAAGTTATACAAATTGCAGACCTGTAGTTCTCGAAGGATAGTAAGTAACTCGGCTCTGATATTTGAGCCAATACCAATATAATCGTGGAAAGCAATAACCGGTGAGCAATAATGATCCCGGATAATGCCTCCAATACCAGATTCTTCTCCAATATTCGAACACCCAACTGTATTCAGCTAAAAAACAAACATCCGGAGCCAACCACCGAACTATGCGAATGTAAGTGGTCCTCGAAAGGGTATAACTTAATCCCATGGAGGTAGCCACATCCTCAAATCCAGCCCATTGAATCGCCCGAAGCAACCCAACATAGCCAATAAACAAAATAAAATCAAGAATATGTTGAATAATACTAGCCGAGTGGATTGTGATCCCCTTATTTTTGTGCTCGTTCCTAGCCTTCCAGAGAAACCAAATAATGAGAAACGAGATTAATTCCCGGATATGTCCACTCCTACTCCAACCAATAGACACCTTCCAATTAGCGAAGAAATGAAAGTTTTGAACCCGAAAGCGACGGCCAAAGAAATTACACATGCCAACTGCAGGAACACACTCAAAAAAGAGATGATCAAAGGATTCCTGGTTACAACAACCCTGGCAGATCGAAGCCAGAAAAATTCCCCTCGCCTGAAGGATATCATCAACAGGGATCCTTCTAAAAAACCACCTCCAACAAAAATAGAGATAGATGGCATGAACAACTTGGACCAACAACCTGACAGCCATCCGAATTCCTCATGTCGAAAACGAATCATATTTCAAGCAGATTTAACAGAAAATCTACCATTACTAGAAGCCTGTTGCGAAATTTGTGCCTGCAAGTGCACGGTGTCAAGTTTTAATATAAAGTGAGTATAGTGTCGATCCCATGAAGAGTAAAATTGATAATTATTAAGTACTTGTAATTATAATAGTCTAAAATTTATCTAGAAAATCAATATTTGAGATGTTTGCAGAAAAATAAAATAAACAAAGAATTTCAGCTAGCGTGCACACAACTTCAACGAAATATCAATCAGAGGAAAAATGGTCTAGAGGTTTTGATTTCACCTGGTTTCAACAACAACTACTCCTAATTAAATTATTTTCATGAATTCCATTCAATTAATAGCCAAGAACACTTAAGTGTATTATTTTCCTCTCCCAAGTGCCAAATAATATGTATCAAATAAGATTAAATTTCAATATCCCTATTAAAAATCTAGTCCTAGTGATATGTGTAAAACAATGTTCTTCCTAATGCTCCATTAACGTTATATACTCTCCCGAGCTATATAAAAAATTAACGGTTTGTTTTCTATTGGTCATATTCAAAATACCCTCTCCCGAGTGCCAGATTTCAAATAAATATAAAAAATCAATTATTGATCAAGTAATTGAAAGACAATCAATTCTAGAAAAATAATTAATCTACTAGAATTCAATCCAAAAATATCAAAAAGTTGTAGAAGCGTCTCAACCAGGCTACATCAACCTCTAAACTAATAAATTTAGTTCATAATCAAAATATTGCAAAAATAAATCATGTTCATGAAACTAGACATCAAATAAATAATAATAAGTTCAAAAGAAAGAAAACAAATCCGTAGTCGGTCTTCCGTGTCCGGTCGATCTATCTTCGTATTTGTTGATTGATGTTCTTCATGTTTTGCCCAAATTTCTCTTCTCCAAATCTCACGTTTAAGCTCTCTTGATTTCTCTTTTGATGTGCTGCGGCTTCCCCCTCAATTATGTGCAAAAGAATCCCTTCTATATGTGCTTCAAATCCAATAAATAAAAGTCCACGAAAGTCCAAAGGTTTCCTTTCCAAAAATCCCAAAAAATAGACTTTCGCGATGGCGCGGGCGCGCTTGAGAAGAGGGGCGCCTGCGCATATGATTCTGTCCTCTGTACGCTCAAAATTGCTCAACCGGCGCGCCCTCGCATATTCCTCGGGTTTGAAATTCTACATCGCGCGACAATTTTCAAAAAATCATATCTCACAATCTAACCGTCGGATTGAGCTGATATTGTTACAGCAACATCAAAACATCCTAAGCTATATTATGAATGGTGGAGATGGGATTTTGATGCATGAATAATACCCAGTAGTTTTCTGAATTGGTACTCCATAATGCATCCTTCTGCTTCTTTTTGCTACTTTTGCGTCAATCCTTGCAACTCACAAAAACAACAACTAATACACATAATATCCACTCGATATATCACAAAAGTCAAGTCATATCATATATAAATTAAGTTTATAAATTGCACTTATCAAATTCCCTCAAACTTAGACTTTTGCTAGTCCCGGGAAAAACAATAATGAGTAATGTAATCGGCCTCCGAATTTTTACATTTCAAGATTCAATACACATGTAGGCTAATTTTCTCAAGAGTTCTCGTGTGTGTGTGATTCACCAATCTTGTCTATCCTTATCGCTTTCGATAGACTAATGAAGCAAGTTTGTTTCATAGAATCATCAACTCCGCTCTCTAGTTTCAAAATACTCTCCACCAAGTTCAACTTTTACTCACTAAGATCAAAAAAAATTTTCAAGTTATATCAAAGATTTTTCATAACATCGCTGGATTTTGCACCCAGTTTTATTTTCGCCCCATAAATTACTAGCAAACTTATCTATAACTAAAGATAGGATTTGGATTTCAATCCCTTCGTCTATAGCCCAGATGGATCATCAACCCCATTATTTTTTTTTTCGCAAACTTAGCAATGGATCGGTGATTAGAATTTCAATCCCTTTCCAAGCCCGGATGGAGTTGTAAAAAGAAATTTTTTATGTTGCTTTGGAAACTTTTTAGTTATTCATTTTTTTTAAAAAAATTGCTTAAATCATTTCTAAGATCATATAAGTCTACCTCGGTTTTGAATAAAATTCACCAAAGTTAAGAATCAAATCATCCAATCCAGTCACAAAATCACAAAGCTTCTCTAATCACTAGGATCTTGACAATCAAGACATAGTGCATATGGTTGAGAACCAAGATTAAATATAGCTAACATTAAAATTTTTTGACACAAAAAATTATTTTCATCATAGGCCAACACAAGTACACATCTTGTATTCAACTCAAACTAACTCATGAAAAATTTTCAAAATTTTTAAACACATCCCTCCAAACTTAAAATGTGCATTGTCCTCAATGTACAAGATTAAATTAAATCAAGGACACGTACCTTGGGCACCGACCGTCAGTACTCGAAACCATCTTAATCACTCAAAACTCTTCATGCAGGGGTGTCTCTTAAACTCTTGCAGCTCCAAAATTTTCACCTACACAACTCAAAATTATTATTGATGTCTAGTCTCAACATGCACAAAAAAAAAAACAAAAAAACAAAAAAAAAACTAAAGAATAAAAATAACGCAAATAAAAATACTAGCTTGGGTTGCCTCCCAAGAAGCGCTTAGTTTATAGTCCATAGCCTGACTATATGCTCATTTTAGCCCGGTTCCACTTTGTTGGAGGATTTTCCCTTTTCCTTCACCCTCCAAACATATTCTACAACCCTCTTGATCTTTGGTTTCTTTTTCTTCTTCTTCTTTAGCACCAGCAGATCCTTCTCTCTTAGCACTTCTATATCACTAACATCTGCACGACATCTTTCCATCTTCTTTGATTCTTCAATCATGAACACCTTCTCCTTGGATGGATTGTTAGCCTCTTTGAACACATTAAAAGTAACTTTCTCACCGTCACACCCATCGTCAATGCAACTTTCTTAACCTCTATCTTGGCATCAGCAGTAGCCAATAATGGTCTCCCCAAAATCAACGACATATTATCATCCTCTTCCATATCTAGCACAATAAAATCTGCAGGAAAAATAAACTTATCTATTTTTAACAAAACATCCTCAATGATTCCACGCGGATATTTGATAGATCTATCAGCAAGCTGCAATGCGATTGTCGTGGGCTTCACATCTCCAAGTCCTAAACTCCTGAAAATAGATAAAGACATTAAGTTAATGCTAGCTCCTAAATCACAAAGTGCTTTATTAAAATTAGAAGAACGGATAATACAAGGAATCGTAAAACTCCCTGGATATTTTAATTTCTGTGGTAGCTTCTTTTGCAGGATAGCACTGCACTCTTCAGTCAAATTCACCGTTTCAAAATCTTCCAACTTCCGCTTCTTAGACATCACCTCTTTCAAGAATTTGGCATAGTTTGGCATTTGCAGCAAAGCATCGGCAAACAGAATATTGATGTGAAGTTTCTTGAAGATCTCAAGAAACTTGGAAAACTGTTCATCCAAAGACTTCTTCTTGAATCTCTGAGGATATGGAAGCTTTGGCTTAAACATAGGTTTCTCTTCAGGCTCATCCTTCAACTCCATAGGCTCTTTCTCACTAACTTCAACCTCTTCAACTTTAGACTCATGGACTCCAACCTCTTTTCCACTTCTCAACTCGATGGCCTTGCAATGTTCAATAGGATTCACTTCGGTATTACTTGGGAACTGACCTCGATTATTATCTTTCAGTGCATTTGCCAGCTGCCCAATATTATTCTCCGTAGATTTTAGCACAACGCCCATATTGACCCCATGTGTCTCCAAGCTGTGAAGGCGAGACTCAGTCTTTACCATCCTCTTACTCGATTCCTGCACAAAAGTACAAACCACATCTTCCAAAGAAGGCTTACCCTCATCTTTGTTTGTATTGAACCCCGGAGGAGGATTCAACATATTTTTGTTGTTCACATAAGAAAAATTTTCATGATTACTGTGGGCACCTCAGCTGCTAATCAAATCTTAAAGGGCGATTAATAACTAAAATAGTTAATCTGCAATACCGGACATTTGACGACGCAAAAACGCGTTGCAAAAAGATCGACAAATTTTTTTTTAAGAAAACCTTGATGCGCTGGCGCGGGCGCGCCCAAGGCTCGGGTCAAGGCACCCAAAGTGCCTTGGTTAGGCACGGCCGCGCCTCCTAAGCTGAGCGGGCGCGCCTAGGCCTCAGATTCCACTCCTTAACAGCTGAAAAATGAAGGTTTTGCCCCTGTTTTGAATCTCAAACATCATCTAACTTTTCAACCATGATACATGCTTCAAAATCTAAGCAAAAACATTAATAACCATGATCTAACCAAGCAACAAAACATGGAACTTGATATACAACCCACAAGATCTTCTATACTCTTGTTCTTGACAAACATACGTATCTATATGTTCACAAGTTCTCAGTACAAGACAAACTCAAGTTCAAGATACAAAGGTTGACATCAACTCTACGTCTTATACCCGAAATCACCACATGCTAATCTTGCTATCTCGATCTATAACGATCTCTCTGTCCAGCTTCTGCCCCACCTATTGCCATGCACACATACAAAACACAGCAATAGTCGGATAACTCCGGTGAGAAATACAATTCCCAGCATAAATAACATAACATGCAAGATAATAAACATGAATGCAATGCATGTTCCAAAAGTAGGCTATCAATTCTGATAACAATAGAATTTTGGTTCTTGGGATCCCGAGGAATAAAACCTTAACCAATCACCAACTCACCAATCGAAGTGACGTCAAGTATCTCATTTCCCCTGAATTTGGTGCAACTATAGTTAGTAATCTAGCTCTGGAAGTAAATCTACATTCCGTGCCACTCAACTATAGCCCTCCAAACGTCATATGCACTCTAGGCCTTTCTGCCCTCTGTGCTTTTCAGGATGGAGTTCAAGATGTATGCAACATAATCTGTATGCATTAAAAACTGTATAACATATTGAGCATCAATCAAATAAGCACGTAAAGAAACAAAATCATCTAATCACATAAGACACATAATCAAACAAGTATGTGCTTAACAAGGGAATACTCGAGAATCATATCTATCTCGAGTGTTCTATCCCATCTAGATATGCTGTCATTTATACCTTTCAATGTCGAGTCTGACAATACTTAAACTCTGCTAACATAACATGATGAACATATATCAAAATCTGCTCAAGTCATGGCTACTTGCTCAATGCAAACAAACTTCAAACCTTCTTCAATTTTTTTGCCGATTCAAGTCCGGAGTCCCGAATTCTAATAATGCAAAACAAGGCTGAAAATGAAGTGATAATAAGCTATCAAATCAACTACCAACTCCATCTAGACATAGCTACTTCAATAGGCTTGAAAGTGTAGCAATTCCAAATTCGACGGCGTAACGGCTAAAAACCGATAACCGAAACCATATCAAAATCAATTCAACAATCAATACAACTCATAATATTCAAGATATCAACATGTAATCACACGTCCAATAAAAATCAGAAATTGGAGATTTTTGAAATAGCTTCAGAAATTCATATAAAATCTGAACAACAGTCTTTTTCCAAACCGTCTGCGAATACGTAACCGGTACTAGCTCAATCACATATATAATTAGAAATAAGAACATCCCATCTTTACCATAAAAATAAAGTATGAAAGAACTCAATAAAAGTTGTACCAAAACGAAGCTCTCAAAGCGGTGATCGCAGATATATATTTATCTTGAATTTCTGACGCCCGGATCACAAGATATCGAAGCTTTAACCGGATGAAAATGGCGTCCAAAAGGGTTCCACCGTCTCTGCCCTTTCTTTTCTTTTTATTCTGACCTTTTTCATGTGAATAAGATATATTACAAGTAGGATTTAAGATATATATAGCCAAATTGCAGTTTTGTCCTTGAACTTTTGGCTATTTGCAATTCAGTCCCCGAAAAATCAATTTAATTCAATTTCAATCCTTATTCATTTAAGAATATTAGAATTTAATTCTAAACTCTAAATATTCCCAAATTAAATATTCTCGAATTAAAATTAAATAATCCCGGGCCTTACATTTCTCCCCCACTAAAGCATGAGTTCGTCCTCAAAATCATAAGCAAGTTGTATATGCAATCTGTATACACATAAGATAATGAAATAACGGAAAACAAAATAAGAACTCACATCAATGAAACAACTCTGGAAATCTCTGAAAGAGTAGGTGCCCTGTGAGCCAACTTGTGGCTAAGGGCTTTGATGACTCTTTGTATAAACAATATTTTGTTTAATATAATTTACACTTTTTAATGGCAATGACTTTATCTTTCTTCAAATTGTTATATTGTGATATACTATTGTTGTTTTGATAAAGACCTTGAATATACTATAGTGTATGTAAGATGTGGTAGAACATGGAGATGTCTATCATGAAACACATCTTATAGTCACTGTGTATTCTAAACTATTCCTAGTCGATTGAGCCGTCCGATAATAAGGATAAGGATCGCTCGAGTTTGAGACTAGCATTTGCGATGTAGAGTACCACGTTTCATTGGTAAGGAACATAGAGATGTTCGAAGCATGCAAATGGATATTCATACGATGAATGATCGAACTACCCTATCCAGACTTTCCAAGTGGTTATCACTTATCGAGTGGATAAAGTCCGCGGTTTTGGTTGTACACCATTAGTCCTTACTACTTGAAACATCATTGAGACTCTATATGCTAGTACTGTGCTTTGACTCGTTTACCGACTCTATTGGGATCATCAGGTGTCGGGATTGGGTACAGTTACAACACATATAGGAGTCGATGCTTTGTTGTCAAGGATTCACCACATACTTGCGAGTGTGGATATCCTATGCGATCTGAGGAGATATTAGTGTGACGAATCTCTGGCCAGAGTACATGATGTGATTTAAGAAATGGTTTCTTAGTAGCACATGCGATGTCACTATTTGATCTTCAAGATGCATTGCATAGTTATCAAATCTCGAACGACTCTCGATTTACCAATGGTTGTTGATTCGATCGGGATATATGGATGAAGGGACCGTACTGTACGCTAACCAAAATCTATTGGTTCTTGCAGGCACTATCAGTGATACCTAGGGAATCATGGGGCGATGTTGCTAGGCGCTCTTACCATGATTCGATGGGCAAGTCGGAAATTGTTGTTCCGAGTCACAAGGAGTTGTGAGCCCACAGCTAGCTGTATCCCTGAACCATTGAGGGTCACACAGTGTAATGGATTTTTAATCCCCGTTGATATAGTTAAATTTAAAGAGTTAAATTTAATGAACAAAGAAGTTGGACTTCTTATTTAAGAGTAGAGGAGTAAGATTTCCTAAAATGACATAGAGATGTGCATTTTTGGAAACCACTGAATTCAGATTCAGAAAAATTTATCTTGACTTTAAAAGGTGCAGAAATGGTTTCTGTACACATTGGTGAAATCGGTTTATCAATCGGAGTCATGATGAATTTTATATTAATTTCTGAACATGCGGGCTTTGCTTGTCGGGCTTGAACTTATGACTAATGGGCCCTAAGCTGTTAGCGGCCTACATTATAAATAAATTATTGCAGTACAGAAATTACACACAAGAGGTCACAAAATTATTTTCGAAAAACCCTAATTTTATTGAGTGTGGCCGCCGCCCCCCTCCCCTCTGCTCGAAAAATCCAGTCTGTGAATTTTGAATTACAGTCTGGTTTAACGGATCAAATTCGTTAATTCTCTTCGTAGAAACTTCTGATAGATTTTCTAGTGCAATCTATCAGAGGGATTGATTATCCGTTCGTGGACCTGATTGAAGAACAGTTCGTCCATCAGTTCCAGGGATATACAACAAGAGCAGAGCAATCTGTTGGTGTCCATAAATTTCGATTCGAGATTGGAGGTAAAAATTTGTAATTGTTATTTAATTTTTACACACACACAATTTAATCGTAAAGGTTTGATACCCATTATGGAATCGTTCCATATAAAATTTTTAAACTTCCGCTGCACCGGGTATCAATCTTGATTGATCTGATCGCCGTTCTCCAACAATCTCTGTCTCATATTTGACTCAGTCTCCCAAGTCTCTTCTTCTATGCCATGTCGACTCCACTGAACATTGACTAGTGAATCGTCTTGTTTCTGAGCTGTTTATCTTTGCTATCAAGAATCTGAATAGGTTGCTCAAAATAACTGAGAGTCTCGTCAAGTTCAGCTTCATCAGGCTGAAGAATATGGAAAGGATCAGGCTGATACTTCCGCAGCATAGAGACATAGAATACATCATGAATACTAGACAAAGATGGAGGAAGAGCGAGTCGATAAGCAAGATCGCCTATCTTCTCAATAATCTCATAAGGACCGATAAAACGCAGAGATAATTTTCGTCTCTTGCCAAATCTGACTGTACCTCTGAACAGAGAAATCTTCAAGAAAACTCTGTCTCCCTGATCAAAAGATAGAGGTATTCTTCTTATATGCGCATACTTTGCTTGTCTGTCCTGAGCTATTTTCATTATTTTCTGTATAAGCTTCACTTTTTAAGTCATTTCTCGGATCATATCCGGCCCAAAATCTGGTACATCTGAGATATCATCCCAATATAATGGTGATCTACATTTCTTTCCATACAGTGCTTCAAATGGAGCCATTTCAATGCTCGTCTGATACTGTTATTATAAGAAAATTCTGCAAGTGATAATGAATCTTGCCAGCTAGTACCAAATTCTAGTACTACAGCTCTCAGCATATCCTCATGTGTCTGGATAGTCCGCTCTGACTGTCCATCTGTTTGAGGATGATATGCAGTACTCAGATGCAATTGAGTACCAAGAGCTTTTTGCAAGCTATGCCACAAGTGTGATGTAAATCTATGGTCTCGATCTAAAACGATAGAATTAGGAACACCATGTAATCTTACCACTTCTCTGATGTAGATATCTGCCATCTAATCATGTCTGTATGTCATCTTGTACGGAATGAAACATGCTGATTTCGTTTAACGATCAATAATCACCCAAATGGCATCGCACCCTCTGGATGAACGTGGTAGCTGTGTAACAAAATCCATGGAAATATGATCTCATTTTCATTCTGGAACTGATAAACTCTGTAATATACCACCTGGTTTCTTTCTTCTTTCACCTGTTGGCAATTCAAACATTTAGACACAAAATCTGTGACATCTGCTTTCATCTATTTCCACCAATACTGTGTCTTCAGATCATTATACATTTTTCTGTCACCAGGATGAATATTGAATCGACTGCTGTGAGCCTCTTTCAATATCTACTGTTTCAAATCTGAAATATCTGGAACAACTAGTCTGTTATTCACATATAAAACATCATCAGCACTGACCTGATATTCAGATTGATGCCCAGATCTGACCATATCAAATACAAATCCAGAAATACAACAATCTTTCACCAAATGAGATACACCGATCGTAGATAAGGATAATGAACATACCTTTCTACTCAAGGCATCTGCAGTTGCATTGGATTTTCCTGGATAATATTTAATCTCGCAATCAAAATCTTTCAGTAAATCAAGCCATCTACGCTATCTCATATTCAATTCTGACTGCGAGAATAGATATTTTAAGCTTTTATGATCAGAAAAGATTTCAAACTTCTCACCAAAAAGATAATGTCGCCATATTTTCAATGCAAAGACGATAGCGACAAGCTCCAAATCATGGATAGGATACCGAGTCTCGTGTGGCTTCAACTGTCTCGAGGCATAAGCAATAACATGCCCTTGCTACATAAGCACACAACCCAGAACTTTGTGAGAAGCATCACAATATACAACAAAATCACCCGTACCTGATGGAATTGTCAAGACAGGTGCACTTGTAAGCTTCTTCTTCAACTCTACGAAACTAGTTTCACAAACTTCAGTCCAAACATACGGCTTATTTTTTTGATTCAATTGCGTAATAGGCTTGGCAATGCTGGAAAAATCTCTGATAAATCGACGATAATATCCTGCTAAGCCCATGAAACTCCGTATTTCTGGCACTGACGTAGGTCTAGGCCAATTAAGTACAGCCTCTACCTTGCTTGGATCCACTGAAATACCATCACCTGAAATAATATGCCCAAGAAACACAAATTTCTACAACCAAACTCACATTTCGATAACTTGGCATATAATTTCTCAGTTCTCAAAGTCTGTAAGATGATTCTGAGATGTTCAGCATGATCATGCACATTCTTGGAATATATCAAGATATCATCAATAAAAATAATGACAAAGTCATCTAAGTATTTCTGAAACACTCTATTCATCAATCCCATAAATACTGCAGGAGCATTGGTTAAACCAAAAGGCATGAAAATGAATTCATAATGTCCGCACCTTGTTCTGAAAGCAGTTTTAGGGATATCTTCATCTCTTACCCTTAATTGATGATATCCAGATCGCAAATCAATTTTAGAATAGATAGCTGAACCCTGTAACTGATCAAACAGATCATCTATTCTAGGCAGTGGATATTTATTCTTTATCGTTACCTTGTTCAGTTGACGATAATCGATACATAACCGCATTGAACCATCTTTCTTTCGTACAAACAGTACCGGAGTGCCCCAAGGTGAAACGCTTGGCCTAATGTACCCTTTGGCCAACAAATCTTCCAACTAATCCTTCAACTCCGTCAATTCAATAGGTGCCATTTTGTAAGGAGCTTTGGATATTGGTTGCGTACATGACATTAACTCAATGCTGAAATCTATTTCTCGAACTGGAGGTAAACAAGGAATTTCATCAGGAAATACATCAGCGAATTCATGCACCACTTGGATATCTATCACTGGTGGACTGGATTTCAATACATCGATTGCATAAATCAGAAATCTTTCTGCACCTTTCTGCAATAAACGTGTCATAGATAACACAGATATCAAAGGGATCTTGGCTCGAGAACCCTTACCATAGAATTTCCATTCATATTCCATGTCTGGTCTGAATCTAACCACTTTGTGGAAACAATCTACAGTCGCCCTGTACTTGGTTAACATGTCTATACCGATATTGCAATCGAAATCTGATAATCCAAGTACTATGCAATCCAAATCTATCACATTCCCGTCATATTGTAGTGCATAGTTTCAAATCAGTCTAACAGAAACAATGCCTTCACCCAAAGGTGAAGAAATAGCAACAACAGTAGGCAATGACTCAGACGATAAAGAATGCATCATTACAATTTTTTCAGATATGAATGTATGTGATGCACCTGTATCTATCAAACATAGGCAGGATAACCAGAAATAGAGAAGTTACCTGCTATGACATCGTCAGATGCTGCCTGAGCCTGATCCTCAGTAAGTGCAAATACTCGAGCATGTTTCCTAGGAGGTTAAGTCACAGTCTTGCTTCCTCGTGGTCGAGTCTGTTGCTGTGGCTGGAATGAATGCACTGATTGCCTTTCTTCTTGACGAACTGGTCGAGAAGAACTTGCACCCGTTGCTCGTTGAGGACACACCTTGGCATAGTGACCTGGTTGGTGACAAATATTAAAATTACCTGACACACCTCTGCACTGATCAGTAGTATGTTGTCCACCACATTTACCACAAAACACTCTTGACTCACTAGATCTCTGCCCTGTACCAAACAGCCTCTGTCCACTTGAACTAGAGGAACTACTGCCTGACTTCTTAAACTGTTTACCTTTTGGCCTGAATCTAGAATCCTTTCTGCCACTGCTTCCTCCCTCAAATTTGGGATATGGTTGCTGAAACTATGGCGGATTCTGTGGCACTGATGCTGATACAGGCTGTGGAGATGGCTGTGGAATAAATGGTGCTCCTCTTTGTCGCAATAAACCTGTTTCTTCTCCCTTAGCTTTATTCAGTGCTTCAGCAAAATTATTGGGTCGTCCACTGTTCACTAGAGTAAACACATCTGGATTAAGGCCATTAATAAATATATCTACCATGGCTTCATCAGTCGCTGCTATATGTGGGGCAAATTTCAAAAGACTTGAAAATTTGGCCACATATTCTTCAATGTTCAAGTTGCCTTACCTCAGATTGGCAAATTCAGCACCCTTATATTTCCTGTAGGAGACTGGAAAGAAACGTTGATAGAATTTGGTTTTAAAGACAGTCCAGGTGATAGTCGTACCTTGATGTTCCAACACCCGTTTTGTCGTAATCCACCAACTTTTGGCAACTTCATAAAGTTGATGTATTACAAGTCTAATACGACGATCATCGGTATAATCAAGTGAGTCAAACAGCTGTTCTATATCTTCTAGCCAATTCTCACAGTCAACTGAATTTTCTGTTCCTTTCAGTTTTGGCTGTTTGAACGACTGAAATCGTTTCAGCAATGTCTCCATCGGCGTAGCAGTAGCATCCATAGAATCAACAGATGTACTACCCTGTGCATTCTGAGGTTCAGCAACTGGCGGTGGTACTAGTGCTGGTTCAGCTTGGGGAACAGCCATTGTCTGTCGAGTAACTGGTGCTTTGCGGGGAGACATATCTGATTGTCAAACAGATTAGTGCATAAACAATAACATATTCTGCAATTTATTCCATCTTTCTCTGATTAGCATTCTCATGAGTTCTCATAAGAATTCAGGTTCTGATCGAGGCTGGTCTGGAATACAATTGCATATAGAGCATGCAGTAGCAATGAAAGCACATAATCATGCAATCACATAAATCGTGCAATATAAAGCATGCTCACCTATAATGCACATAATCAGATACAACATGTAGTCTTATGCAATATCAAGAAATCAAACAGACTCAATCTACCCCGCTCATCAACTTATATCTTAAGCCAGAAACTTACGCTCTGATACCACCTGTTGTGGGGACCTCGGGTGCTAATCAAATCTTAAAGGGCGATTACTAACTAAAATAGTTAATCTGCAATACCGGACATTTGGCGACGCAAAATCTTACATTTGGCGACGCAAAAACGCGTCGCAAAAATATCGACAATTTTTTTTTTTTTAGAAAACCTTGACGTGCGGGCGGGCCCAAGGCTCGGGTCAAGGCACCCAAAGTGCCTTGGTTAGGCGCGGCCGCGCCTCCTGAGCTGAGCGGGCATGCCTAGGCCTCGGATTACACTCCTTAGCAGCTGAAAAATGAATGTTTTGCCCCTGTTTTGAATCTCAAACATCATCTAACTTTTCAACCATGATACATGCTTCAAAATCTAAGCAAAAACATTAATAACCATGATCTAACCAAGCAACAAAACATGGAACTTGATATACAACCCACAAGATCTTCTATACTCTTGTTCTTGAAAAACATACGTATCTATATGTTCACAAGTTCTCAGTACAAGACAAACTCAAGTTCAAGATACAAAGGTTGACATCAACTCTACGTCTTATACCCGAAATCACCACATGCTAATCTTGCTATCTCGATCTATAACGATCTCTCTGTCCAGCTTCTGCCCCACCTATTGCCATGCACACATACAAAACACAGCAATAGTCGGATAACTCCGGTGAGAAATACAATTCCCAGCATAAATAACATATCATTCAAGATAATAAACATGAATGCAATGCATGTTCCAAAAGTAGGCTATCAATTCTGAGAACAATAGAATTTTGGTTCTTGGGATCCCGAGGAATAAAACCTTAACCAATCACCAACTCACCAATCGAAGTGACGTCAATTATCTCATTTCCCCTGAATTTGGTGCAACTATAGTTAGTAATCTAGCTCTGGAAGTAAATCTACATTCCGTGCCACTCAACTATAGCCCTCCAAACGTCATATGCACTCTAGGCCTTTCAGCCCTCTGTGTTTTTCAGGATGGAGTTCAAGATGTATGCAACATAATATGTATGCATTAAAAACTGTATAACATCTTGAGCATCAATCAAATAAGCACGTAAAGCAACAAAATCATCTAATCACATAAGACACATAATCAAACAAGTATGTGATTAACAAGGGAATACTCGAGAATAATATCTATCTTGAGTGTTCTATCCCATATAGATATGTTGTCATTTATACCTTTCAATGTCGAGTCTGACAATACTTCAAATCTGCAAACATAACATGATGAACATATATCAAAATCTGCTCAAGTCATGGCTACTTGCTCAATGCAAACAAACTTCAAACCTTCTTCAATTTTTTTGCCGATTCAAGTCCGGAGTCCTGAATTCGAATAATTCAAAACAAGGCTGAAAATGAAGTGATAATAAGCTATCAAATCAACTACCAACTCCATCTAGACATAGCTACTTCAATAGGCTTGAAAGTGTAGCAATTCCAAATTCGACGGCGTAACGGCTAAAAACCGTTAATCGAAACCGTATCAAAATCAATCCAACAATCAATACAACTCATAATATTCAAGATATCAACATGTAATCACACGTCCAATACCAATCAAAAATTGGAGATTTTCGAAATAGCTTCAGAAATTCATATAAAATTTGAACAACAGTCTTTTTGCGAACAGTCTGCAAATACGTAACCGTTACTAGCTCAATCACATATATAATCAGAAATAAGAACAGCCCATATTTACCATAAAAATAAAGTATTAAAGAACTCAATAAAAGTTGTACCAAAACGAAGCTCTCGGAGCGGTGATCACAGATATATATTTATCTTGAATTTCTGACGACCGGATCTAAACTTTAAATATTCTCAAATTAAATATTCTCGAATTAAAATTAAATAATCCCGGGCCTTACAATTACACAAGCAAGGATGGTAAGTATTAGGGACAGGGTTACCTCGATAGCCTCCATTACCTCTTTGATTGATGTACTGAGCTTGTTCATGAGGATGAGATTCCTCGATGACAACCTGCACACCAGCTGGATCTGCGACACTCACCTTGTTCAATGCAGCGACTTGCGTAGTTAATGCATATAATTGTGCGGTTATTGAGGTCAGAGGATCCACAACATACACCGCATTATTGACTCCCATACGTTCAGATGACCATTGATAACTATTGATCGTCATTTGTTCCAGCATATCATAGGCCTGAATGGGGTCCTTTGAAAATATTGTTCCCCCAGCTGCAGAATCCACTGATATCCTTGTAGGCATGTTCAAACCATTGAAGAAAAGCTCTATTTCTTCCCAATCTGCAAAATTATGGTTAGGAAAACATCTAAGTAAATCCTCATACCTTTCCCACGCCTCGTAGTGTTGCTTAGAATCTATCTGCCTGAAAGTGCTAATTTTTATCTTCAGTTGTGTGGATTTTTCCGTTGGAAAGTATTTCCCAAGAAACTTGACCGCCATTTCCTCCCAAGTAGTTATGCTTCCTAGCGGCAACGACTGCAACTAGCTCCTTGCCTTGTCCCTGAGAGAAAAAGGAAATAACCGTAAGCGAATAATATCCTCAGGAACACCGTTCATCTTTACCGTATTAGTAATCTCCAAGAAGGTTCGCAGTTGTAGATGAGGATCAGCAGTTGCACTCCCATTAAACTGGTTCTGTAGAACCATGTTGATCAACGCCGTCTTCAGTTCAAAGTTGTTTGCATTTATCGTCCCTCGAGCGATTCCAGAATAGTGAGCGTGGATCGTCGGCCGGAAGTGATCTCTTATTGGCACAAAAGGAGCTTGATTTTCTTCAGCCAAATTTTGTTGCTCTTCTTCTTGCCTTGCTCTTCTTAAAGCACGTGCAGTTCGTTCGATCTCCGGATCAAAAAGTAGGGAATTCGCACTTTGAGATCTTCGCATAAATTGCAATGAAGAACAAAAGAAATCAATTAGTACTTTAAAATAAAATAAAATAAAATATCTAAATTAAAACTTAGACTAATTGGTAACAAGACTAAACAAAATCAAAAATTATTCCCCAGCAATGACGCCAAAAACTTGTTGCAAAATTTGTGCCCGCAAGTGCACGGTGTCAAGTTTTAATATAAAGTGAGTAGAGTGTCGATCCCCCGAGGAGTAAAATTGATAATTATTAAGTACTTGTAATTAGAATAGTCTAAACTTTATCTAGAAAATCAATATTTGATATGTTTGCAGAAAAATAAAATAAACAAAGAATTTCAGCTAGCGTGCACACAAATTCAACGAAATATCAATGAGAGGAAAAATGTCTAGAGGTTTTGATTTCACCTGGTTTCAACAACAACTACTCCTAATTAAATTATTTTCATGAATTCCATTCAATTAATAGCCAAGAACAGTTAAGTGTATTATTTCCCTCTCCCGAGTGCCAAATAATATGTATCAACTAAGATTCAACTTCAATATCCCTATTAAAAATCTAGTCTTAGTGATATGTGTAAAACAATGTTCTTCCTAAGGCTCCATTAAAGTTATATACTCTCCCGAGTTATATAAAAAATTAACGATTTGTTTTCTATTGGTCCTATTCAAAATCCCCTCTCCCGAGTGCCAGATTGCAAATAAATTATTGATCAAGTAATTGAAAAGACAATCAATTCTAGAAAAACAATTAATCTACTAGAATTCAATCCAAAAATATCAAAAATTTGTAGAAGTGTCTCAAGTAGGCTACATCAACCTCTAGACTAAGAAATTTAGTTCATATTCAAAATATTGCAAAAAAATAAATCATGTTCATGAAACTAGACATCAAATCGATAATAATAAGTTCAAAAGAAAACAAATCCGTAGTCGGTCTTCCGTGTCCGGTCGATCGATCTTCGTATTTGTTGATTGATGTTCTTCAAGTTTTGCCCAAATTTCTCTTCTCCTAATCTCACGTTTAAGCTCTCTTGATTTCTCTTGTAATATGCGGCGACTTCCCCCTAAATTATGTGCAAAAGAATCCCCTTTTATATGTGCTTCAAATCTAATAAATAAAAGCCCACGAAAGTCCAAAGGTTTCCTTTCCAAAAAACCCAAAAAACTGACTTTCGCGATGGCGCGGGCGCGCTTGAGAAGAGGGGCGCCCGCACATATGATTCTATCCTCTGTACGCTCAAAATTTCTCAGCCGGCGCGCACGCGCATGAAGATAGGCGCGCTCGTGCATATGCCTCGGGTTTGAAATTTTGCATTACGCGACAATTTTCAAAAAATCATATCTCACAATCTAAACGTCAGATTGAGCTGAAATTTTGACAGCAGCTTCAAAACATCCTAAATTATTATGAAGGGTGGAGATTGGATTTTGATGCCCGAATAATTCCCATTAATTTTTTGAAGTTGTTACTCTATAATGCATCCTTCTGCTTCTTCTTGCTACTTTTGCATCAATCCTTTCAACTCACAAAAACAACAACTAATACACATAATATACACTCGATATATCACAAAAGCCATGTCATATCATATATAAATTAAGTGCATAAATTGCACTTATCCAAGCCTTCCAAATAGCTATATCTTTTGAAACAGGGTGAATGGGTGATAATTGTGTTTTATATGCATATTTTTGTGATTGTTTTTCATTCATTCATATGTTATTGTTGTTGTTTTATTTAGTTTTAGCATATTTCATTCATTTGTCTGCATAATACTCTTCCTGGTTCATTTTGTAGGAAAATTCAGAAAAAAAATAAGATTTTGGACAGCTTTACACTCGCTCGAGCGGATGGTTATGCTCGCTCGAGCGAGCCCGAGTAGACAGGAAAAATTTCAGAAGGTTTCTCGCTCGAGTGCATCTTGTGCTCGCTCGAGCGAGAGAGAAGGAATCACCGAGACAGAGAAGTTCTCGCTCGAGCGAACTTTGTGCTCGCTCGAGCAAGAAAGACGGGCCAAGAAATTTTTCGACCAAGAATGACGGGCTGAGTTTTATTTTTAGAAAATTCCTTGGCCGAGTAGGATTCAATCTTTTGAATATTTGGGCATATAAATAGGTCTATTAGCATCAGATTAAGGGTTCCGGATGCAGATTGAAGGATCAAGAGGCGACCAACATCATCTTTCATTCTACTCTTCTTCTTTTATTTTATTTTTGATTTTTAGTTGATATTTCAGATTAAAAACTTTGATTGTGAATCATGTTAAAGATTGAGTATTCTTTCTTTTCAATCAAGGACACGTGATTGGGCCGGAAAAATTTATGTAGAAAATGTGGATGTTTATTTGGGATTTTTCAGAATTGATTTTATTTTATTGATTGTTAGATTTATATTTTTCTTGTGAATAGCCTGATCATCTGTTTGCTTGCATGTTAATCGGTCCTAATTTGACAGAGGAGGGATTTATTTCGATCACTTTAATAATCAATACATGGTAAAACCTACTAGAAATAGAATTCGGTTTCAGTGTGCAGTTTAGGTAAAAACTGAATTCTCACAGATCTTCATGCGTTTGAATTTTATTAGAATTACGAAAAATTAATCCGTTAATATTTGAATGTGTTTGATTGTTCTAGAAATAGACCTTTGAACAAAGTAGGAGAATTCTCGTAATTTAAGATTAAATCCGAGTCCTGAATCGACTACAAGTTACATGTTTTGTCCGATACCTACGTGTGTCCTTGATCGAACTTTTCCCATATTTGAATTTAATCCAAAAATTCTGCTGCGTTTTAATTGAACTTTAGTTGCAATTTAATTTCTTAGTTAAAATCTGAAAAACATCACTTTTATTGATTAGTCTAGATTAAGTAGGAATAATCATATTTTGGTATTCATACATATACAGTCCCTGTGGGTTCGATATCTGAACCTTTGTCCACTTTACTATTACTTGACCTGGTGGTAGCGCTCAGTCGTGTCGCGCCCAAATTACTCGACTCCAAACAGATAAATAAATTATGTAGCAGTGAGAGTAAGGATCGTTTCCACGAGGAAAGTGAAATTTAAGTAGTTCTTAAAAATACAGAAATTAAATAAAATGGGTTTTTGAGTTTTGAAATTACTACTAAAAATTTAAAGCAATTTAAATTAAATCTTATCACTACTCTGCAAAAATTAAAATAAGAAAGATCAATAAACTAACGAGACTTGGTATCGGTCGACTACACCCTTGAAATTATTTACTCGATCATCGATTCCCTAAAAATAATTAATTCACATTGAATATTCATCATTGGAAATTTAATTCATGTTTCACCTTAATTTTAGTTAACTCGACACCAGCGTTCTAAGTTATCTCTTACCCCATAAATTAACCCAATACCAGCGATCAGATTTAAATCCACGGTAGCATTCAAATGAGTAAAACTGATGAATCTAGACAACACAAATACCAGCGATTATATTTAATCTAGTCAATTTTTGTTCCTACGATTTAACAAATTCAACAGAAGAAAATATTAATTATAGTTTCTTCACAAATTAGATGGTTCAAAAAATTACGGATTTGAATTCTAATTTAGCAATAGATTGTATAGCAAAATCCTAAGGTGATCAATCCTAAAATCTCACATACAAGCATGTCAATAAATCCAAAACAACTCTTGATACGCAATTTGGAATTAAACAATAGAAAACTGAATCTTACAAATAAAATAACTCAAGGGTTCATCTTCCTCAACTAAGTACTAAAACTTAGCCACAACGATTCATGAATTTTCTAGAAATATTCATGAAAGAAAATTAAATCTAATAAAAGAAAAGAAGAAACCTAGCCGCCAAGAGTGTTCTTCCATCTTTTTGCCGTCCCAAAGATCATATATTTTCGAGTTCTAGATGATATTTAAAGTATAGAGTCCTTTCCAAGAAAGTTTCCTATTTAAAATATAAATTCTCGACTTTTCGTCTCGCGCGCTCGATCGGTATAATTTGACGGATCGAGCCCCCCAAATTCTGCCAACTTTCTGTCCAGATTTTATTTCTTCTCCCGCTCGATTGGTTGAATTTGACGGATCGAGCACACAACTTTTTTTCCAAAGAACAACGATTTTGAAAAATTCATATTCCGGAGATCTAGCCATCAGATTGAGCTGAAATTCGGACAGCTGCTTTAAAACATCTTGAATTCATTCTGAACGGTGGAGATTGGATTTGGATTTCTATAAAATTAAAAATAATTTTCTGACCATTGCTGCTTCGTAATTCTTCTCTTATCTGGCTCTTTCCTTCCATCTTTAGCTCCATTTCTTCTCTTTTCCTATATCAAATCACATACAATGATTAGAAACTATAACATAAATTTAGCCAATCAAAATACACCTAATCTTCACAAATTAACTCAATCAAACATAGGAAAATATCATCACATCAAACTCCTCCTACTTAATCCTTGCTCGCCCTCGAGCAACACAAAACAAAAATAAGCTCGAACTCATAATACATAACAAAAATAACCATGATCTTCACATTTGTGCCTCGGGAATAAACTCAATGCATGATCAAGAAAGGCGCTAAAATGCTAACAACAGAACAAGTTCAATATCCAGACATTTCAACTAGAGATATAGCCCCGAACGCGTGTGTGTGTGTATGGTCATTAGCCAGTGTCATGCACACTTTACAGATCCATTCAATGTAAATCCCCACAACAGATCAAGTTGCATACCAACAAATAAAATTAAACCATTGAGAAATTTTATAGCCTTTTCACTTGTCCGAGTAATTTTACCCGGTTATCCTCAACTCCGTACATTCTCCTTCATATTTAGCTCTTGGAATTTATAGGACTAGAATTTCAATCCCCATTCCAATGCCTCTCCTCACCTAACTAACTCCATTATTTTCTCTTTTTTTTTCTTTTTTTCGATTAAGCTCAAAAGGGAGGTTGATAGGCTAGAGACTTCCTAAGACTATCACAAGGCTCACACGACCTTCACTATGTCATATACAATTCACAAGTCATGACTCATGCGTGCTAAAGAATATTCAACAACCATATCAAAGTTTTGCATTGGATATCAAAGTGTTCCAAATTTAGCAAATCATCTATTTTCAAAAGCATGCACGTCATCAATTAGATATCATCATGGGCTAGTGAATTTCAACAGTCAAATTCATCACAAAATATGAGCTCTAATTTATTTTTTTTCATAAAAACGGCTAAATTCTCTCAATGACTGGCTAAGTCTCTCTCCCATACTTAAAATCTTACATTGTCCGCAATGTAAGCAAAAATGCAAAACAAAAATAAAAACTAAGAATGAAAGAAAATACTCCCCTTGGTTTGCCTCCCAAGCAGCGCCTCTGTTTACAGTCGTCGGCCCAACTGCATGCTTCAGTTCCTCAAGATGGTTCATATCTAGTTTTTATAACCACCTTCACCCACTTGCGCAGTTTTCCAGTTATTTTCTGTCCATTATTTCTCTCTTTGGACTTCTTGGATTTATTGACTATCCCCGTCTCTTGATGATTTCTTCCTTTTTTCTTGGGCATTCCTTTGGCTCTATCTGGAGGAAGTTTTGTCTCAGTTCTAGGTACTTGCAAATCAGAAAGAAAAAATTCAGCAAAATAATTTTTAGCAGGTTGTGCAATAACTTCCTTAATTCAACTTACCCTCATTCACATCTTTCGCGTGTTCTTGTGACAAGTGATCATTGATATCAATATTATTAACAACACTATCACAACTAGGAATTTTCTGGGTATCAAAAATATGAAACTTAACGATCTCCCCATCAAACTCCATAGTGAGAGTGTCATTGTTAACATTTATGATAAACTTCGAAGTTTTCAGAAATGGTCTTCCTAGCAAAATTGGATTATTCATATCATTATTTTTCATATCAAGCACATAGAAATCAGCGGGAAAAACCAATTTATCAACTTTCACGAGAACATACTCTAACACACCTCTTGGATGAATAGTATATCTATAAGCCATCTGGATAACAATTGCAGCTTTATTCAAAGGCCCAAGATTCAAGGACGCATAAACAGAATACGACATGACATTAATCGATGCTCCTAAATCAAACATGGCCGTATCAAGCTGAAAATCTCCTATTTTACAAGGAATCGAAATACCTGGATCCTTGCATTTTGTAGGTATTTTTCTTTGAATAACGGCAGAAACTTTTTCTCCCAATTCAACTCTCTGACAACCCTTCAGTTTTTTGTTTTCTCTTCACAATACACAACTCTTTTAAAAATTTAACATAGCCAGGTACTTGAGTGATAACATCTAACAATGAAATATTTACCTCACATCTACGAAAAATTTCATACATCCCCTTTATTCCTTCATCCTTCCTAGACTGTTTCAACGCTAAGAAAAAAGGGGCAACATGCTTATACTCAGAAAGGGGAGGAAACTTACCTCTTGATGCCTCTTGAATTCTCTCATTCTCCTCTACCTTAGATTCCTTGTCATATTCATCCTCTACCGGTGTTTGGACGTCCTCCTCATGAATTTGCAACTCCCCTCCACTCCTCAAAGTGATTGCACTAACATTATCTTTTGGATTCACCACTGTTTGTGATGGCAAACTGCTAGAATTTTGTGCATCCAATTTTTTGATTGCGGTTGCCAACTGCCCCACATGGGTGTTCAAGTTTTGGATACTTTCTCTTGTTTTCTGCTGAAAATTCAAAGTGTTAGTTGCAAGATCCTTAACAATGTTTTCAAGAAACTCACCAGAGGTAGGAATGTGAGGGCGTTGTGGCTGTGGAGGATACGGTGGCCTGTAAGCTTGATTATTTGGCTGCACATGAGGTGCAAGCTGATTCATCGGAGGGTTTCCATATATGAGGTTCGGATGATCCCTCCAACCTGAATTATACGTTTTCGAGTAAGGGTCATAATTCCGCTGTGGTGGTCCTAGAAATCCTCCTGCTGCATTAACTTTCTCAGTAGATCCCTCTTGAAGTGCAGGACACATATCAATTGAATGTCCCACTTTAGCACAAATTCACATGCTCTTGCAGTCTGTCCATTCCCTATAGCCATTTGACGCGCAAGAGACGTCAGATCAATTAGTTGTTGTTCAAGGGATGAAACTTTACCTCATTGTTCCTTCTAGGTGCTGGATCACTCCTGTTGGTGCCAAATTGCTTAGAATTGGCAGCCATATTCTCGATTAAATTCCTTTCTTAAATTGGAGTTTTTCTCCACAAAAACTCCTCCACTGGACGCATCTAGCATATTCCTGTCATGAGACAACAAACCTTTATAGCAGTATTGGATTAAAAGATTTTCACTTATCTGGTGCTGCGGACAGCTAGCACAAAGCTTCTTGAACCTCTCTCAATACTCGTGAAGTGATTCTCCTGCAAATTTCTTTATCCCATAAATCTCTTTTCTAAAATTTGCTGCTCTTGAAGCTGGAAAGTACTTCTCTAAGAAGATTCTCTTCATCTTTGTCCAGGTGGTAATGGATCCAGGAGGTAGGTAGTATAGCCAATCCTTAGCAGTATTATTTAAAGAAAAAGGAAAGTCTCTCAGCTGGATTTGGTCCTCTGTCACTCCATGTGGTTTCATGCTTGTGCACACCACATGGAATTCCATTAAGTGCTTGTGCGGATCCTCACCTGCAAGACCATGGAATGAAGGTAATAAGTGAATTAGCCCAGATTTTAACTCAAAAGTAGCATTAGCTTCTAAAGTAGGAAAATTAATGCATAGGGGCTGATGGTTCAGATCGGGGGTTCCAAGTTGTCTCAAACTCAGATTGGTGTTGTCAACCATTGCTCCTCTAAAATCCTGAAACACGCGCTCGTCTTCTTCTTGTATCTTACAAGCTTCTCTCTGCCGACGATGGAAAGTCATGTCTATCTCCGGATCATATGGAAATTCTTCTTCTGAAGAGTCACCTGAAAGCATGAAGAAAACCAGAGTAGCACAGGGGAAAAAAAGAAATAAAAATAAAAACAAGAACACAATTAAATTAAACGCCTTCCCCGGAAACAACGCCAAAATTTGGTAGCGCTCAGTCGTGTCGTGCCCAAATTACCCAACTCCAATAAGATAAATAAATTATGTAGCAGTGAGAGTAGGATCGTTCCCACGAGGAAAGTGAAATTTAAGTGTGCTCTTAAAAATACGGAAATTAAATAAAAGGGGTTTTTGAGTTTTGGAATTACTACTAAAAAATTAAAGCAATTTAAATTAAATCTTATCACTACTATGCAAAAATTAAAATAAGAAAGATCAATAAACTGACGAGACTTGGTATCGGTCGACTACACCATTGAAATTATTCATTCGATCATCGATTTCCTACAAATAATTAATTCACATTGAATATTCATCATTGGAAATTTAATTCCTGTTTCACCTTAATTTTAGTTAACTCGACACCAACGTTCTAAGTTAACCCTTATCCCATAAATTAACCCAATACCAGCGATCAGATTTAAATCCATGGTAGCATTCAAATGAGTAAAACTGATGAATCTAGACAACACAAATACCAGTGATTGTATGTAATCTAGTCAATTGTTGTTCCTACGATTTAACAAATTAAACAGCAGAAAATATTAATCATAGTTGCTTCACAAATTATATGGTTCAAAGAATTAAGGATTTGAATTCTAATTTAGCAATAGATTGTATAGAAAAATCCTAAGGTGATCAATCCTAAAATCTCACATACAAGCATGTCAATCAATCCAAAACAACTCTTGATACGCAATTTGGAATTAAACAATAGAAAACTGAATCTCACAAATAAAATAACTCAAGAGTTCGTCTTCCTCAACCAAGTACTAAAACTTAGCCACAACGATTCATGAATTTTCTAGAAAAAATCATGAAAAAAAATTAAATCTAAGAAAAGAAAAGAAAAAACCTAGCCGCCAAGAGTGTTCTTCCAGATTTCTGCCGTCCCAAAGATCATATATTTTTGAGTTCTAGATGATATTTAATGTATAGAGTCCTTCCCAAGAAAGTTTCCTATTTAAAATATAAATTCTCGACTTTTCTTCTTGCGCGCTCGATCGATATAATTTGACGGATCGAGCGCCCCAAATTCTGCCAACTTTCAGTCCAGATTTTATTTCTGCTCCCGCTCGATCGGTTGAATTTGACGGATCGAGCGCGCAGATTTTTTTCCAGCGAGCAGCGATTTTGAAAAATTCATATCTGGAGATCTAGCTGTCGGATTGAACTGAAATTTAGACAAATGCTTCATAACATCTTGAAATTCATTCTGAATGGTGGAGATTGGATTTGGATTTTTCTAAAATTAAAAATGATTTTCTGACCATTGCTACTTTGTAATTATTCTCTTATCTGGCTCTTTCCTTCCATCTTTAGCTCCATTTCTTCTCTTTTCCTATATCAAATCATATACAATGATTAGGAACTATAACATGAATTTAGTAAATCAAAATACACCTAATCATCACAAATTAACTCAATCAAACATAGGAAAATACCATCACATCACCTGGTACGCTTGCCAGTAGATTTCTATCACACCGATTCAAGTTTTTGGCGCCGTTGTTGGGGACTGTTTTGATATCAGAATTTTTATTTATCTTGAGATTAGAATTTATTTTACTTTATTAAATTCTTAATTTTCTTCGTTTCTTGGTAATTTTTAGGTACTATCTGCTGTGCATGCATAGAATTCGATCTAGAGAGCTACTACCACTTGATTTAGAGATTGAAAGCTCGCTCAACAGAATCCGAAAGGTCAGGAGATCTATCAATCTTGAACTTGAGACATAATTTGAATCAGAGGAAGCTATGGCGGACAACATAACTGTTCTTAACTTGATTCATCCACCCACTGAAGGCTATGGCTCTAGCATCGTTCGCCCTGCTGTGGAGGCGAATAATTTTGAATTGAGGCCTTCAATTATTCAGATGATTCAATTGCAAGCAAGATTCGGGGGCACATCTGTGGAAGACCCCTACGCTCATCTGGAGCATTTTATGTCGATCTGCGACACTTTCTGTGACGCCCAGGGCTGAAGAGGCAGGGAGTGATCGCCGGTGCCAAGAGGTTGCACGAACAATGAGCGGCTCCTGGTAGGCTTCTAGGCGGAGGGAGACATGAATGAACCGATTCCATGCCGGAATGAGAGGGGATTCCGAGACTGTGTAGGTATGGGACTACATAGTTGAGGAGGGCTTAAAAGATTTCATATGTACTGCTCATATCAAGAATGTGCATCTTCTTTTCGGAAGCTCATCACATAAGAACTCCAAAGTTAAGCGTGCTTGACTTGGGGCAATTATAGGATGGGTGAACCCCTGGGAAGTTTTTCAGGGTGCGTGTGAGTGAGGACATAAGCACGCTGAAAAGACCCGTCTTGATACAGTGAGTCGTTACAAATGGTATCAGAGCCGACCTCTCTTAGTACGGTATGGTTCGGGGACGAACCAAGCGGAAGCTGGTAGGCATGTGACGCCCGGGGCTGAAGAGACAGGGAGTGATCGCCGGTGCCAAGAGGCTGCACGGACAATGAGCGGCTCCTGGTAGGCTTCTAGGCGGAGGGAGACATGAATGAACCGATCCCGTGCCGGAATGAGAGGGGATTCTGAGACTGTGTAGGTATGGGACTACATAGTTGAGGAGGGCTTAAAAGATTTCATATGTACTGCTCATATCAAGAAGGTGCATCTTCTTTTCGGAAGCTCATCACATAAGAACAACAAAGTTAAGCGTGCTTGACTTGGGACAATTATAGGATGGGTGACCCCCTGGGAAGTTTTTCAGGGTGCGTGTGAGTGAGGACATAAGCACGCTGAAAAGACCCGTCTTGATACAGTGGGTCGTTACACTTTCAAGGTTAATGGGGCAACATCTGATGCAGTGCGACTGCTATTATTCTCATTCTCTCTACAAGGCGAAGCTATGGAGTGGCTAGATGATCTGCATGCGGGTTCTATCACTACTTGGACTCAACTTGTTCAAACTTTTTTGAACAAGTACTTCCCTCCTACGAATATGGCGAAATTGTTCTCAGTCATTATCTCATTCAAGCAGAAGGAGGGGGAATATCTACATGCGGCATGGACCATGTTTAAAAAGATGTTGAGGATGTGGCCTCAACATAATCTTACTCAGATCCAGCAGACTCAGACATTCTACAATGGGGCTGATCAGTGTGTTTGATCCATGTTGGATGCTGCTGCCAATGGAAACTTGTTCAGAAAGACACCAGCAGAGGCATGAGAGATTATTGGGAACATGGCTGAAAGCAACATAGGATGTCCGGATGTTAAGAAGGTGAGGAAGGATGGAGTTCTAGAGGTCGATGCTTTAATGAACATGAATTCTAAGATCGACGCTCTGACACATCAGATGGAACTTATGAAAACAGCTCCAGTTAATCAAATAAAGAGACATAAGCCAGAGGAACAATAGTTGTTTGAGGTGGAGGCGGCTAATTTTGCAGGAAACCAAGGACGACAACCATAAAACTCATACAACAACACCTACAATCAGAACTGACAGAGTAAACCTAAGAAAGAGGTGCAGAAGCCGAGCTTTGAGGAGATAATGATGAAGTACGTGGCTGGTACAGAAGCTCGACTATAGAATCAGGAAGCTATGCTGCAGAATTTTGAGACTCAGATGGCTCAGATAGCAAGCCAACTGTCTACTCGTCCTACTGGAGCTTTGCCGAGTAACACTGAACCAAATCCCAGAGGTGTGAATGCTATCATGGCCGTGACTTGAGCACAATCTAAAAAATCTGAGCAGACGGAAGAAGAGAAGACTATGGAGGGGCCGAAAAATTAAAATTCCAAGAAGGATGCGTGTGCTGAAGATTCCTCCACGGCAGATAAGAAAGGTAAAACTTCAAAATTTGAAGTTAATGCTGAAGTTGATATTTCTACTTAACCTTTCCCCCATAGAGCTAAGTAGTTATTGTTTGATTTTCAATTTAAAAAGTTTCTTGAAATTTTCAAAAAACTGCATATTAACATACCTTTTGCAGATGCATTAGCTCAGATGCCAAATTATGCCATATTTATGAAGGACTTTCTGAAAAACAAGAATAAAATTGAATGATATAACGCAAGTCACAATGAATGAGGAGTGCTCGGCTGTACTTCAGAATAAGCTCCCACCAAAATCTCATTATCCAGGGAGTTTCTCCATACCTTGTTATATTGGAAAATTTTCAGTTGATAATGTTTTGTGTGACTTAGGGTCAAGCATAAATTTGATGTCTTATTCACTGGCTAAGAAATTAAGTATGGGGGTGATTGAACCCACTACCATCTCGCTTAAGCTTGCAGATCGCTCTGTCAAATATCCTAGAGGGGTAGTAGAGAATGTATTAGTTAAAGTGGATAAGCTAATTTTTCCTGTTGATTTTGTCGTACTTGATATGGATGAGGATTATGAGGTTACTATTATTTTAGGTCGTCCATTTATTTCTACTAGTAGGGTCTTAATTGATGTGGAAAAAGGGGAGTTAGTGTTGAGAATTAATGATGAGCAAGTGGTTTTTAATATGCTGCAGTCGGTTAGAGATAATCCAATAGGAAAATCTTGCTTTGCGATGTTGTTAATATTTGTGTGGAAGAATTTTTGCAGGGAAATGACAACAATGATGCCATGTTGCAGCCACAAGATCACAAATCGCTTGATAAAGGAGTTGGAGGGAGCCATGATAAATCCAGGCATACAACCACGACAGTGGATGATCCGCCATGAAACTAAAGAGGAATATAGTCGGGCTATAGGCTATAAATTTAGCACTGACTGGGAGGCAATCCAGTGTTCATACCTTGATATTTAGTTTATTTTTGTTTTGTTTAGTTTTATTTTTATCTTTATTTTATTTTTTTCTTCTTTCTCATTCCAGTTTTCCATGCCTGAATGTACCCAGTCTGCTATTGTCCTCCCAAAAGATGTTGCCGAGGAGGAAGATGAAGAGGATTCTTATGACCAGGGGAGTGTTATTTTTGTTTTCTTTTCATTCGTTCGTTTTGCATTCTGTTCATTGTTTCTGAAGCATTGAGGGCAATGCTTTAGATAAGTATGGGGCTGCTATTAGTTTTGTTTCGTTAATCATTGTGTTTTGCATTCATTCGGTTTAGTTCATTGCATATAGTTCGTATTCATGCATCTCATTATGTTTTGTGTTTGTGTTGTGTGAATAAGTAGAATGATGAATGTTGCCCGATGATGATAAAGTTATGAAAAAAAAAATTGTTTTTTGTGAAATTGTTTCTTTTGATTGAACAAGAGAAGCAGTTGGTTGAATCGTGAATCTTTTTAAGCACACATGTTAGACTGGTGTAGTGTAGCGACATAATTGATGAAGTTCGTGTTTGCTTGACCATTGCACGACAATAGGTGTTTGTTGATCATGATAGTGTCTTTGGATTCCCGATGATTGTTAGACATTGCGTGTATTATCTTTAGCGTACCTATAAATTTTTTTTTTGTGAAAATAATCTTTTTTGGCAGAATACCTTAACTTCATCCAGGTTACGAGTAAGGGATTGAAATCCTAATCCTTTTTTCTTGACCAAGTATGCGGATTCCATGGGGTTAAAAATTTGAAATTTTAAAGCACCAATTCCATCCTGGCTTGGAAAATGATTGAAATTCTAATCATTCTTCCATAGCTAAGTTTTCGGGTTAAATGAGATTGTTGCTCCATCCGGGCTATATACAAGGGGATTGAAATTCTAATCTTATCTTAGTCATAGATAAGTTTGCGGTTAATTATTGGGGCATAGGAAAACCGGGTGAAAAATCCAGAGGTTCGTAATTAATCTCAAGAAAATGCATGTTTTTTTTTGGGATTGTTGGGATGAAGGAGTGCTGAATTGTGACACTTGCATTGAATTTTCACAGGTCGCTAAGCATGTTTTAGGATGGATTCTTTTGAAGTTTCATGAAACTGAAATAACATGGCACACACACATGTTTACGTTAAACCGACAGTGTATTGTAGACAATCGGAAGTTGTTGTGGTTTTTAGTTGTTGAAGTGGACTTATCTGAGGCTTTGCTGTACATGAATCATTCTTACTTATGTTGTTATTGCATTTTGTTGTTGTATGTCTTGCTCGAGGGCGAGCAATGCCTAAGTATGGGGGAGCTGATAACTGTGTTTTATATGCATATTTTTGTGATTGTTTTTCATGCATTCATATGTTATTGTTGTTGTTTTATTTAGTTTTATCATATTTCTTTCATTTGTCTGCATAATACTCTTTCTGGTTCATTTTTTAGGAAAATTCAGAAAAAACAAGATTTTGAACAGCTTTACACTCGCTAGAGCGGATGGTTATGCTTGCTTGAGCCAGGCCGAGTAGACAGGAAAAATTTCAGAAGGTTACTCGCTTGAGCGCATTTTGTTCTTGCTCGAGCAAGAGAGAAGAAATCACCGAGACAGAGAAGTTCTCGCTCGAGCGCACTTTGTGCACGCTCGAGCGAGAAAAACGGGCTAGGAAATTTTTCGAGCGAGAATGACGGGTAGAGTTTTATTTTTGGAAAATTCCTTGGCCGAGTAGGATTCAATATTTTGAATATTTGAGCATATAAATAGATCTTTTAGCATCAGATTAAGGGTTTCGGACGCAGATTGAAGGATCAAGATGTGACCAACATCATATTTCATTCTACTCTTCTTCTTTTCTTTTATTTTTGTGTTTTAGTTGATGTTTTGGATTAAAAACTTTGATTGTGAATCATGTTAAAGATTGAGTAGTTCTTTTTTTTTCAATCAAGGCCACGTGATTGGGGAGGACAAATTTATGTGGAAAACGTGGATGTTTATTTGGGATTTTTCAGAGTTGATTTTATTTTATTGATCGTTAGATTTATATTTGTCTTGTGAATAGCTTGATCAACTGTTTGCTTGCATTTTAATCGGTCCTAAGTCGACAAAGGAAGAATTGATTTCGATCACTTTAATAATCAACACATGGTAAAACCGACTAGATATAGAATTCGGTTTCAGTGTGCGGTTTAGGTGAAAACTGAATTCTCACAGATCTTCATGCGTTTGAATTTGATTAGAATTACGAAAAATTAATCCATCAATATTTGAATAGGTTTGATTGTTCTAGAAATAGAACTTTGAACAAAGTAGGAGAATTATCGTAATTTAAGATTAAATCTGAGTTTTGAATCGACTAAATGTTACATGTTTTGTCCGGTACCTACGTGCGTCCTTGATCGAACTTTTTCCATTTTTGAATTTAATCCAAAAATTCCTGCTGTGTTTTAATTGAAATTTAGTTGCAATTTAATTTCTTAGTTAAAAGCTAAAAATTCATCACTTTTATTGATTAGTCTAGTTTAAGTAGGAATAATCATATTTTGGTATTCATACATATACAGTCCATGTGGGTTCGATATCTGGACCTTTGTCCACTTTACTATTACTTGACCTGGTACGCTTGCCAATAGATTTCTATCACACCGATTTAAGCGTTCAATGGGGACATCCAAAATACGATGCGCGAGATCAGTGGGAACCACCAAAAGTAATCGCGCAAGGTTCCATTTACGATCATCCACAAACCAATCCACAAGCCTAGGTTGGTGCCCTTGAATAGGCGCCAGAGAAGAAATAATACCATCTGGAAACCTGGAGTCAAAACAAAAACTGATCTGACCATCCCCAATCCTCCAGCCAATTTCATGTTCAGACCTATTCCTAATCTTCCAAAAGACAAAATATGAGTATCCCATCCCTGCAGCTTTTTGGTAGCACTAGCAAGAATATGAGAAAAATAAGAACTCTTCTTGGGACCAACAAAAAGTGGAGCACCCAAGTACCGAATAGGGAGAGAACCTTCGCCAAAACCTATGATCTCGAAATACTTCCTCTTCCTCTGAGGTGGACAACCACTTGCAGTGATTATTACACTCTTGGAATTACTAATAAGCTGTCCAAAACATTGCTCATAATGGTATAAATAATTCCGAAGAATTTTGATCCTGAAATTCAGCTTCTTATGCCGAACAAATAAATTCTCCAATCCCCTAGACAAATATTCTGCAGCAATCACAAACAGGGCCGGAGAGATCGGATCCCCTTGCCTGAGACCTCTGTTCGAATGAAAGAAGCCCGAAAGAGTACCATTAACCAAAACAGAGAACCAGCAGTTATTTATACATTTGAGAATAATCTGGAAAAACCCCTCTGCAAACCCAAATGCTCACAACATCTGAAATAGAAAATCCCACTGAACCCTGTCATAATCTTTTGCCATATCGAGTTTTATCAAAATATTTCCTCCGCCGCCTTTTTCTTCCAGAAAGATTTCTCCATAGATAAACCCAAAGCAAGATTAGCACGAGCCAAGGAAAGGCCTTCCATATTCTCCTGCAAAGGAAGAACATCAAAATCAGCTTGATCACAAGAGGCTGCCAGATCCAGAGCCTTGACGTTGTCATGAACATTACCAAAAACCTCTTTGTTCCACCATTTGAGATGATTTTTAAGTCTCTTCAATTTAATAACCAACCAGCTAAGACCACTTTCAGGACAAGGGTTATTCCAATTAAGCCGCACCGTTTGCATAAATCCCGGATGAGAGATCCACATATTCTAAAATCGAAAGGAGGCCGACTGTTTAGGAATGACAGGGGCCGAAATCAAGAGGGGGCAATGATCATACGACCCCCTACGAAGATGCTCCACTCTGAAAGAATTAAAGAAATCAGCCCAATTAGAAGAAATGAGGACCCGATCCAACTGTTTCCAAATAGTGTTATTCGTCCAAGTGAACCTTGAACCAACAAACCCTACATCAGACAAACCTGTTAAAGTAATAAAATCAGAAAACTCAACCATAGCACCCGGACAATTGATAGTACCAAGGGAATTGCACTAGCTCGAGCGAAGGGCTATGCTCGCTCGAGCGAGGCCGTGAGAACAAGAAGTTTTTCAGAGTTGTACTCGCTCGAGCAAGGGTCTATGCTCTCTCGATCGAGAGAAGAGAGATCATCGAGGCAGAAAGTTTCTCGCTCGAGAGAGAGGCTATTCTCTCTTGAGCGAGCGAGGCGAGAAAATTAACTTCCGGAGCAGAAAGTTGCTCGCTCGAGTGAGACTTGTGCTCGCTCGAGCGAGCGACGCATGCAGAATTTTTAAAATAGTAAACTCTTTCCCGGGAATGATACTATCTTTTGAAGACCCTTGGGCATATAAATACGAATCTAATCATCAGAATGAGGGTTCCAGAACACTTTTGAAGGCAAGAGAGGCGGCCAACATCACCTCTGATTCTACTTTTCTTCTTTTCTTTTTATTTTTGATTTCTAGTTGATGTTTTGGATTAAAAACTTGACCGCTAAAATCGATGTGAATAAATTATATTGGCAAGAGTACCAGGTCAAGTTATAGATAGTGAATAGAAATCAGATGTCGAACCCACAGGGACTGTATAAATATGACTACCAGAATATAATTAGTTCTAGTTAATCTAGACTAATCAAAAAGAGTGATTTCAAATTTTAAACAAAGAAATTAAATTCCAAATAAAATTCAACTCAAAACAAAGCAGAGATTTTTGAATTAAATTCGATATGAAAAAATCTCGATCAAGGACTCACGTAGGTACCAGAAAAATTATGTAACAAGTAGTTTATTCAAGACTCAAAATTAATCTCAATTCACGGGAATTCTCCTAATTTGTTCAAAGGACTATTTCTAGAACAATAAAACCTATTCAAATATTGACGGATTAATCTTTCGTAATTCTAATCAAATTTGAATGCATGACGAACAGTGAAAATTCAGTTTACACTCAAACCGCATAATGAAACCGAATTCTATTTCTAGTCGCTTTTACAATATGTTGATTATCAAAGTGATCGAAATTCAAACCTCCTCTGTCGACTTGGAATCAATTAACATGCAAGCAAATAACTGGCCAGGTAATTCACAAGATAAATATAAATTCGAGAATACATAAAATAAGATCAAGTCTGAAAATTCTCAAATAAACATCCAAGTTTTCTACATAAATTGTCTGGCCCAATCACGTGGTCTTGATCTAAAAAGAAAAACTACTCAAAGTTCAACATAATTCAAGAACACAAGTTTTTAATCCAAAACATCAACTAGAAATCAAAAATAAAAAGAAAAGAAGAAAAGTACGATCAGAGGTGATGTTGGCCGCCTCTCTTGCCTTCAAAAGTATTCTGGAACCCTCATTTTGATGATTAGATTCGTATTTATATTTCCAAGGGTCATCAAAAGATAGTATCCTTTCCGAGCAAGAGTTTCCTATTTTAAAAATTCTGCACACGTCGCTCGCTCGAGCGAGCACAAGTCTCGCTCGAGCGAGCAACTTTATGATTCGGAAGTTAATTTTCTTGCCTCGCTCGAGCGAGCATAGCCTTTCGCTCGAGCGAGAAACTTTCTGCCTCGATGTTCTCTCTTCTCTTGCTCGAGCGAGCATAGCCCCTCGCTCAAGCGAGTACAACTCTGAAAAACTTCTTGTTCTCACGGCCTCGCTCGAGCGAGCATAGCCCTAATGCTCCCTCGAGCGAGTGCAACTCTGTCCAAAATGGACAGAGGAAGAGTATTATGCAGACAAATGCATTAAACATGCTAAAACTAAATAAAACAACAACAAAAACATATGAATGCATGAAAAACAAAAACAAAAATATGCATATGAAACACAGTTATCAACTCTCCCATACTTAAGCCTTGCTTGCCCTCGAGCAAGACATACAACAAACACAATGCAATAACCCAAGTAAGAATGAATCATGTACAAGACTGCCTTAGACGAGTTCCATTTCAATCAATTAAAAACCATAACAACTTCCGATTGTCCACAATACACTGTCAGTTTAATGTAAATGTGTGTGTGTGCCATGTTATTCTAGTTTCATGCAACTTCAAAAGAATCCATTCTAAGGATGCTTAACAACCTATGACAATTCAATGCAAGTATCACAATCCAGCACTCTGTCATCTCAACAATCCCAAACAAAAACTTGCACTTTCTTGAGATTAATTACGTACCTCCGGATTTTGCACCCGATTTTCTTAGGCCCCAATAATTACCCGCAAACTTTGCTATAACTAAGATATGATTAGAATTTCAATCCCCTCGTCTATAGCCCGGATGAAGCAACAATCCCATATAACCCGCAAACTTAGCTATCAAAAATTGATTAGGATTTCAATCATTTTCCCAAGCCCGGATAGAATTGCTATTTTAAAATTTCAAAATGTTGTTAACCCCATGGAATCCGCATACTTAGTCAAGAACAAGGGATTAGGATTTTAATCCCTCACTCGTAACTCGTATGGAGTTAACTTATGTTTTCAACAAAAGTTTTTTTTTTAAATAATAGGTACGCCCAAGATCATACATGCAATGCCTAATAACCATCAAGAATCCAAAGCACTATCATGATCAACAAGCATCTATTGTCGTGCAATGGTCAAACAAACACGAATATCATCAATTACGTCGCTACACTACATTAGTCTAACATGCGTGCTTAATATGATTCACGAGTCAATTAACAGCTTTTCATGTTCAATCAGAAGTAACATTTTCACAAAAACAATTTCTTTTTCAACTCAATCATCATTGGTTAACAGTCATCATTCTACTCGCATCCACAACACAAACAACAACATAATGATATGCATGATGACGAACGAAACACAAAGAACTAAACCATATGAATGCAAACACAATGAAAAACAAAATGACAAACAATACAACAAATAACTAAAAACACCCCATACTTATCTAAAGCATTTCCCTCAATGCTTTAGAGACTCAAACAAACAGACACATGACCAATGAAATGAGAACGAAAAAATGCAATGCAAAACATAAACAGGACTCCCCTGGTCTAGTGCGGTGCGTGAGCTTCGGGATCCTCCTCATGATACTCCGGAGGTGGAAATTCTTGTTCGGCAGCTTCGAACTGGAAGGGCGGCTATTGTGATAAATACTCGCAAGCGTACGAGTGTCAAGTTTTAATAAAGTGATGAATCAAGTATTGTTCCCACAAGGAGTAAATTGAAAATATTCAATACTTGTAATTAAAATAGTCTTAATTTTATTTAGAAAATTAAACTTTAGAGATTTGCTGACAAATTAAATAAATAAAGAAGTTTGTAAAGCGCGCGAACACACAATCCTTAAGAGATTATCAATCAAAGATAAATAGTCTAGAGGTTTTGATTTCACCTAGTCTCGACAATATTCATTCCTAATTAATCGATTTTCATGAGTTTCTTTCAATTAATAACCAAGAACACATAGATAATTTTATTTCCCTCTCCCAAGTGTCGAATAGAGTGTATCAACCACAGATCAATTCTAATATCCCTATTGAGAATCTACTTGTAGCGATATGTGTAAAACAATGTTCTTTCTAGGATCTATTAAAGTTATAAACTCTCTCGAGATAAATAAACAATTAATAATGTGAATTCTATTGATCCTATTCTAAATCCTCTCTCCCGAGTGCAGGATTCTGAATAAATATGACAAATCAATTTATGATCAGTAAATTGAAAAGACTTTCAAAACTAGAATCACAATTAATTTAGAAGAACTCAATTCAATAAAATCAAAAATTCATAAACATGTCTTGACCAGGCTACATCAACCTTTAGACTTAAAAAGTTTAGTTCCTACTCAAATTCATAACATAACAAATCATGTTCAATATCTCAAACATAATTCAACAATCAAAAGAAAACAAATAAGAAGAAATAACAAAGCCGTAGTCTTTCTTCCGTGTCCGATCGAAAAGTTTTCGTCTTTGTTCCAAGCAAGCTTCAAATCTCGATCCAAAATCTCACGAATTTACTCTCAAGATTATTGTGTGTATTGGCGGCTAGATTCCCCCCATTAGGTCTAAAAAACTCCCTTATATACTCCCCAAGAATCGTCCAAAAATCAACCCAAAGATATCTCAAAGTTTCCAAAATTACAGAAACACTTCGTCAGAAATAAAGCGACGTGCAGACGCGCATAAAGATGCTGGATCACAACTTCAAAATTCTCGAACACGCGCGGGCGCGCTTAATGTCTGGCACGGGCACGCATGAATCTCTACCTTAAAACTCTAAAAACTCTCCAGGAGGCGCGGGCACACTTCATGACTGGCGCGGGAGCGCATAAGCTTCGGGTCCTTCTTCATCTTTCCTTCGCAATCTTGGACCTTCTTCACTTGTTTTGCCTCTTCCTTGACTCCTTCCATCATAAATTCAATATATGTTTTATTTCCTACAACCAACACAAACAACAACAAATTCCACATAATTCTGCTCGAAACCAAACAATTATCCAATATTATCAATACAAATTAAGTGCACAAAATGCACTTATCAAATTCCCCCAAACTTAAATATTTGCTTGTCGCGAGCAAAACCAATAAAGACTAATCTATCGGCCTTCGAATTTTTACATTCCAAGATTAAATACAAATGTAGGATAATTTTCTCAAGAGTTCTCGTGTGTGTTTGTGATTTCGCCAATCTCATCTACCAACCTAAATTTCGATAAAATCATGAAATCTGTAAGCTTCACAGATTCATTAATCCCGCCCTCAAGTTTCAAGACACTCTCCACCAAGTTCAACTTCTAATTGCACAGATCAACAGGACTTTTTCGGTTAATATTAGACTCAAGTATAATCAGCAGCAGATAAACATCCATATGTATATCAATGTAAACAAAGACTCATGATTCAAAGCAAAAGGGTACTGAATATTTTCAATTTGTATAGGATGATGAGTAGCTAAAATTTTTTATTTGCATTGCCAGACATTATTCTAGGCTTTCTTCTACTACATACATCTCCATCTTTATGCCTTGTATTTGGACTAAAATTTCAATCCTTTTTTTTTCAAGGCCTCCCCTAACCTTACTTTCTCCGCCATTACTTTTCTTTGAAATTTTTAGCTACTAAATTTGTTTTGGATTTTTCATGATTTATATGACTAACAAATGAATAATGGCAAAAAAGGCTCAACGAATTTTGTAATGCCCCGTTTTTATCTTAATTGATGTTATTTGAGATAAACAGTGATTTTAGAATTCAAGAGCCGACTTTTTAGAGAACAGGGTCTAATTTGCAGTTTTCGGAATTTTCAGGGACTGAAATGCAAATATGGGATTTGTTATATTATTAGACTTTGACTAAGTCTTTCCCATCACTCCTTCATCCCCTCCAACCGTGTTCCATCCATTGAAGGCGAGAAAGCTTTCCCCCAAGCTTTGTGATTTTGATTCTAGCTCAATCCGTCCGATAGAATTGATTTCTGACTTGATATCTACGATCACAGCGACGAGTGCTCCGTTTGGAAGTAAGTTTATCTTAATTCTGAGAAGTTTGAATTTATCGATGTTGTCAGAATTTGTTTATATTCTGAGAGGATGATTATGAGTTAGCATTGATCGTATATCTAAGACGGTTCGAAGATCTAACGACGATCGGAATTGTTATGATTTTTCTTGTCATTTTCGAAAATCTTGATTTTGAGATGTGTTGATATTGTGTTGGGTTTGATGTTTGAGGATTGGAATGAGTTTGTTGAGTTGTTGTTTTGTTGTCTGCATTTTCGGTTTGGTCAGTTTATAGCCGTTATGCCGTCAGTTTGAGTTTTGGATATCGTTTCGATGTTTTGAGTTATACCGAGATTAAGTATGAGTTTTGATATCGATTTTGATCACTATGACTTCTTCTGATAGATTGAATTGAAGTTCTTGGAGATTGTGAGCCTTGCAGTCTTGATCAGTTTGGAAGAGTTGAGCCGGTATAGTATCGATGTCCTTCTTTATCGATTGATTTAACTTCACTTGGATATTGATTGAGGACTTGATGTTTTAAGATTGAAGTTTTGGAACGTCAAAGAAGAGGTATAAGATTACTTTGGAATGGAATAGGACGATTAACTCAAATCCGGATTGATTCGAGTGTCCTAGAAGAAATCACATACTACATGTTTTGACTGCTTATTTGATTATATGATTGAATTTATATTGAGTGCATGAGATTACATATGCATTCATATTGAGCCTTGATTTATTCAGATTGAATTAGACGATCTAGGGATTGTAGTCAAGTAGCTTGGTAGGCGATTTACTACCTTGTCGAGTAGCTCACTATAATGCTCTTGAGTCTAGAGGATTAAAGCATGCCACGTCCACCTCGAGAGGGAAGTTGGTGTGATTGTAGGATGTTTTAACCTCGGGATCCCAAACCAAAGAAAGAAAGAAGAATTCCAATTGATTATCTGAGTCTGATAATCCAGAAGTTTTAAAGACATGCATATCATTTTAATTCAGTACTTGAATGGATTAATTGATAATATGAGGAATGAATTCATAGTATGATTTGATATGTTTATTTGATTGAATGTTAGTCTCTTTTACTGGAAATATTATTTTCATCGGATTATCCGGCTGTTGTCTTTGTTTGTATGTGTACATGGCAACAGGTGGGGCAGGACCAAGTCAGAAGAGGCATGGTTAGCTTCGAGGGAAAGATGTAGAAGTGAGACTCGGTCTAGAAGTCGATTCCAACATGTCAATCTAGTTTATGTTAGAACATGTTTAGTTATCGAACTTCATCGTTATATTGTTGTTGCATGTTCTCGACTTTGGTTTGGTTGTTGAACTCCAGAACTCCTGTTTTAAATGGAGGAATCAAGTTTGTAACGCATGTTTATGTTTCGGAGTATTGTATGGCTTGATGTTCTTGTTTTTGGTGATTCTAGCACCGGAGCAGCCAGGGAGGCACGCCCGTGCATCCTAGCGCGCGCCCGCGCTCGCGCCCCTTTTTGGGCAGGGAGTCATGCGCGGCCGCGCCTCGAAAGGGCGCGGCCGCGCATGAGCCAGGGCGCCGTGCGTGCCTGCGCCTGATGAGGCGCGGCCGCGCGGGCCCTTTTATAAAAAAAAAATGTGTTGGCTTTTAATGCTTGCTTATTTTTAATTACTTCTTTAATTGATGTTTAGAACCAAGGTCTCACATTAAGTGGTATCAAAGCGATAAGTTCCTGGAATTTGTTCTAGAAGTGAGCGAGGTAGATTGAGTCCTCTTGACCTTAAATTCTCGCATGTGATTGATTAATTCTATGATTACAGAATATGCGAGCATGCTTTATGAATTGAAAATTTATTTGAATTACGTGACTTGGAGATTCAAATTGTCAAAGCATGATTTGATTGAGATATGAACTGTTTTCATGCATTGATCTGAGTTCCATCTATCGAATTGGTAAGACGATCAGAGGTTTCGTGACACTGAACGGTGAGATGTGAATTGAATTATCCGTGTTCTAACCCCTGTCAATTTAGATGGGTACTCGAAGCAGCTAGACATGAATACTCCACCGATTATTCCTACGACAGAAACTCCTCCGGTTATGACTCCTTCAGTGGTACAGATGGATGACACGATCACGCCTATGGAAGCCTTACTGAAGAGGTTCCAATCTTTTAGGCCGCCGTATTTGAATGGGAAGGAAAATCCGGTCGATTGCGAGAGTTGGTTGGAAGATATTGATCAGCTCTTTGAGTCTCTTGACTACTCGGATGACTGCAGAACGAGACTGGTAATTCATCAACTTTAGGGAGTGACAAAGAGTTGGTGGATGACTATCAAAAGAGCCAAAGAGAATAAAGGTACGGCAATTAATTACTTGGGCACTTTTTAGAGCAGAGTTCTATAAAAGATTTTTTCCAGTTTCCTATCGAAAGGATAAAGGTGCCGAGTTTGCAAATTTGAGGCAAGGTAATATGAGTATCGAGGACTATGTTGCGAAGTTTGACAGTTTATTGAGGTTCGCTCCGCATATTGCCGACAATGAGGAGGCAAAAGCAGACCAGTTCATTAATGGTTTGCACCCTGATATCTTTATTCTGGTGAATACTGGGAGGCCAGATAACTTTTCTGATGCGATGGATCAGGAAAAGGGAGCAGAAGCGGGACTGATGAGGAAGAGGGAGAATCAGTACCAGCCTCAACAGCAACAGCAGAGGCAGTATCAGAATCAACCACCGATGAATGAGGGTAGTAGCAGTGGTGGTAGCAAGAAGAACTATTTCCGTCCCAAGGGAAACAGTTCAAGAAGTCGGGAAGCACTTCTTCGAGCTCGAGTGGCTCGAGACAGTTCAGTTCTGGACAGGGCTCAGGTTCCTCGGGAGCTTCATGTAATAGGTGTGGAGGACGACACTCCAGCGACCAGTGTAGGGGAATATTTGGGAACTGTTACATCTGCCAGCAGACAGGGCATTATGCCAGATAGTGTCCACAGAAAGCTTCTGACCAGACTCAGAGTGGGAATACCTCTCGACAGTCATCTCAGCCTAGGAGACAGGCTACTGCAGTTCACTCGTTCCAACCTCAGCAGCAGAACCATCCGGGAGGTAACCAAAGTTCGAACCAACCTTCCCGACCGCAGGCTAGAGTGTTTGCTCTAAATGAGGATCAGGCTCAGGCAGCACCTGATGACGTGATTTCAGGTAACTGTAAGATTTTTGGATATTCTGCATACATTCTAATAGATACAGGTGCATCTCACTCGTTTATATCAGAGAAATTTGTTTTGATGCATGCTTTACCTGTTGAGCCTTTACCTTCTTTTGTTTCGATTACTTCACCTTTGGGTGGAGGAATTGTGTCGAAGAATTTGGTTAGAAACTGTGAGTTGAAGTTTGAAGAAAATTCGATCGAGTTTGACTGTATTGTACTTAGTCTGTCTGATTTTGATTGCATTGTTGGGATAGATGTTTTGACTGAGTACAGGGCTACAGTGGACTGTTTTCAGAAAGTAGTTTGGTTCAGACCAGATATGGCAGATGGATGGAGATTCTTCGGTAAGGGTTCTCGTTCTAAGATTCCTTTGATATCTGTCTTATCTATGACTAGATTATTACAGAGAGGAGCCGAAAGATTTCTTGTTTATGCGATCGATATTCTGAAGTCTAGCCCTGAACTGAATGATATACCAGTGGTTAGGGAATTCCCTGATGTGTTTGCAGATGAGATTCCGGGATTACCGCCTATTCGTGAAATTGAATTTGGCATCGAACTGACGTCAGGTACTCAGCCAATTACTAAAGCTCCGTATAGAATGGCTCCGATCGAATTGAAAGAACTGAAGGAGAAATTGGAAGATTTAATTGCCAAGGGATACATTAGACCGAGTGTGTCGCCTTGGGGTGCTCCTGTCCTGTTTTTTAGAAAGAAAGATGGCTCTATGCATCTCTGCATTGACTACCGCCAATTGAATCAGGCGAAAGTTAAGAACAGGTATCCTTTACCGCGTATCGATGACCTTTTTGACCAGTTGCAGTGTGAGACCTCGGTTCTAAACGACAATTAAAGGAGTAATTCAATAAGTAAGCAATTAAAAGCCAAGAGCATTTTTTTTTTGCTTTTTAAAAGGGGACGCGCGGGCGCGCAGCTTGAGGCACGGGCGCGCATGGCGTCCTGCCCAAGCCCTCGCGCGGGCGTGCCTGAAGCTCTGCCCAAAACTTCCGAAACGAAGTATGGGACGCGTGGGCGCGCATGGCCTGCTGAATTGGCTCAAAACAAGCCTCCAAAAATGCAATAACATAACCAAAAGAACTCTAACATGATCCAACAAATATATATCCAACAATGTAGCATTTAAATACATAAAAGTGAAGAACACGCATCGATGCTAGCTATTACAAGCCGAATACAGAATACAAGAGTTCTAACCACAAGCAAGACCACTTCCAATCCAAGTTCAAGTTCTTAACATGCTTCAAAACATAAGCTAGATTGTCATGCTAACAAGACTTCTAAACCGAGTCTCACTTCTACATCATTCCCTCAAAGCTAACCATGCCTCTTCTGACTGGATCCTGCCCCACCTGATGCCAAGTACACATACAAAACAAAGCAACAGCCGGATAACCGGTGAGAATGATAATCCTAGTAAAAGCAACATAACAAGTAATACAACAATAATCATGCTTTCAAGACAACGACCAAATCCATGACAACGTAATGAGATGCATGTCTTTAAACCGGGATATCAAATCTGATAAACGAGGGATTGCTGCTGTGCTTTTGGGATCCCGAGGGTGAGATTACGTAACGACTCACCGACTCACCCAATCGAGGTGGTGCCACGTATCCCACTCCTCTAGACTTTGAGCAACTATAATGAGTATGCTAGCACTAGGCGAAACGACTACGACCTAGGCCACTCAATCATAGTTCCCAAACGTCTAAACAAAAAGGGCGGTTCTGCCCGCTGAAAACAAGATTGACTCAAGATGAATGCATAACAGAAACATAAAACATAGCCATATAACAAAAGCTCAATCAAAACAACAGAACACAAGTTCCTCATGTTAGAACGAGTGTAGATGCAAGTATGTGCTTTTAAGGGAAACTCGAGAACCAACTGTCCCGAGTATGCTATCCCGCTATCGATGTCTGCTTTTACCTTTCAATGTTGTAGATCCAACTCCGGACAAGCTACAACAAAATATTGTATCAACAACTATACAACCTAAACAACAAACAACGGTTCAAGGAAATCTCTTTACCGATCTTCGTCCAACTCTTGACGAACAATGCTGCTAACACGGGCTTGACAAACTCCAAACGAATCTGTTCAGATACAAATCAAAGATCAATTACCATGATCGACTTACAAGCCAAGTTCAACAACTCAATAACGGTTCGAAATCCCCAAAACTCAAACCGACGGCATAACGGCTATAAACTAAACAAACTGACAAGGCAGACAGCAGTTCAATAGCGATATCAACTCAATTCAATGCTAATACAACAACAACAAGACAAACCCAACAAATCTCAAAATCATGATTTTTGAAAATAGCTTTCAAAAATCATAACAATTTCGAACGTCGCTCTAATTCAAAACCGACAGATAATAAACGATCAGAACTCCGCCAAGAACAACATACTAGAATCTAGACCGATTCTAACAACCTCCGAAAAACAAAACATGTCTGATCGGAGAAATACTTACGGTATAACGGAGCTCTCACTGCAGTGATCACTAATCTGCCTTCAGAAATAATTTCTAACGGCCGGATCGAGCTCGGGAGGAAATCTGGAAGCTTGGAAAAGCTTGAAGGCGTCTTCAATGGAGTCTCTCGGTTGTGTGGAGGAGGAGGAAAACTTTAGAAGTCAATTTCAAGTGTAGATAATATATAAAAATTAATATTTGCGTTTTAGTCCCTGAAATTTCCAAAATTTTCAAAAAGAACCCTGATCAAAATCAAATCGGCTCGAGAACTCTGTAATCTCTGATTAACTCAAATAAACTCATTTAAGATAAAAACAGGGCGTTACAATTCTTCCCCACTAAGAAGAGATTTCTTCCTCGAAATCAATGAGAACCACAACTCATAAGATAGAATAAAGATCTAAAGACAGTAAGAAGAACTCACATAATCCGAATAACTCCGGAAATCGCTGTCTCATGTCAGACTCTGTCTCCCAAGTCGCTTCCTCGACGCCGTGACGGCTCCACTGTACTTTCACCAACGGAATCGACTTGGTCCTGAGTTGTTTCTCCTTCCGATCAAGGATCTGAATCGGTCGCTCAAAGTAGCTCAGAGTCTCGTCTAACTCGGCTTCGTCAGGCTGTAGGATATGTGAAGGATCTGGATGATACTTTCGCAGCATAGAGACGTGAAAAACGTCGTAAATACCAGATAAATACGGAGGAAGTGCAAGTCTGTAGGCAAGATCGCCTACCTTCTCAAGAATCTCGTACGGACCGATGAATCTCGGAGATAACTTCCCTCTCTTACCGAATCTGACAGTGCCTCTGAAAGGAGAAATCTTAAGGAAAACGCGGTCTCCCTGCTCAAAACTCAGAGGTCTACGTCTGACGTTCGCATACTTTTCCTGTCTATCTTGAGCTGACTTCATTCTGGTCTGAATGATCTTAACCTGCTCTGCCATATCTCTAAGCATATCCGGTCCCAAATCTGGTGACTCGGACAAGTCATCCCAAAACAACGGGGATCGGCATTTCTTACCGTACAATGCCTCAAAAGGCGCCATACCGATACTCGTTTGGAAGCTGTTGTTGTAAGAAAACTCGACAAGAGGCAAGGAATCCTGCCAACTAGTGCCAAAATCTAGCACTACTGCTCGCAGCATATCCTCTAACGTCTGGATAGTCCGCTCTGACTGTCCATCGGTCTGAGGATGATAAGCTGTACTCAGATGCAATCGAGTACCAAGTGCCCCCTGAAGACTGTGCCAGAAGTGAAAAGTGAATCTAGGATCTCTGTCTGAAATGATCGACTTCGGTACACCATGCAATCTCACAACATTGCTAACATACAACTCAGCCATCTGATCATGACGATACGTCATCTTGTACGGAATAAAACACGCAGACTTTGTCAATCGGTCGATCACTACCCAAATGGCATCGCATCCTCGAACGGATCGTGGTAGCTTCGTGACGAAATCCATGGAAATGTGATCCCACTTCCATTCAGGAATAGATAGACTGTGCAACAGACCTCCTGGTCGCTTCCGTTCTGCTTTCACCTGTTGACAATTCAAACACCGAGATACAAACCTCGCTACGTCGCTCTTCATTCTCTTCCACCAAAACTGGTTTTTCAGATCGTTGTACATCTTACGACCTCCAGGATGAATACTAAACCGACTGCAATGAGCCTCTCGGAGAATACGCTATCTTAACTCCGAAATATCAGGCACAACAATACGGTTATTCACGAACAAAACATCATCTCTAACCTGGAATTCAGACTGATGACCCAATCTGACTTTCTCTACTGAAATCTGGATGCTCGGCTCAGACTTCTGTGCTTCTCTGATTGCAACAAACAACTCTGGCTCGGCTTGAATAGCAAACACTCTGATAGTCTCCCTATCTGTTTCAAACTCTAAACCAGAAGTGCAACAATCATCGATCAACTGGGAAACACCCATAGTAGAAAGAGATAAAGAACAAAGCTTTTGGCTCAAGGCATCTGCAACTGCATTAGACTTCCCCGGATAGTACTTGATTTCACAGTCGAAATCCTTCAACAGATCTAACCATCTTCTCTGTCTCATATTTAGCTCTGCCTGTGAAAACAAGTACTTAAGGCTCTTATGGTCAGAAAAGATCTCGAAAGACTCACCATAAAGATAGTGACGCTAGATCTTCAGAGCAAAGACGATCGCATCTAGTTCAAGATCATGGACCGGATAACGAGTCTCGTGCGGTTTCAGCTGCCTCGATGCATACGCTATCACATGCTTATGCTGCATAAGTACACAACCCAAGCCTCGGTTAGAAGCATCACAATAGACTGTGAAACCTCCAGTACCCTTCGGAATAGAAAGAATTGGAGCACTGGTCAGTCTCCTCTTCAGATCAACAAAGCTAGCCTCACAATCTGGAGTCCAAACAAAAGGCGCATTCTTCTGAGTCAGCTGGGTAATAGGCTTGGCAATAGACGAGAAACACTCGATGAAACGACGGTAATAACTAGCTAAACCCATGAAGCTTCGGATCTCCGGCACTGAAGTAGGTCTAGGCCAATTCATAACCGCTTCAATCTTGCTGGGATCGACAGAAATCCCATCTTCAGAAATAATATGACCGAGAAAGACAACTCGATCTAACCAGAATTCACACTTAGACAGCTTGGCAAACAACTGCTCAACTCGCAAAATCTGCAGTACGGTCCTTAAGTGCTCTGCATGGTATGTACGGTTCTTCGAGTAGATAAGAATATCATCGATAAAGATAATGACGAACTCATCTAAATAACGCTGAAAGATACGGTTCATCAAACCCATAAAAACCTCTGGGGCGTTAGTCAAACCGAACGGCATGATTATAAACTCAAAGTGACCATACCTCGTCCTGAATGCGGTCTTAGGAACGTCTTCCTCTCGCACTCTCAACTGGTGATAACCTGACCTCAGATCAATCTTAGAGTAGACAGAAGAACCCTGCAGCTGATCAAACAAGTCATCTATTTGGGGTAAAGGATACCTGTTCTTAACTGTAGCCTGATTCAATTGACGGTAGTCGATACAGAGCCGCATAGAACCATCCTTCTTCCGAACGAATAGAACAGGAGCACTCCAAGGCGATACACTAGGTCTGATGTATCCCTTGGCAATCAAATCCTCAAGCTGCTCCTTCAACTCTCTCAATTCAACAAGTGTCATACGATAAGGAGCTTTTGAAATAGGTTGAGTACCTGGCACTAAGTCAATGCTGAATTCGATTTCTTGAATAGGCAGCAATCCAGGAACATCTTCCGGGAACACATCCGCAAATTCTCTAACCACCGGTAAATCTACCAAAGCTGGGCTAGATTTCAGTACATCAACTGCATACACCAAAAATCCTTCTGCACGTTTCTGTAGCAAACGAGTCATAGATAACACTGAAATCAAAGGAATTCTAGATCGAGAACCCTTACCAAAGAATTTCCACTCGTCTGCCATTTCCGGTCTGAACCTGACAACTTTCTGGAAACAATCGACTGTCGCCCTGTACTCGGTTAAAGCATCTATCCCAACAATACAATCAAAATCCGACAGTCCAAGTACAATACAGTCAAATTCTAACAAATTTCCTTCAAAACACAGTTCACAGTTCCTGACTAATCTGACAGAAACAATTCCTCCACCCAAAGGTGAAGTAACAGCTACTACTGTAGGCAAAAATTCAGTTGGCAAAGCATGCAATAATACGAATTTCTCAGAGATAAACCGTGTCTACGCGGGATTCTGAAGGTGCGTGTGTGCGGGTGCTATTAATTTGTTTCGGAGATAGGAGAAGAAACTTCAGAAAAGTCAAAACGAAAACAGAGCGGGGAAAGCTCACAGAAATTGAACCTTAGTTTACGGTATATATCGTGCAACACGAAATCAAATATAATGACAAAGTGCAAACTACAAACTACAAACTACAAACTACAAACGTCATTTGGCAGGGGAGGAGCTAGGATATATCTTGGTTTAGTATATGAAATAATATAATATATTTATAAATAAAGGAAAAAAACATCGATTAATCGACATATAGAAATAATATAATGCGCCTTAAGGTTCGAATACAAGTTATACATGACCAAAAATAATTTAATAAATGGAAAAGCACCGAAAAAATGACGAAGAACAAAACGTGGAGAACTCGCAATCAAAATAAATTTGATGGACAATAAAAAAACTCTACATTTGAAAAATAAACATGATTGATTCTCGATCGCAAAAAGGACACAAACTTTTTTAAAAATTGAATAATCGACAAACACTGACGAAAAAAACGACCCAAAAATTTGAGAAAATTTTGGCTTTTGTAGAGATTATGCATGGAAGAGCAGACCGCATGTAGTATGAATTAGAAAGATTTTTAATCAAAGCGTATGTGACCCATGACTCGTGAGGAAAAAACACTCTACAAAATTTATAGACTGTCTATCTAGATAGTACTAATAGAATGTAAAGAGATAAATGTTTTATTTTAGTGACCTTACCCGGATCACTTACTGATTTACAAACTTATGCATGCAATTAGCTTAATAGCAAAATAATTAAACAGAGTTATAACTTGCGAAAACTTAAAACATATTTACAACTTAAACCGACGGAAAAACCGGTATTAAACCCAAATATATTCATACAACCATATAAAAATACTGTATCCTATTGTAAGAAAATAAAACCTCCAAATAGTTTTTGGGCCTTGCACCTAATCCTGCCTCGAACTTCCTGCTCCGTCCAATCTGAGACCTGCCCTATCGCGTGTGTTGTTAAAGATAATAAAAAGGACGTGAGCGACTAACTTCCAGTACGATAATTATGAGTATACAAACCGATATGATGCATGTAACATAAGATGACTGGGTGACTGGTCAACCATGATCAAGTTCTACTCAAACTATGTGTCAATGATCAGTATGTAGCACCATCTAGGAATCCGACCACAGAGTAGATCACACATCGTCTAGATCACCGTAGCATCAATCTTCGTCATCACGGTATCTCCCGGCGGTGTCATAGCATATATACAGGTGTAGAGCTGAACGACCCTACTAGAAAAGCTATCTCGAAGGAGTAACGACTCAACATATATGTGCATATGAAGCATGTATATAAAGCAATAAAACATATATCATGATACATAAAATGCGCGCAACATATATATGAGCATGCATACTCTCTGAAAATCTTAGTTAATACTTAGGTACCTCTATGTAACAAGTCGAGACAATCAAGATCTAGGTTTTAAGCATGCGTCCGTCGTTAGCCCTTTGATGTTGAAGGCCCTGGATTCTAGGAACAACTCTGATGCTATCTCAGAAACACATTGCTATTTCCCGGCCCTCACTAATGTGGCTAACTCACAATATAGACTGAATTGAAAAGGGAAAACTTTGAATTATGATTCTGAAATGCAGCCTTGGAGCCCTATTTATAGACGGAGTTCGGACGCTCCGAACTCTGCATGTGTGACACGTTTCCGAATGTCTGAGTTCGGACGTTTTGAACTCTGCATGCAGCGATGAGTCACCAACACCCGGACAACTCATGGACAACTGGCTTCAGAAGCTCCGATCGGGACTTCGGACGTTTCGATCTGCCACACGTCCTGCATCGTAACAACAACTCACTTGTCCGCGTGTCCTGCTAAGGAGCGGACGTTCCGATCAAAGTTTGGACCTTCCGAACAGTTCCTCTACATTCGAACTTGAACTGTGCTTCCGAAATTTCCTTGCATCCGAACTTGACAAGGCCTTGTTCGGTGCTTCCGATCTGCACTTCGCATCTTCCGAACCATTCGGTGGATCCGAAGCTTGGAATTCATATTTTAATCTAAATTAAGTATTTGATTTGTTTAGATATTAATTAATTAATCTTGTTTAACATTTTATTAACTTAAAACAGAATACATAGCACTACAGTTTTTTTTTTTTTTTGGTGTCCAATCAATGTGAACAAAATATAGGCCTCTAATAATAGCAAGAAAAAAATAAAAAAGTTGGTGTCTAATTAATATATATATATAAATGTGTGTATATATATATATACTTGGAGAAAGGCACGTGCACGTGATATCAGGTTATTATTCAAACAAATATTATGTTAATGTTGAAATATTTGCATTTCACAATTAATATGCAAAAAAATTTACTTATAATGGTAAAATATGAATAAAAAGTTATATTAGTTAATATTGTGTTCTCTGCAATATAATATTATGAAATAATATTTTATTATATAGAAAATTATACAACTACATATAATTTATAATTAAATCATTATTTTTTAAAATTAAAATTTGTTAAATTAATGCAGTATATTTGTAAATAAATGAACACTAAAAAATAAATAATAAATTAAACCAAATGAAATATTTAGAAGTAGAACAATCATGTCTTATATATTTAACTTTATTAACTTTTTAGTACTATTTTAATCTACACCAATGATTTTATTATAATATAACGCATGAGTGAATAAATCATAAAAATAAAAAATAAGAAATATTTTCTAAAAATTATTTTATACGTAATATGGTAATGATATATTAAAAATCATTTATAATTAATATTTTTTTATCCAACTTAAATCCTAATAATAATTTCAATTAATGGACCCCAATAATTATATACATAACATTATAAGAAGATATGTGAAAAATTATTTTTTACATTAACTTTTCCGTCCAATTAAAATACTAAAGATAATTTGAATTTATGGAATTATAACCATAGAGATATGAGTAATAATGAATCTTTATAACTTAAAGTGATTATTAGTTATCAGTATTACATTTCATACATAAAATTTTTAATTGGTTAAAAAAAAGACAACGAAACACTTTTTTAAAATGATAAAATTTAGAATGGGGATATAATAAGAATTTAAAATGTTAATTAACATAATTAAAGTTAATATCTTAACAGTTACTAATAATTTATAATTAAATAATATTTTGTAACAAAACTTTATTAAACAAATGTAGTATATTTGTAAAAAAACATAACGCTAAAAAAATAAATAATAAATTAAAACAAGTGAAATATTTACAAGTAGAACAATTATATATTATATATTTGTTTGCACATAAAAATTGGCTCAAGTGGAGTATTGCGGGCATGTCAGACACATACGTGCCAAGAGATAAAAATAAAAATAAAATCTAACTTCTAAACCAAGAGAAATGAGCCCCGGTTTTACCGTGGGTCTTAATTACACCGGTTAAATACCAAATAAAAAAATAAATAACGAAGAACAATTATTAATAGCAATCGGAAATTTAACCTTGCTACTAAAAACTCGAAAATGACAATTATTTGACATAAAATCAGAAAACTATAGTGCGGAGACGTTCGAGGAACTATGAAATATAAGCTAAAACATGTACTGGAATTCTGGAAAATAAGAAAAAGAAGAAGAATTTATCGAAACTATGCAAAAATTTTGATGTAAAATCAGAGCTTTTGGAACTTGAGATTGTTGTGATTTGATTGTGTGCCTTCAATTGCCGCTGCCGTTATTTTCCCTTGCAAATTTGCATAACCTCCCACTACTCAAACTTCTCATCATGGACCACATTTCTCTCCCACTATGCCATAATCTCATTTGACTTGGTCTTCAATTTTAAACCACCTTATGCAGCCAATTTCACTTTACCACTACCAAATCTCAAGTTCGGATTTCTATTCTCGTGGGATGATATTTTTGGGGCCACAAGAATTTCAGGAACTGGGCTAAGGAGATCATGTTTTATTTTGGGCGGAGAAAATAGCCCTTTATCTATGGGATAAAAAATTGCCCCTTAGGTCGATGGGCCACCGAACCTGGACCATGAACTTTTGTTAGGCTTTTGGTATAATGTATTGGGCTTCCCAATCTCAGGAACATTCATGGGCCTAGAGTGGATTGGTTTATGGATTTTTCAAAAATTGGCGTCTATTTCTCTCGTTCCTTGATCTTTGCGATATTCAGTCACATCAATCAAGTTTGTCATCATTGCTCCCCGATTTCTGAGCTAGCTTCTCGCTCCTGACTCTTCATCTTCGCGCATGATCTTCATTTGGATAGATTCTTCATGTAACAATTTTCACCTCTGCAACTCATCGCCTACCTAGGGTTCTCCAAGCTCGCCGCTGTTCCTCTGCAGGTAGGGTTCCTTTTCTTTGTTCTTCATAAAATCCTACACAAATAGAAACAGTGAACTAAAAATTGTTGATTCATCTCTCCACCGCATGATTTTTGTACAGTTTAATGGTCTCTGCCCATGGCTTGTGTTCTTTCTGGTGGCTCGTTTGCCGCCCTTGAAACCCTAGAAGTGATCGGGTGTATTCTGTTCTTTTTTTTTTCTTTTTTTTTTGTTTCTTGTTCTTGAGGTACTGTTTTGAGATATACCCATAGCTGGGAAATTTATTTGCAGGCCTTTGAACCTCTCCGCTGAAAAACCCGAGTTCAATGAGATTTTAGCCACTGTGATCTATCCCCTGTATGAAAGAATTCCCTTTCCCGAACCATTTTTTAAAAATATTTTTCCCCTTGCGTCTTTGTCTGAGTCTTCTCTGCTCTTGATTAGTTCCTTGCAACCCCCGACCAAAGCTGCGAAATTTAAATCGTGGTCGTGTTTTACCTCTGAGTGGGTCACTTGGATTGATAGGTTGGAGCCTCACTTTGGGACGATGTGGAAGTCCCACGTTTTGCATTATTTCATCCAACTCACAAAAGCCCCTTTTCCATTGCAAATGGGTCTTTTGGAGAGTATTCTTTGTTTTTGGGCTCCCCCTTGTAATGCGTTTCTATTTGCAAATGGTCCAATGTCTATCACCCTTCACGACTCTCTTCGCCTGTTGAGGCTACATGTCCTAGGTTTGGATGTGATAGGCTTGATTCCATCAAAAGATCTTCCCAACTTGTCTGATGAAAACACTGTTCACATCTCTTATGCTTCAATTATAGGAACCTGGTACACCAATTCGGGGACTCCAACTTCCTAGGAACATATTTTGTTCCTATGGTTTTTTGTATGTAAGATTTTGTTCCGCCCTGCTTCTGTACGTCACTTTAACAAGTATCTACTTCTCGCTCGTTCCTTGAGCACTGGAAATGTGCTCAACGTGGGGGTCATGTTCCTTGGTTCGGTATACCGAGGTTTTAACAAGAGTGTGTTAGACACCCTGTGAAGACCCCAATCTTCAACAGCCTTAAATGACCGATTAAATCAAAAATCAAATGCACAATAATTTGGATATGAAAAAGGTCACATGTAAAAGAAATTTTAATGGGTTTTATGGCCATAAAAATGCTGATTATGGACATTGAAGTGAGACCTTTCAACTCACCTTGAAGCCTATAAGTAGCCCTCTCAATTGTGAAGGAAATCACATCCAAGAAAGCATTTTTAAGTCCATTGTCCAGGTTTTTTTCGCCACACCAAACAAATTTTGAATCCAATCTCCACCGTTCACAATATACATTTTTATGCTTTTCATATGTTGTAAAACTTTCAACCCAATCCAACAGTTATATTTGTGTAAAACGCCTTCTCAAGAATACTGCACAAATTTATGCGAGAGGAGAGCAGATTCTGGTTTTTGTCCAGAAACCGATATATAACACAACCAAATTCAATCTTCACCATTCAGAACTTTTTTCTCTCCTATATAAACGTGCTATCTAAATTTCATCACGATCCAACGGTTTAACTTGTCGCAAATTCTTCTGCAAGGTGATTGATTTTCAAGCATATGCAAATCCAAAAAAATCATTTTTGCTATCCTATTCTCGAGCAAGAAGTGTCCCGCCCCGAAAACGAGCCTAGTTGACATCGGCATTGTATAACAATTTAACATTGAAACAACAAGTCTCGGAGTACAAATCTTGCCAAAAACTAGTCTATTTCATAAACCATAACTGTTTTTACAAAGAAAAACACAAGTGCGACAATGCGGAAGCGAAACTGAAATTTAAAGTAAAAATATTTCTTCAACTTGAACTGATCCGTCCTCACCAGCCCCAGAACATATTCTTCGTCATCTAACTCATATTCATTCTTATCTGGGGAGGAAGGTAAGAGGGTGAGTGTTTTGGGAAACACTCAGCAAATGGGGGCCGATCGGACATGATAAACACCAAAATATACACACACATATATATATATATATATATATATATATATATATATATATATATATATATATATATATATAATAATCTAAAAAAAAATTTAAGCAAGTTGAATCTGATACAAATACGAAGCAAACATTGCATTGTTAATTATCTCATTTTTCGTTGTTTACTGATCAGTCCCCTATATGTTACTCCTCTAAGGGGCGAGACCAAAGGAACAGTTATTATAACCCACCGCATCAGGGCCATATCAAATCAAATCAAATTATCGAAAATTTCTTAACCATTTCTAAATCGACTCTTAATAGTGCATCTCAAATATTTCCAAATAACTCTAACATGATTCAAATAATATCACGAATAGCCAACAAATAGCATATCAAAGCGAAACGAATATATTATCATGCCGATCGAATTTTCAAAAGCATAAGTAATTTATTTTATAAAGCTTAAACTCACACAAAAATAAATATAAGTGTAGGAACTTATATCACGCAATAGAAGTATAAAAGCCCACTTACTGTATTCGATTTCTAAGAAAATCGTGTAGGAGTAGACGTTCTTAGATGACCTCGTACTTAAGCAACCTCAAAACCAAGTGAAGGACCGAAGGTATTGTTTGAAATTTGGACAAAAAAATATTGAAGCTTCTTGATCGACTTCGAGGCTCCTTCTTGGATCAACTTCAGACAGATTTTCTTAGCTTTGTTTGCTGTAGATAATTTCTTGAAGTTTGGGTAGATTGCTCCTTCAAAATCGAATAGAAATTCTTCTTGACGGTGGACAGTAAGTCTGCTCAATCTTCGGACAGATTTTCTTAGCTTTATTTCTTACTACGTTATCGCTTCCGCACTTGTGTTTTCTCTGTAAAAACGGTTATGGTTTATGAAATAGACTGATTTTTGGCAAGATTTGTACTACGAGACTTGTTGTTTCAATTTTAAATTGTTAAACAATGCCGATGTCAACTAGGCCTGGTTTTGGGACATGACACACCCCTTTGCGTAAACTCCATGGAGTGTCCTGGTTCCTCCAGCTTTTGTTTTTCTCTTATTTTCTAGATACTAGGAGTCTCTCTTTTAGAAGCATTGGTCCTTCTGATAGTTATGCCATTTTTCTCGGGCGTATATGGAGCCGTCAACTCTCGGTGCTGCCCCTGCTCTTCACAAAACTGAATAAAATAGTTAGATAAGAATTTACTTACTCTATTAGTTCGAAGTGTCTTTATGCTTCTCTCACTTTGCTTCTCAATAAGTGCCTTGAATTTTTTAAATGCTTCAAATGTTTCTGACTTGAATTTCATAAAATAAACCCATCTCATGCGACTGTAATCATTAGTGAATAACATAAAATATCTACTTCCTCCAAATGATTCAGTTTGTATAGGACCACACAAGTCAGCATGAATAATCTCCAAACACTTAGTTGCCCTTTTAGACTTCCCAATAGAAAATGATTTCTTGCATTGCTTCCCATACATTTCAAATCCATGGATTCAAATGTACTTTTGTTGTTTAGAGAAGTAACACCATAAACATCAAATTCACTTCTTTTATGTTTACATAGTAATTCATGATAATTAGGATGTATTTTAAGTTCATCCAATAAAGTAGCCATTTAATTTGGAATCAATTTTAATCCATCTAACTAACATATAAACAACTTAAGTTATGAATTTAAGATTTTTCTATATTTAATTGTTGACACTAAAATAGTAATCGAAATCCATCGATTTGAAATACTTTCATCCAAGCGCAACCTAAGAGATTTACGAAATGAGTCTCAAGAGCCAAGCAATCCCTACCTAATTCCCCTCCACATATATCTATTTGATAGAAATTGTTTACCTTTTTTATGTTGTAAAAATGCCCACCTGTAACACTCCAGAGGCTCTAGATAGTAAAAAAATTAAGGGTCATCCAAAACCCTCATATATATTGACCTGAGTGATGTTCTTATTAAAAAGAACAAATTAATTTAAAGTTACTTGTTTTTTCTTCTTCTTCTTCTTCTTCTTCTTATTTTTTTTAAAGAATATTTGAAAATAAAAACAAATACGTTTGCTTCTGCATGTGTTTGTGCCTTGTGAAAGAAGAGAAGATGTAGAAAGATTTTCCTTCGAAAATTATATTTGTAATTTTTCAGTTCACCAGCACATGCACACTATTCACACATCCGTTTGAACGTCTTCCACACTTATGATCACTAGTAAGTACGACGTGTGTTGCATGTGTTATATGATACGAAAGGACAAAATTTATTGGTCAAGGATAATTAAATATTTATGTAGATTTATTTGGGAAAACAAAATTTTAATTGTCCATTGAGCTTGAATAAAAAACATGGTGTTCATTCTAAATTATCGATATTAAAAACATTATTAATTCTTCTACCGCTTAATTTTCACTTTTTGGCTATGACTATGTTGTTGTTTTGTTTGAGTTTCTTAATTCTTCTATTAAAATAAACAATCATCTTATTATCTTGAATCTTTGTGGTATCTTTTTTTGAGATGCCTGATTTTGATTCTTTTTAGGAGGTTTTGTCGTTTTGTTTGCGTTTGCGCTTGTTTTTCTTTTATCACCAGTTTGTATTTTACTGATGTTATGAGTGTTTCATTTATTATTATTTGTAAGATTTCTCTTTAATTGTTCTAGTTTTCTCAAAATCATCACCAATTATTTATAGTGTTGCATTCTTATATGAGACGGAATTGTCTAATTTGAAAAGAAACTTGTGATCTTCTTTTCTTAGTGATAAAGTATGCTTTTTTGCTCTAGTGTACATGGTTGATACAATATAAAATACGTATATTGGAAATACTATAAGATAAATATAAACAAAAATTGGATGAATATTTTAAATTAACTTCCAAGTGTGCGTGTCGATATATTTCTAAATAGAATAACCAATAAATTGTTGGAGAACGCGGCGTTCAGATCAAACAAGATTGATACCCGGTGCAGCGAAAGTTTAAAATTTTTATTATATGGAACGATTCCATATTGGGTATCATATCTTTACGATTAAATTGTGTGTGTAAAAATTCAAATAACGATTATATAATTTTTACCTTTAATCTCGAATCGAGATTCTGGACACCAACAGATTTCTCTGCTCTTGTTGTATCTCCCTGGAACCGATGGACGAACAGTTCTTCTATCAGGTCCACGAATAGAGATTTAATCCCTCTGATAGATTTCACTAGAAAATCTATCAGAAGTTTTCTACGAAGAGAGTTAACGAATTTGATCCGTTAAACCAGACTGTAATTCAAAATCACAGGCTGGAATTTTTCTCGAGTAGAGAGAGGGAGAGGGGGCGGCCACTTTAAGAAAAATAGCTTAGGGTTTTCGAAAATTTTGTGCCTTGTTATGTGTAATTTCTGTACTGCAATAACTTATTTATAATGTAGGCCACTAACAGCTTAGGGCCCATTAGCCATAAGTTCAGGCCCGACAAGCAAAGCCCGCATGTTCAGAAATTAATATAAAATTCATCGTGACTCCGATTGATAAACCGATTTTACCAATGTGCACAGAAACCATTTCTGCAAATTTAAAGTCAAGATAAATTTTTCTGAATCCGAATTCAGTGATTTCCAAAAATGCCCATCACTATGTCATTTTAGGAAATCTCACTCCTCTACTCTTAAATAAGAAGTCCAACTTCTTCGTTCATTAAATTTAACTCTTTAAATTTAACTATCTCAACGGGGATTAAAAATCCATTACACTGTGTGACCCTCAATGGTTCAGGGATACAGCTAGCCGTGGGCTCACAACTCCTTGTGACTCGGAACAACAATTTCCGACTTGCCCATCGAATCATGGTATGAGCGCCTAGCAACATCGCCCCATGATTCCCTAGGTATCACTGATAGTGCCTACAAGAACCAGTAGATTTTGGTTAGCGTACAGTACGGTCCCTTCATCCATATATCCCGATCGAATCAACAACCATTGGTATATCGAGAGTCGCTCGAGATTCGATAACTATGCAATGCATCTTGAAGATCAAATAGTGACATCGCATGTGCTACTAAGAAACCATTTCTTAAATCACATCATGTACTCTGGCCAGAGATTCGTCACACTAATATCTCCTCAGATCGCATAGGATATCCACACTCGCAAGTATGTGGTGAATCCTTGACAACAAAGCATCGACTCCTACATGTGTTGTAACTGTACCCAATCCCGACACCTGATGACCCCAATAGAGTCGGTAAACGAGTCAAAGCATAGTACTAGCATATAGAGTCTCAATGATGTCTCAAGTAGTAAGGACTAATGGTGTACAACCAAAACCGCGGACTATATCCACTCGATAAGTGATAACCACTTGGAAAGTCCGGATAGGGTAGTTCGATCATTCATCATATGAATATCCATTTGCATGCTTCGAACATCTCTATGTTCCCTACCAATGAAACGTGGTACTCTGCATCGCAAATGCTAGTCTCACACTCGAGCGATCCTTATCCTTATTATCGGACGGCTCAATCGACTAGGAACAGTTTAGAATATACAGTGACTATAAGATGTGTTTCATGATAGACATCCCCATGTTCTACCACATCTTACATACACTATAGTATATTCAAGGTCTTTATCAAAACAACAATAGTATATCACAATATAACAATATGAAGAAAGATAAAGTCATTGCCATTAATAAAAGTGTAAATTATATTAAACAAAAGATTGTTTATACAAAGAGTCATCAAAGCCCTTAGCCACAAGTTGGCTCACTGGGCACCCACTCTTTCATAAATGACACTGCAATGTATATTCAAACAATGTTGTTAGGATCGAAATATGTGTGTAAAGGGTGAGGTGAATACACACTTTGAATATTTTTAAAAAATATGCGCTGATAACACAACAACTAGTTAATATTCTTGCTTAAAAGAAACATTTTGATCGAAAGATCTGAACAGATCACGTGGAAGTATCTTTCTCACTAATTTGAACTGAAAAGCTTAAGGAAGATCAGAGTAAGTAAGTGCACTAAGTAAAGATAACAGACAAAGATTTTTTATGGAAGTTCAAAGTTAAAACTTTTACGTCTCCTCTTCTTCTGTTTCTAGAAAGATTTCACTAGAAGAAATTTGATTTATACAATACTTGTACAAATTCAATCCAATCAACCCTTGAAAGAAACTACTAGGAACGACTTCTCAATACAGATAAACTTATGTCTGAGTTACAGATTTCAATCACAAGATATGTGCTAAGACAAGTCTTTCTGAAAATATCACAGAGTGCTTAGACTTTGATCGATCTGATAAGCAATAGGATTTTTGATTCTGTGCTTTAGAACTTTGATCTGGTATTCTCGATTTAGCATAATTCACAAATGGAGACCTTTTCACTTAGAATCGCAATAACAAGAGATGTAGCAAAAATTGATCGCTTGGCAAAAGTTGTTGAAGACTGATCATCACCAGGTATTTATAGGCTTTTATCTGCAATCATATTTGATAGAAGCACTCATAGGAGTGTTCGCTGCAGTACATATCTCTATCCCAAACTTTTTCAATAATTCTTTGGTGTACTTGGTCTGATTGATGAAGATACCTTTTTCCATTTGTTTTACCTGTAGTTCTAAGAAAAATGTTTGCTTCCCAATCATGCTCATTTCAAATTTCTCCTGCATCAGTTTAGAAAATTTCTTGCAGAAATTGGGATTATTTGACCCAAATATGATATCAACGACATAAATTAGAACTAATAAAATATGATCTCCTTTAATAAATTTAAAAAAAGTTTTATCTACCATTCGAATGATAAATCCATGATCAATGAGGAATTGTGACAATGTGTCATACCAGGCTCTTGGAGCTTGTTTTAACCCATAAAGTGTCTTATCCAGCTTGAATACATGATCTTGATAAATATGGCTTTGAAAACCAGGAGGTTGTTCTACAAACACTTCCTCTTGCAATAGGCCATTTAAGAAGGTGCTTTTAACATTCATCTGAAACAATTTAAAATCCTTGAAAGCAACATATGAAAAAATATTCTAATAGCCTCAAGCCTATCTACTGGTGCAAATGTTGCATCAAAGTCTATGCCCAATTCCTGTCTGTATCCTTGTGCTACTAGCCTGGCTTTATTTCTGAAAACAGTGCCATATTCATTTAGTTTGTTTCTCAACACCCATCTAGTTCCTATCACAGATTTATCATAGGGTCTAGGAACTAAATTCCAGACAAAATTTGTTCAAATTGATTTAGTTCCTCTTGCATAGCTTCTATCCAATTGCTGTCAAGTAAAACTTCTTCTATTTTCTTAGGCTCTAATTGTGATATGAATGCAGCATGTAAAAATTCATTTAACATCTGGCCTCTAGCTCTCAAAGGTCATGTAGATGGATTACCAATGACCAGACTGGGTGGATGAGTCTTGGTTTATCTGTAATTTGGTCCAAGATGATCTTCCATGCATAGCTGGTTCATCTGGTTGAACTAGATCTTCTTTTATTTCAGGATTTGATGCAATATTATCATCATGTATGTGTCCATTTGGTATTTCTGGTTGATGAGTGGCCTCGAACTCAACTGACTCTAATGGGTGCATGTTCTGGTTCATAGGGAATTTCTTTGTTTCTTCTGATCTGAATTTCATCCTCTTCTGCGTCTAGTCTAGAATCTTCTATCATGTTGCTGATATCATTGATAATTGAAGATTAATTAGTACTAGAGTTTTCATCAAATACCAAATAAATTTATTCCTCAACTGTTAGAGTTTTGGTATTGAATACTCTATAGGCTTTGCTAACAGATGAATATCCAAGAAACAAACCCGCATCTGATCTGACATCTAGTGCAGTCAGATGAGTCTTACCATTATTGTGTATAAATCATTTGAAGTATGATATCAAAGGAACTTTGCCGTACCAGACCTCATAAGGGGTTTTTAAAAATTTCTTATTAATCAGTGATCTGTTCTTAGTGTAAGACGTAGTATTTACAACTTCTGCCCAAAATTTTTGTGAAATGACAGAGTCAGCAACCATGGTTGTAACGCCCCGTTTTTATCTTAATTGAACTTATTGGAGATATTCAGTGATTTCAGAATTAGAGAGCCGAACTTTTACTTATCAGGGACTATTTTGCAATTTTTGGATTTTCAGGGACTAAATTGTAAATTATGAGATTGTTATATTGTGTGAGTTGACTAAGTCTTTTCATTATCCTTCTCATCCCCTCCAAGACGCCATGCTCCATTGAAGGCGGTTCCAAAGCTTCCCAAGCTTTCAGATTTCAGTCTGAGCTCAATCTGTCCGATAGAATCGATTTCTGACTTGATATCTACGATCACAGCTTCGAGTGCTCCGTTTGGATGTAAGTTTATCTTAATTCTGAGAGGTTTGAATTTTTGGATGTTGTTAGAATTAATTTATATTCGGAGAGGATGATTATTAGATAGCTGTGACAGTATATCTAAGACGGTTCGAAGATCTAACGACGATCAGATTTGATATTAATTTTCTTATTATTTTTGAAAATCTGAATTTTGAGATGTGTTGGTTTTGTTTTGGATATGATGTTTGAGGATTGGAATGAGTATATTGAATTGATATCCTGCTGTCTGCATTTCCGGTTTGATCAGTTTATAGCCGTTATGCCGTCAGTTTGAAGTTTGAACGTCGTTTTGATGCTTTGAGTTTTACCGAGTTTGATATGAGTTTTGATGTCGATTTTGATCTCTGTGACTTCTTCAGATAGATTGAGTTGAAGTCCTTGAAGATTGTGAACCCGACAGTCTTGATCAGTGTAGAAGAGTTGAGCCGGTATAGTATCGATGTCTTTCTTTATCGATTGATTGAACTTGACTTGGATATTGATTGAGGAATTGTTGTTTTCAGATTGAAGTTTTTGGAACGACAAAGAAGAGGTATAAGACGACTTTGGAATGAAATAGGACGATTAACTTGAATCCGGATTGATTCGAGTGTCTTAGAAGAAATCACATATTGCATGTTTATATGCTTATTTGAACTTATGATTGAATTGATGATTGAATGCATGAGATTTCATATGCATTCATTTTGAGCCGATTGATTATTCATTTTGAATTAGACGATCTGGAGATTATAGTTGAGTGGCCTTGGTAGGCGATTTACTACAAGTGTCGATTAACTCACTATAATGCCCTAGAGTCTAGAGGATTAAAATATACCTCATCCACCTCGAAAGGGGAGTTCGGTGTGATTTTTGGATATTTTAACCTCGGGATCCCAAACCAAAGAAAGAAGAAAAAAGTCCTTTTGATTATCTGAGTCTGATAATCCAGAAGTTTTAAAGTCATGCATATCATTTTAATTTCGCAATTGAATGAATTACTTGAGGTATATGTGGAATTTGATTATATATCATGTTTTGATATATTATGTGATATTGTATGCTGATCTCTTTTACTGAGAATATTATTTTCACCGGATTATCCGGCTGTTGTCTTTGTTTGTATGTGTACTTGGCAACAGGTGGGGCATGATCAAGCCAGAGACATCTTGGATAGGTGGATGAGAGAGTAGAAGTGAGGCCCTTGGTTTTAGGAGTTGAATTGAATTCAAAATCAATTTGTATTTTGGTATTGTAAACCTAGAATTGAAGCATGTTCTATTAGTTTGGATGAATGTATAACTTTAGAACTAATTTGTATGTATTATGCATGTTGAATAAGTTTATGCATATTGATTGGTTTGTGTTTTGATTGAGTTGGGATTTGAAATGTTGTAAGAAAACCAGAATTATTTTCTGGTACAGAGCATCTCGCTCGATCGGTTGAATCTTACCGATCGAGCGAGCACCCCTGTACCGAGGCAGAGAGTTGGGCATTTCTTGTCCGCTCGATCGGTAAGATTTTACCGATCGAGCGAAGGCCTTTCATTTTCCCGGCAGAGTCTTGGAAATTTTTGGCCGCTCGATCGGTAAGATTTTACCGATCGAGCGAGCACCCCTTTTAATTTTTTTTTAATATTTCTTAATCCTTATTGTTTAATTGAGTTGATTAATTGGATTACGATTAATTAGATGATTAGAATCGAGACCTCACATTAAGTGGTATCAGAGAAGCGATAAGATCTTGGACTGAATTTAGAAGTGAGCGGGGTAGATCGAGTCCGCTTGTATTGACTTCTCGCGTGTGTTTGAGTTATTTAATTGATTTATTAAATACGATGCGAGCATGCTTTATTGATTGAGAATTATTTGAATTACATGATTATGTGATTTAATTTATAAAGCATGGATTGATTGAGATATGAACTATAATCATTCATTGGATCCGAGTTCCATCTATTGAATTGTGTTAGAAGATCAGAGGTGGTGGGACACTGGAATTTTGAGATTGAGTTATCTGTGTTCTAATCCCTTTGATTTTAGATGGGTACTCGAAGAAGATTGAACTTGAATACTCCGCCAATTTTTGCTACGACTGAAACTCCACCTGTAGTGACTCCTCAGAATGACCAGGGCGATACGGTTGAGAATCATATGGATGCCACGGCTACCCCTTAGGAAACCTTACTGAAGAGGTTTCAATCTTTCCGACCACCGATCTTGAAAGGTACGGAGAATCCCGTGGATTGCGAGGGCTGGTTGGATGATATAGATCAGCTTTTTGATTCTCTCGACTATTCCGATGATCGGCGAATTAGATTGGTTATTCATCAGCTACACGGAGTGGCTAAGAAATGGTGGACCTCGACTAAGAAAGCCATGGAGAACAGAGGTACGCTTATCAACTGGATTCTGTTCAAGACTGAGTTTTATAAACGATTCTTCCCAGTTTCGTACCGTAAGGATAAGAATGCCGAGTTCGCAAATTTGAAGCAAGTAAATTTAAGTATCAAAGATTATGTTACCAAATTTGATAGTCTATTGAGGTTTGCTCCACACATTTCTGAAAATGAGGAAGCGAAAGCTGACCACTTTATTAACGGTCTGAACCCTGATATCTTTGTTCTGGTGAATACCGGAAGGCCGAATAACTTTTCTGATGCAATGGATCATGCCAAGGGTGCGGAAGCTGGACTGATGAGACAGAGAGGGAATCAGTTTGCACCTCAGCAACAACAGAGGCAGTTTCAGGCCCAACCGTCCCAATACCAGAATCAACCACCAAGGACTGAAGGTGGTAGCAGTGGAAGTAATAAGAATAATTACTTTCGTCCCAAAGGAAAACAGTTTAAAAACTCAGGAAGCAGTTCTTCAAGTTCTGGTGGCTCGAAACAGAACAGTTACAGTCAAGGTTCAGGTTCCTCTGGTACTTCTTGTAGCAAGTGTGGAGGTTGTCACTCAAGTGACCAGTGTAGGGGAATATTTGGGAATTGTTATATTTGTCAGCAGACAGGGCATTATGCTAGACTTTGTCCTCAACGGGGCTCTGAACAAGCACAGAGTGGAAATGCTTCTCGACAGTCATCTCAGCCTCAGAGGCAATTGAATGCAGTTCACTCTTTCCAATCTCAACAACAGAATCGTCAAGGAGGAAACCAGAATTTGAACCAACCTCCTAGACAGCAGGCGAGAGTGTATGCTCTGAATGAGGATCAGGCTCAGGCTGCACCTGATGATGTGATTGCAGGTAATTGTTCGATCTTTGATTATCCTGCTAATATTTTGATAGATACAGGTGCTTCTCACTCTTTCATATCTGCGAAATTTGTGTTGATGCATTCCTTGCCTTTTGAGCCATTACCTGCTGTAGTTTCTGTTACTTCACCTTTGGGTGGAGGAATTGTTGCGAGGAATTTTGTTAGAAATTGTGGATTGAGTTTTGAAGGAAATTTGATCGAGATCGACTGTATTGTACTTGGTTTGTCTGACTTTGACTGCATAGTTGGCATAGATGTTTTGACTAAGTACAGGGCTACAGTAGATTGTTTTCAGAAGATAGTCCGTTTCAGACTAGAGATGTCAGACGAGTGGAGATTCTTTGGTAAGGGTTCTCGTTCTAGAATTCCTTTGATTTCTGTATTGTCTATGACTAGATTGTTGCGGAAAGGAGCCGAGGGATTTTTGATTTATGCGGTCGATGTTTTGAAGTCTATCCCTGAGTTGAATGACATACCAGTGGTTAGAGAGTTTCTTGATGTGTTCTCGGATGAGATTCCGGGATTACCGCCTATTCGTGAGATTGAATTTAGCATCGAATTGACGTCAGGTACTCAGCCGATTTCTAAAGCTCCGTATAGAATGGCTCCGATTGAATTGAAGGAATTGAAGGAGATCAGTTAGAAGAATTGATTGCCAAGGGATACATTCGACCTAGTGTATCACCTTGGGGTGCTTCTGTTCTGTTTGTTAGAAATAAAGATGGCTCTATGCGTCTCTGCATTGACTACTGCCAATTGAACCAGGCGACGGTTAAGAACAGGTATCCTTTACCTCGTATAGATGATCTTTTTGACCAATTGCAGGGTTCGTGTATCTATTCGAAGATAGATTTGAGGTCTGGGTATCATCAACTGAGAGTTCGTGAAGAGGATGTTCCTAAGACTGCATTTCGAACGAGGTATGGCCACTTTGAATTTTTTGTGATGCCGTTCGGTTTGACTAATGCCCTAGCAGTCTTTATGGGGTTGATGAACCAAATCTTTCAGCATTTTATAGATGAGTTTGTTATTATTTTCATTGACGATATCCTGATCTATTCGAAGAGCCGTGCTGATCATGCAGAGCATCTGAGGATTGTTTTGCAGATTTTGAGAACCGAACAGTTGTTTGCCAAACTGTCGAAGTGCGAGTTTTGGTAGGACCGAGTCTTTTTCTTGGTCACATTATCTCGGGAGATGGGATTTCTGTCGACCCCAGCAAGATCGAGGCAGTTATGAACTGGCGTAGGCCGACTTCTGTGCTTGAGATTCGAAGTTTTATGGGTTTAGTTGGTTACTATCGTAGATTTATCTAGGGTTTCTCTTCTATTGCGAAGCCGATTACCCAGTTGACTCAGAAGAATGCGCCTTTTGTTTGGACTGAAGAGTGTGAGACCAGTTTCATTGAGTTGAAGAAGAGATTGACTAGTGCTCCGATACTTTCTATTCCATCAGGTTCTGGAGGTTTTACGGTGTATTGCGATGCTTCTCATTCTGATCTAGGATGTATTCTTATGCAGAGGAAGCACGTGATAACATATGCGTCGAGGCAGTTGAAACCGCACGAGACTCGCTATCCAGTTCACGATCTTGAACTCGCTGCTATTGTTTTTGTCTTGAATATCTGGCGTCACTATTTGTACGGTAAGTCTTTTGAGATCTTTTCAGATCATAAGAGTCTTAAATACTTGTTTTCACAGTCTGAGTTGAATATGAGATAGAGAAGATGGCTAGATTTATTGAAGGACTTTGACTGCGAGATTAAGTATTACCCGGGGAAGTTGAATTCAGCTGCCGATGCTTTAAGTCGCAAGCTTTGTTCTTTATCTCTTTCGACCATCGGTGTGTCTCGTTTGATTGACGACTGTTGCAATTCTGGATTGGAGTTTGAATCAGATAGGAGTCGTATCAGAGTTTGTGCTATCCAGGCCGAGCCAGAGTTGTTTGTGTCGATCAGAGAAGCACAGAAATCCGATGAGAGTATTCAGAATTCGATAGAGAAAGTGAGATCTAGATACCAGTCTGAGTTTCAGGTCAGGGATGATGTTTTATTTGTGAATAATTGTATTGTCGTGCCTGATATTTTCGAGATAAGACAGAGTATTCTGTGAGAGGCACATTGCAGTCGGTTCAGTGTTCATCCAGGAGGCCGGAAGATGTATAACGACCTGAAGAGTCAGTTTTGGTGGAAGAAGATGAAAATTGATGTTGCGAGGTTGTGTCGTGTTGTTTGAACTGTCAACAGGTGAAAGCCAAGAGAAAGAGGCCGGGTGGTCTTTGCACAGTTTATCTGTTCCGGAATGAAAGTGGGATCATATCTCGATGGATTTCGTCACGAAACTACCCCGATCTGTTCGAGGATGCGATGCCATTTGGGTAGTGATTGATCGTTTGACGAAGTCTGCTTGTTTCATTCCGTATCGGATGATATACCGTCACGATCAGATGGAAGAGTTGTATGTCAGAGAGATTTTCAGATTGCACGGTGTGCCGAGATCCATTGTTTCTGACCGAGATCCTCGGTTTACTTCTCATTTCTGGCACAGCCTACAAGAGGCTCTTGGTACTAGGTTGCACCTGAGTACATCGTATCATCCTCAGACGGACGGGCAGTCTGAGAGGACGATTCAGACTATGGAGGATATGCTACGAGCAGTAGTGCTTGATTTTGGCACTAGTTGGCAGGATTCATTGCCTCTTGTGGAGTTTTCGTACAACAATAGCTTTCAGACGAGTATAGGGATGACACCATTCGAAGCGTTGTACGGAAGGAAGTGCAGATCTCCTCTAGATGTCTGAGTCCCCAGACTTGGGACCAGATATGACTCGTGATATGGCTGAGCAGGTGAAGATTATTAGATTGAGAATGAAGACTGCTCAGGACCGTCAAGCGAAGTATGCGAATATCCGTCGGAGACCTCTATCTTTCGATCAGGGAGACCGAGTATTCTTGAAGATTTTTCCGTTTAGAGGTACTGTTAGATTTGGAAGAGAGGGAAGTTGTCACCGAGATTCATCGGTCCGTATGAGATTTTGCAGAAGATAGGCGATCTAGCCTATAGATTAGCACTTCCTCCTTCTTTATCTGGAATTCACGACGTATTTCACGTCTCGATGTTGAGGAAATATCACCCCGATCCTTCACATGTTCTTCAGTCTGACGAAGCCGAACTTGATGAAACTCCGAGTTATTTCGAGAGACCGATTCAGATCCTTGACAGAAAGGAGAAACAACTCAGAACCAAATCGATTCCTTTGGTGAAAGTTTAGTGGAGTCGTCATGGGGTCGAGGAAGCGACTTGGGAGACAGAATCCGACATGAGACAGAGATTCCCTGATTTATTCATCTGATGTGAGTTCTTAATTCTGTTCTGAATTCTTAATTATCTTCTTATGAGTTGATATTGATGATTTCGAGGACGAAATCTTATTTAATAGGGGGAGAATTGTAACGCCCCGTTTTTATCTTAATTGAACTTATTGGAGATATTCAGTGATTTCAGAATTAGAGAGCCGAACTTTTACTTATTAGGTACTATTTTGCAATTTTTGGATTTTCAGGGACTAAATTGTAAATTATGAGATTGTTATATTGTGTGAGTTGACTAAGTCTTTTCATTATCCTTCTCATCCCCTCCAAGACGCCATGCTCCATTGAAGGCGGTTCCAAAGCTTCCCAAGCTTTCAGATTTCAGTCTGAGCTCAATCTGTCCGATAGAATCGATTTCTGACTTGATATCTACGATCACAGCTAGGGGTGATCACGGTGCGGTTTTGCGGTTTTTTCTAAAAAATTTAAACTGAATTGCCCTTTGCGGTTCTGTTATATTATATTTTTTTTAATTGCGGTTTTATATATAAAAATGGTTTCACGGTTTGAGCGGTTTTCAGCGGTTGCGGTCGGTTTTGCGGTTTTTTGGAATGATAAACATAAAAAAAAAGCCAGAAACAATCATGCTTATAGTTTTTTCTGTTTAATCACACAACCCTAACAATTGAACATTGACGATATTATTTTTCTTCAAAAATTGACAAAAGTAGTGTGCAATATCCCCATCATTTGTCAATTTAAAACTTTAAACATTATATATTTGATATTGCTCTGAAACTCCTTCCACTGCAAAAGAATCGAAACCTCTTAAGTGTAAAATAAATAAAAATATAAGCATGAGAAAAATAAAACAGTAAAGCCCATTAAAAATTGAAGTTAATAAAGTTTACCTTTTGAAACCGATTCTTTCAAATTAGTCATTTTCTTCATCTATTTCACAACAAATCGATCCATCCAATTCTGAAAAATAAGTAAAACATTGATAATAAAACTAACAATCACTTGAAAAATAAATAAAACAAAAATTACTCACCTTTTTGTAGTTTTTCAAATAATTCAGCATCGTCCTCCATTGTGGTGAGAAGATCTGATAAAGAAGTTGTACCACGTAACCAATCTTGACTGCATATAAGAGCCTCTATCATTTTTGGAGATAAAGAACTCCTGAATGGATCGATCACATGACCGCTTATACTAAAAGCAGATTCTGAAGCAATTGTAGACACTGGCATCGCTAGCACATCCCTTGCAATATTAGAAAGAACATGATATTTTGGAACATTCACCTTCCACCAATTCAAAATATCAAAATCATTACTTGACTTTTCACACCCATCAAGTAGATATCTTGTTAATTCAGATTTACTCTCAACACATTTCTCTTCTTCCAAATGCTTAGCAAATTAAGATTCCAGTAGCTCACTTATGTCTTCTTCTTCATTGTCTAGCATATATTTATAGCATTGAGCATTTTCATCTTTGCCAGTTTGTTGAGAATTTGAGCTTGCATATTGCTTGTACAACAAATTTATCATTTGTTCTATCTTATCTGACATTTTCACACCAAAACAATCATCTTTCTCATAAATTTTTGAAAGGACAAAATTAACATACTACAGCTTATATCTTGGATCCAAAACAATAGAAACAAACAACAACCAATTGATCTTATCAATACTTCCCCAATACTTGTTAAGCTTTTCTTTCATTCGAATCGCCATAGAAGTCATATGATAATCTCCCTTATTAATCATATTGGACAAACCAACATGCACAGATGCAAGCTCCCGAAAAAAAAAATTTGAAGTGATATATGATGAACCGGAGAACTTTAAAGTCACACGATAAAAATTTTTCAAAAACTTAACAAAGTTTCTAGCAACAATCCAATCAATCTCCATTGGAGGACCGATTACCATCCCATTATATTTTCTTTTTTTCCCATCCACATTCTCATCTTGATTCAATTCATAACAATCAAAGTAGTTTGTGTATTTTTGATCTTCATCTCCCAATCTTTCAAAAGTCTTTTCAAATTTCTCAGCAGCCTCAAGCATCATATAAGTTGAATTCCATCGTGTTTCAACATCTAAACAAACAAGACTCTTAGAATCAATTTTTTCTTTTTCCACACACTGCTTAAAAATATTCAGCCTTGCTGAAGATGATCTTACATATTTAACAACATTTCTAATCCTCATAATTACTTCATTTTGCTCTTCCAATCCTTCTTTCACAATCAGATTAACAATATGAGTACAACATCTTACATGCATGTAATAATTATTTAAGACAATATCTTTCCATTTGCATTTCCTTTTCAAGTGATTGATTGCTTTATCTTTCGAGGTAGCATTGTCCACGGTAATTGTGAAAATTTTATCAATACCCCCATTGAATCAAGCATTCTTCAATTTGTTTCGCAATAGTTTCTCCCTTGTGATTCTCAACGAGACAAAAGTTTATTATTCTCTTTTCCAATTTCCAATCAGTAGATATCCAATGTGCAATGAGACACATGTAATTCAAATTTTGTATTGATGTCCAAGTATCAGTAGTCAAGCATACCCTTTGGGTTTTCAAAATCCTTTTCAATTTATTTTTCTCATCAATAAAAAGTTTCATGCAATCTCTAGCAATAGTATGCCTAGATGGTACTTCAAATCTTGGTTCCATAGCTTCACAAAACAATTTAAATCCTTCACCCTCCACAATTCTAAATGGCAGCTCATCAATGATTATCATTTTTACAAGATTTTTTCTAATTCCTTCAACATTCAAGGTCTTTCCTTTATTAATAAGAATTCCACTCAAATTTTTATAATCTTGCAAAGTCTTTTGCGACTTATCCAATTTATATGGATACTTCTTGCATGTAGACTCTAAATGTGTCCACATACTAGTAGTTCCATTTAATTTTGGATGAGCAGCATAACTTTTGCCACAATAATTACATGTGGCTCTCGGTGGATTACTATCTTTTAATCTCGTGAAATGACCCCATATTTCAGAGCTAACATTCGAACTTTATTTGGTAATGATATCAACTGCGTGTGCTCTTCTTTTTTTTGTAGGTGGTCTTTTGTGAAAGTTTTTATCTACTTCTTTTGTAACACATGAATTGATATGAGGAGAGACATGACCTGATTTATCAATATTTGAAGCTTGTTCTTGCTGTTGCTCTTTACTCTGAACCTCTTTTTGGGTTTGAATTTGCAAAGTTGAAACTTCAGTCAAAGCTCTTGCATCCTCCTGTTAAAAAAAGTATAAAAATAAATTAATTTCAATCTGTGTGAAATTACTGATTGCTTTTATTTATTTTAATTTCATTAGACAAATTACTATAAAATATTTACAACTTATTCCTAAATCCTCACACTAGCGACCGAGAAATACAACATTTCACATAAGAACTTCTTAAGTATTCTAATCTACTTATTCTTAACTATTCCCCTTCCCCTCCCGTGAAAAAAAAAGTCAAAAAAGCAATATAATGCACTTATAGTTATTCTTAAGTCTTAACTATTCCACTTCCTCTCCAGTGAAGGAAAAGTTAAAGAAACAACGGTAAGTCTCAAAAATATATTTGACATTTGTTTGTTTCTTGTATTTGTTTAGTAGCGTGAGAATTCCATCTGCTCTTATAGTCTTATTCATAATATACACAGAGTAATTTTATTGGACTTGAATTAAAACTAACCTGAGATTTATAGCGTAAATAATAAAACCTAACTTAAAATGAAATAAATCAAAGATGAAGATTATCAGATAAAACTTAAAAAACAAAAGCTCATGTCCAAAATCAAATTTCGATCATTTGAGGAGCACCAAGAGTAATGGAAGTAGCAGTGTTTGATTTCATAATCTTCAAACCAAGGGTTGGTTGACATGTTCCGTACTCTGGAAGCTTCAGGTCTTAGTAAATTTTTGGATTGCGGAAAGGTGATTTACAAGAAAGCCATACCAAATTTCTTTCAGACTGCTCAAGTAGAAGATAATGTCGTCTCCAGTTCAGATGGGGGAGAGTTTGTCTGCATCACTCCTGTTCTGTTTGCTTCCTCATTCGATCTACCTCGAGAAGGATTAACTGATTTATCAACCATCACTTCTGTTGTTTCATTAATAACATAATATCGTCTTGTTGTTTTATTAATAACAATAACTATTACGAATGAATACTATTAACTATAATGAATGATTACCAATAAATATTATAAGAACACAAATAAATATGGTATCAAATTACGTATGCTGTTATTATTTCATTGATACAACTCAAAAATCTAGTATTTTATTATGTATTATGAGTATCTAAAAGACCAAATCAAGTATTTAGAAACTCAAATTAGGTACTTTGGAGGTTTCATGATTAGTTCGGAACTTGTTTTTTTTTTTCTTATAAAATAAATTACATGAATAAGTAATCCAAATGCATCTTCCATAAAAACTCCAACACTTGGTAAATTTAAGGTGTCCACTCAAAGATCCAGTATTTTATTATATATGTTGAGTATCTAAGAGACCAAATCAAGTATTTGGAAACTCAAATTGGATAGTTTGGAGCTAACACTAAGTACTTGAAAAACATTTCATTATTCGTTAAGAATTTTTTCTTTTGTTTTTTCTTTTTTTTAATTATAATGGATGTTTATCAATAAGTATTTGACCTCCAAAACACTCACATTCGATTTGTTTTTTTGAAAATCGGGACTCAATATTGAATGAATATATTTGGCATTTATGAAATAACAAGAGGGTATTTAAATTAATACAAATATTACCTAATATTATGCATATAGTACTTGATTGGGCTCCCAAAATACTCACATTTAATTGTTTTTTTGTCAAAAAATAAGTCCGAGACTCGATAATGAATGAATTTATTTGAAATTCATGAAATAAAAGGATAATTGAATTGGTACTGTCACGTCCCGAGACCGAGACGTAGCACCGACATTGTTAAACAATTTAATGTTGCAACAATAAGCCTCGTAGTTCATCAAAAGACCATAAAACCAGTCTATTACATAAAACGGAATTGTCTAGTTTACAATAATGGATGTGAGTGCGGAAGCGATAATATAAAGGAAACCAGATTACAATTCGGGAGGTCTTCTTTTCTTGAAACTTCATCACCAACCCGAAACATGTTTTGTGCATCCTCGTCCACTTGATCTTCGTTCTTATCTGGAGATGGAAGTAAGGGGTGAGTGTTTGGGAAAACACTCAGTATGTGGGAGACGTTCGTATACCCAAATAACATAACATATATATACACGAAATAATTATGGACGTGACATGTCGCAGAACATGTCACAACACGTGTCAAGACAAGATATATATAGTACTTAAACGAAACATTAAAACAGACCAGAGACAAAACAGGAACGTATAAATTTGATACTTGAATTCATCTCACTGTACATAAAAGGAAAATATGTATAAACATGATGCTGGATGTGACATGTCTCAGTACATGTCACGACATGGATCAAAACATGACATAAACATAATTCAAAATAGAGCAGGAAATCATACATAAATAGAATGTGAACGTACAGAAGACACTGAAACTTCATTTCATTATTCATGGTTCATTTTTCTTTTCCTTATATGTTACTCCTCTAAGGGGCGATGCCAATATAACGGTTTTATGCCCAACGTATAGGGCAATATAACGATTTTATACCCACCTTGTGAGGGCCATATCTTATCTTTCATGTTTTCTTTCCACTTCAAAATCAAATCATAACATTGTCGTTTCGAAACCACAAAGAATAACGAATGATTCAAAGGGAACATATACAATTAAGAGGACACGAAAGCACATGAAATACGATCAAATGAAACGAGCATCTTAAATCATACGAAGGATTCACTTGGGATAGAATAAATCTGATAAATATCAATGGCACGAATTAATTGGTGTATGATCGGATTTTCGAAAACAGGAACATCATCATTTTAAAACATATATATAAGCCAACTTACGAAGAAGTGTAAGTGTGAAAACTTTATATCAAGAAACATACATACAAAAGCTCACTTACAAAAAAATACGAGAAGATATATGAGACGAAAAGGAAAGATAACCAACGAAGCATAGGATGTAAATTTGCTTTAGAAACAGTAAGCCCACTAATTACTTGATTCACACGAAAAGAATGGGATGCAAACGACAATTATTTGGCCGAAACCTTGCTCAAAATTGGACATCACTTCCTTGCTCGATTCTTGGGCAGACCTTGGCTCTAAGACTGGACAAAATTTCCACTACCCTAAGCCTTATTTGCTCGAATTTTTAGAGGAATAAGTCTTGTGTTTGGTGTGCTCATGCCTTCACCTTAGTGTGGTATTTTGGGATGGAAAAGAGTAGATGAAAGGTTCCAACTTAAATGGCTTTGATGGTCAAATTTTATGGCTTTTAAAAGGAGTCATTAACCTTGATTTTATGGTCCTTTAATAGCCTCATGATGGCTGATCATAATGATGAATATGGGAGTTACAAATGATATTCATTCCTATTTCAAGTTCAGCCTTAAAAATCGAATTGAATTGGATTGAGTAATGTGGTCAAAGTATCTTAATTGTAGGGAGAGTGACGGTTACAATCCTATATGCTCAATAAGTATTAATTGAGAATTCCATTGGCAAATATGAGGCATGATTTTCGAATTACATTTAGATGATTGAAATGGTCATGCATGCAGAATTTCTTTGTCTTCACAGGTACAAAGAGTGCCTAATATTATTCAAATTAAATACTACTTTATTTAGCTCAGAAAATACTCCATTCGATTATTTTTTTTTCAAAAAAGGGACTCAATAATCAATATTGAATGAATTTATTTGGCATTCATGAAATAAGAAGAGGATACTTGAATTGATACAAAGAGTACCTAATATTATTCAAATAGTGTTTATGATGCAATTTGATTTATCAACTTGTTGAGAAATTTAGTATTTGCTATTTTTCATAAAAATCACCAGTATTGATTTGTAAAACTGATATACTATTTTCTAGTGATTATTTGGCTCTAAGGCTGTAGTGACCCTTACCCGGATCACCTACTAAACAGAACTTATGCATGCAATTAACTTAATTAAACAAATATCAGAATAAAACTGCGGAATTCAATAACATTATACAATCCCAAGAAAAGGAATCTGTAATTATCCAATAATATACAACCAAATCGAATAGCTGTATAAACCCAAACATCAGTAATAAAACCTAAACGAAGCTCCAGCTGGCCAACCACTGACTAGCCCCTCCTGGATCCATCCTCCTCGTCCAATCGCAAACCTGCCCCATGGAATAGGGTGTTCAAAAAATACAGAGTACGAGACGTGAGCATAAAACGCTCAGTGCGAGAGTATGAGTATACATGCATGCAAAGTGAACTCCCTATAGACTCGAGGTCAAGGATCAGATAACAGAGACAGACCGGGCCCTGGTATGTAGCACGCTGTGCCGTCGCTTCAGGAGGTGGCTCCCATACCGAGATAACCGTGGATACGCCGGACCCAAATCGATGGAAGTCCATCCACTAACAGGATAGGGTACAACCCTACTACAGACATCTCGAAGGAGATACAGCAAGATGCAAATGAATGCAGCATAATATCATGGCATATAAATCATGCAGTCATATAATACATGCATACTCAGTCAGGATATCTCGAACAGTACTTTCATACCTCAAAACAGTGAAAGCTCTACCAACTCTAGGTCCACGCCTATAGTCTGCTCTACACTGCCAAATGATACTACTATCATTAAAGTGCTCTAAAAGCCTTAACTAAGCTATTGCATACTCCTAAATATTTATAGGAAGCAAAAGCTATACCTTCGTCCGTCGTTAGCCCTTTGATGTCGATGCCTCCAGAACTTGGGCACGACTCCGCTACGACTACCAAACGCCTCTCCGACCTCCGGACCAAGCCTAAGAAGACTAGAACAGCTCCAAAAGGACTAGAAAGGAAAGGAGAACTCGGAATTGGCAAATGAAAGTGAAGTCTCGGCCTTCTATTTATAGACAACGATCGGAACGTCCGAACCTCGATTGGAACGTCCGATCTTGTCATCGGAGCTTCCGAAGATCCTGATCTGCCACGTGTCAAAATATCACTTGATGACTCCGGATAGGGGTGATCGGAGCTTCCGATCCAACCACACGTCATGCCTGACGTAATAACATCGTGCCTCCGATCGCTCATCGGAGCTTCCGATCCTATTCGGAGCTTCCGATCGTGCCTTCGGAGCTTCCGATCCGTCCAATACCTAATTCAATTAATTAGCATTAATCCTTTAATTACTCAATTAGGGCACGGGCTACTACATTCTCCCCCACTTAAGATATTTTGTCCTCGAAATCAGATCTTAAGTACCGAATGCAAATACAGAAATCAGAAACATTCTTTATTCAAATCAAACGTTTACAGAGTTTGCAACTGAATACAACTTAAAGAATGAAATCAAAACAACTCAGGATGGTCTTTACGCATCCTGTCCTCAAGCTCCCAAGTAGCTTCCTCAGTGCCTCGGTGCTGCCACTGAATTAAAACCAAAGGAATGACTTTGTTCCGTAAAACCTTATCCTTATAATCAAGGATGCGAAGAGGTTTCTCAACATAGGTCAAATCCTTGTCTACCTGAACCTCAGATCGCTGCAGAATATGAGATTCATCCGCCACATACCGTCGCAACAGAGATACGTGGAACACGTCGTAAATGCTGGATAGATGCGGTGGCAATGCTAGTCGATAAGCCAAATCGCCAATACTCTCCAAGATCTCAAACGGACCGATAAATCTGGGAGACAACTTGCCCTTAAGGCCAAATCTGAGAATCTTGCGGAAAGGTGACACTCTCAAAAACACTTTCTCCCCGACCTCGAACTGCAAAGGCCTACGCTTGATATTAGCATAACTGGCCTGACGATCCTGTGCAGTCTTAATCCGTTTCTTGATCTGATCAACAATGTCTATCGCCTGCTGGATAAACTCCGGTCCCTCAGCCTGTCTCTCCCCCACTTCTTCCCAGAAGAGTGGAGTACGACAACGTCGCCCATACAACGCTTCAAAAGGTGCCATCCCAATACTAGTGTGATAGCTGTTGTTGTAAGCGAACTCGATCAACGGCAATTGATCCTGCCAGGCTGAACCAAAATCCATGACGCACGCTCTAAGCATATCTTCTAACGTACGGATAGTGCGCTCTGACTGACCATCAGTCTCTGGATGATAGGCTGTACTCAAACTGAGAGTAGTACCCATCGCACGCTGAACACTCCCCCAGAATCTAGAAGTAAACCTGGGGTCCCGATCGCTGACAATGCTCACAGGCACTCCATGAAGTCGGACGATCTCCTGAATGTATATCCGTGCCATGCGATCCACAGAGTACTCTCGGCTATAGGCAATGAAATGCGCTGACTTGGTGAGTCGGTCCACCACAACCCAGATAGCATCACAGTTTCCTCGGGGATACCGGCAAATGGGTCACAAAGTCCATAGTGATAAACTCCCATTTCCATTCAGGAATAGGCAGACTGTGAAGCAATCCTCCAGGTCGTCGGTGCTCTGCCTTGACCTGTTGACACACCAAACATCTCGAAACAAACTGATAAACACTGCGTTTCATTCCCTTCCACCAGAAACGAGTACGTAGATCTTTGTACATCTTGTTGCTCCCAGGATGAATACTCAACTTAGTGCGATGTGCCTGAGATAAAATCTCCTCTCGCAACTCTTCATCCTGTGGAATCACAAGCCTACCAGACAAACACAGAAAGCCATCTGACTGATAATGAAATCCAGACGAGCTACCCTCGTTAGCTAGACGAGCTAAACGCTGGGTCTTTGAATCAGACATCTGAGCATCTCGGATCCGCGAATACAAGGCTGGCTCAGATAATATCGCAAACATCTGGATACTCTGCATACCTTTCTTATGCTTGAAGGTAAAACCTGAAGTACAACAGTCACTGATCGCCCTAGACATCGAACAAGTCTGAAGTGCGGATAGTCGCACCTTGCGACTCAAAGCATCGGCGGTGAGATTAGCAGCTCCCGGATGGTACTTAATCTCGCAATCATAGTCCTTAAGCAAGTCCATCCAACGTCTCTGTCTCATGTTCAATTCTGCCTGAGTGAACAAATACTTGAGACTCTTATGGTCGGTGAAGATCTCAAATTTCTCAGCCATAAAGATAATGACTCCAGATCTTCAAAGAGAACACAATGGCTGCCAATTCCAAAATCATGGACTGGGTAGTTGTCCCTCGTGAAGCTTCAGCTGATCTAGAAGCGTATGCGATCACATGGCCCATTCTGAGTCAGGACACAACCTAACCCTTGAAGAGAAGCATCTGTGTAAACTACATACCCTCCCAGATCCTGACGGTAATGCTAACACCGGCGCAGAAGTCAACCGCCGTCGAAGCTCACGGAAATTCTCCTCACACTCGGAGGACCACTCAAAATCCACACCCTTGCGGGTAAGCTGCGTCAACGGTCGAGCTAACTGAGAGAAGTTCAGAATGAAGCGACGATAATACCCTGCTAGAACCCAGAAAACTACGGATCTCAGCAACTGTCGTCGGACGCGACCAATTAAGTACCGCTTCAATCTTGCTTGGATCAACAGAAATCCCCTCCCTGGATATGATATGGCCAAGAAAAACCACTCTATCCATCCAGAACTCACACTTGCTCAGCTTGGCGTACAATTGCTCATCTCAAAGAGTCTGCAGTACCAACCGCAAGTGAGAAACATGCTCTTCCGTATTACGCGAATAAACCAGGATGTCGTCAATGAAAAACCACGACAAACTTGTCCAAATAACTCCCTGAAGACACGGTTCATCAGATCCATGAATATAGCCGGCGCATTAGTCAAACCAAATGGCATCACTAGGAACTCGTAATGCCCATAGCGAGTACGGAATGCAGTCTTGGCTACGTCCTGATCACGGACTCTCAACTGATGATAACCAGATCTCAAGTCAATCTTGGAATAAATTGATGTACCTGCAGCTGTACAAACAAGTCATCAACACGAGGCAACGGATACTTGTTCTTCACAGTCACTCGATTCATCTGCCGATAGTCAATGCACAGCCGCATCGACCCATCCTTCTTCTTTACGAAGAGAACAGGAGCTCCCCAAGGAGATACACTAGTACGAATGTACCCCTTGTCCAAAAGATCCTGTAGCTGATTCTTTAACTCACGCATCTCTGACGGAGCCAGACGATACGGTGCTCTAGAAATAGGCGAAGTAGCCCGGCATCAACTCTATGCCAAACTCGACTTCCCTAGCAGGAGGAAAAACCCGGATCCTCATCACGGAAACACATCTGGAAATTCATCCACAACAGGAATGCTCTCTATCCCAATACTACTTAGCGACAAATCAACTGCATAAGATAAGGGAAGCCTTCCCGTCAGACTCTAGAGCTCGACAGGCTCTCAAAGCGGATCACCAAAGGTCATCGGGGGTCGCTGCTTCCCTCACGCATAGAAAAACTGTGGGAGAATCCTCGATTCTAATCCACTAATCTCGGATTAAAACAACTATTAAGCGAACAAGAATCCAAGATACAAAACAAGGTCAAAAGTTTGTTTTTTTTTTTTTATTTTTTTAAAACGCCCGCAGCCCGGCGCGCGGAACCAAGGCTCGCGCGCGCGCGGGCAAACGATCCCGAGGCCCAACGGAGGCCGTCGCGCGCGCGCGAGGAACGGCCTCGCCCGCGCGCGGAAGGCCTGGGCAGAAAGGCTCAGGCTACATAAAAAGAAAAGGGATTCCGCGCGCTCTTGGTCCGACATGCCCTTCAAATACAATTACAATAACAGTGTGTAGGTAAACATGCCATAACAAGTCATGCTTTCAATAAGGCCTAAAAACAACCAGAAGTCTAAATCGAGACAACAACCACATGACTGCGTTTTTTCAGATAACAATCCGCATACAAACTAATTCGAATAACAAAAAACATATACAAGTTCGAGTTCTAACATGCTTCAATCGTAAACTAGATAAACATGCTACTTCGACTTCTAAACCGAGGCGCACTTCTAACGACTCTGCCCCGCGAAGACTAACCAGGCCTCTTCTGACTTGTTCCTGCCCCACCTGTTGCCAAGTACACAATACAAAACAAAGCAACAGCCGGATAACCGGTGAGAATGATTAATCCCATGTAAAAGCAACATATCAAGTAATGAATATACAACATAGCCGATCATACCACATATTCAAGTCGAAGTTAATGATATGCATGTCTTTAAAACCAGGATATCAGATTCTGATAAACACGGGAGTATTGCTCTGCTTTTGGGATCCCGAGGATGAGATCACGTAAACACGCACCGACTCTCCCAATCGAGGTGGTGCCACGTATCCCACTTCCCTAGACTTTGAGCAACCATAATAGAGGATGATAGCACCTAGGCGAAATACTACAACCTAGGCCACTTCAATCATGAGTTCCCAAACGTCTAACAAAAAGGGCGTTCTGCCCGCCTGAAATCAAAGTAGGCTCAAGATGAATGCATAACAGAAACATAAACATAAGCCACATAGCAAAAACTCAATCAATCAACTATTACAAGTTCCACGAGCTAGAACCAGTATCAATGCAATATGTGATTTTAAAAAGGGAAACTCGAGAACCAACAGTCCCGAGTATGCTATCCCGCAACAATGACTGCTTTTACCTTTCTAGGTCGTAGCTCCAACTCCGGACAAGCTACAACAAAAGATTGTATCAACAACTAGACAACCTAAACAACAAACAACGGTTCCAGGAAATCTCTTTACCGTTCCTTCGTCCAACGCTCACTCTCGACGAACAATGCTGAGCTAACCACAGAAAAAAAGGCTCGACACACTCCAACGAATCTGTACGAATACAAGATGTGATCAACAATCACGATCATTCACAAGCCCGGCTTCACTCAATACCAAAAAACGATTCGAAAACCCCAAACGCAAACCGACGGCATAACGGCTATAAACTGAACAAACCGGCACCGCAGACAGCAGCTCAATACGGATAACAACTCAATTCAAATCCCAAAACAACAATAACATAGATATCCCATCAATCTCAAAATCCACATTTTTCGAAAATGGCCTTCCAAAAATCATAACAAATCCGGGACGTCCGCTCTAATTCATAACCGACAGGTATTAAACGATCAGAACTCTGCCTAGAACAACATACTAGAATCTAAAATCGTTTCTAACAACCTCCGAAAAACAAAACATAATCCGATCGGAGATATACTTACAATATAGAAACAAAGCTCTCACTGCAGTGATCGATAATCTGCCTTCAGAATTAATTTCTAACGGACGGATCGAGCTCGGACTGGATTTTGAAAGCTTGAAAGCTCAAAGAATCTCTTCAATGATGGGGGGGGGGGGGGCAAGGGCGTGGCCCTCTAACGGTTGGGAGGAGGAAGGAGGTGACTTGTGAAATAAATATCAATGTAGATAATATATAAAATCAACTATTTGCGTTTTTAGTCCCTGAAAATTTCCAAAATTTGCAAAAAGGACCCTGATCAAAATCACACCGTCCGGCCCGAGAAACGCTGTAATCGCTGATAAACTCCATAAACTCCCCCTTTTAAGATAAAAACGGGGCGTTACATTTCTCCCCCACTAAGAAGAGATTTCGTCCGCGAAATCTCCAACGAGAATCACACAGACTCAAAGATAGAATAAAGAAGCAAAAGACAATAAGAAGAACTCACGTCATCCGAATAGGGCTCTGGAAAACGCTGTCTTCATGTCAGACTCTGTCTCCCAAGTCGCTTCCTCAATGCCGTGACGGCTCCAACTGCACTGTCACCAATGGAATCAACGTGGTTCTGAGTTGCTATCTTTGCTTTCCGATCAAGGATCTGAATCGGTCGCGTCAAAATAGCTCAGGGTCTCGTCTAACTCGGCTTTTCGTCAGGCTGAAGGATATGAGACCATATCTGGTTGGTACTTTCGCAGCAGAGAGACGTGAAAAACGTCGTGAATACCAGATAAAGACGGAGGAAGTGCAAGTCTGTAGGCAAGATCACACCTATCTTCTCGAGAATCTCCGTACGGACCGATGACATCTTCGGAGAATAACTTTCCTCTCTTACCGAATCTGACGGTGCCTCTGAATGAGAAATCTTACAGGAATACAACGAGGAAATTCGGTCCCTGCTCAAAACTCAGAGGGCGACGTCTGACATTCAATACTTCGCCTGTCTATCGTGAGCTGACTTCATTCTGGTCTGAATGATCATAACCTGCTCAGCCATATTCTCTAAAGCATCTCCGGTCCCAAATCTGGTGACTCGGACAATTCAATCCCAAAACAACGGAGATCGGCACTTTCTTAAACCATACAAAGCCTCAAAAGGGCGCCATACCGATACTCGCTTGGAAAGCTGTTGTTGATAAGAAAACTCGACAAGTAGGCAAAGAATCCTGCCAACTATTGCCAAATTCAAGCACAAAACCGCTCGCAGCATATCCTCCAACGTCTGGCATAGTCCTCTCTGACTGTCCAGCTGTCTGAGACTGATAAGCGGTACTCAGATGCAATCGAGTAACCAAGCCTCTTCTGCAAACTATGCCCAGAAGTGCGAAGTGAAACTAGGATCTCTGTCTGAAACGATCGACTTCGGCACACCAATGCAATCTCACAACATTTTTGTCTACCAGACAACTCAGCCTTCTGATCATGACGATACGTCATCCTGTACGGAATCAAACAAACGCAGATTTCGTCAATCGTTCGATCGACGACCCAAATAGCATCCGCAATCCTCGAACGGATCGGTGTAGCTTCGAGACAAAATCCATAGAAATGTGAGCCCATTTCCATTCAGGAACAAATTGGACTGTGCCAAAAGACCACCTGGTCGCTTCCACCGCTCTGCTTTCACTTGGCTGACTAGTGTCAAACACCGAGAGACAAATCTCGTCAACAGTCCTTCCATATCGCTTCCCTCCAGAACTGACTCTTCAGATCGCGTTGTACATCTTACAAACTCCAGGATGATCGGAAACCTACTGCAATGAGCCTCTCGGAGATGACGCTGTCTCAACTCCGAAATATCAGGCACAACAATACGGTTTATTTCACAAACAAAACATCATCTCTAACCTGGAATTCTGACTGATGCCCAGTTCTTGACTTTCTCATACTAGAAAACCTGAATGCTCGGCTACAGACCTCTGTGCTTCTCGGATTTGCAACAAACAACTCCGCTCGGCTGTGAATAGCACCACGCCTGATAGTCTCCCTATCTGGTTCAAACTCTAAAACCAGAAGTGCAACAAATCATCGACCAACTGAGAAACAACCGACAAAAGAATAGTTTGAAAGAGATAAAGAACTAAGCTTTCGGCTCAAGGCATCTGGCAACTGTAATTCGACCTTCCCTTGGAGAATACTATGATCTCACAGTCGAAATCCTTCAACAGATCTAACCATCTTCTCTGTCTCATATTAGCTCTGCTGCGAAAACAAGTACTTAAGGCTCTTATGTCAGAAAAGATCTCGAAAGACTCACCATAAAGATAGTGACGCCAGATCTTCAGAGCAAAGCAATGCTGCACTAGTTCAAGATCATGAGGATAACGAGTCTCGTGCGGTTTCAGCTGCCTCGATGCATACGCTATCACATGCTTATGCTGCATAAGAACACAACCCAAACCTCGGTTAGAAGCATCACAATACACTGTGAAACCTCCAGTACCCTTCGGAATAGAAAGTATTGGAGCACTGGTCAGTCTCCTCTTCAGATCAACAAAGCTAGCCTCACAATCTGGAAGTCCAGACAAAAGGCGCATTCTTCTGAGTCAGCTGGGTAATAGGCTTGGCAATAGATGAGAAACCCTCGATGAAACGACGGTAATAACCAGCTAAACCCATGAAGCTTCGGATCTCAGGTACTGAGTCGGTCTAGGCCAATTCATAACCGCATCGATTTGCTGGGATCGACAGAAATCCCATCTTCAGAAATAATATGACCGAGAAAGACAACTCGATCTAACCAGAATTCGCATTTCGATAGCTTGGCAAACAACTGCTCAACTCGTAAAATCTGCAAGACGATTCTCAAGTGCTCTGCATGGTCAGTACGGTTCTTCGAGTAGATAAGAATATCATCGATGAAGATAATGACGAACTCATCTAAATAACGCTGAAAGATACGGTTCATCAAACCCATAAAAACAGCTGGAGCGTTAGTCAAACCGAACGGCATGACTATAAACTCAAAGTGACCATACCTCGTTCCTGAATGCGGTCTTAGGAACATCTTCCTCTCGCACTCTCAGCTGATGGTAGCCTGACCTCAGATCAATCTTAGAGTAGACAGAAGAACCCTGCAGTTGATCGAACAAGTCATCTATTTGGGGTAAAGGATACCTGTTCTTAACTGTAGCCTGATTCAATTGACGGAGTCGATACAGAGCCGCATAGAACCATCCTTCTTCCGAACGAATAGAACAGGAGCACCCCAAGGCGATACACTAGGTCTGATGTATCCCTTGGCAATCAAATCCTCAAGCTGCTCCTTCAACTCTCTCAATTCAACAAGTGCCATACGATAAGGAGCTTTTGAAATAGGTTGAGTACCTGGAACTAAGTCAATGCTGAATTCAACCTCTCGAATGGGTGGCAATCCAGGAACATCTTCCGGAAACACATCAGCAAAATCTCTAACCACTGGTAAGTCAACCAAAGCTGGGCTAGATTTCAGTACATCAACCGCATAAACCAAAAATCCTTCTGCACCTCTCTGTAACAAACGAGTCATAGATAACACTGAAATCAAAGGAATTCTAGATCGAGAACCCTTACCAAAGAATTTCCACTCGTCTGCCATTTCAGGTCTGAACCTGACAACCTTCAGAAAACAATCAACTGTCGCCCTGTACTTGGTTAAAGCATCTATCCCGACAATACAATCAAAATCTGACAATCCAAGCACAATACAGTCGAATTCTAACAAATTCCCCTCGAAACAAAATTCACAGTTCCTGACTAGTCGGACAGAAACAATTCCTCCACCCAAAGGTGAAGTAACAGCTACTACTGTAGGCAACAATTCAGTTGGCAAAGCATGCAATAACACATATTTCTCAGAGATAAAGGAATGGGAAGCACCGGTATCTATCAAGACATGAGCAGAATGACCGAAAATCGAACAGTTACCTGCTATGACATCGTCAGGTGCTGCCTGAGCCTGATCCTCTGTCAATGCAAAGACTCGTGCTTGCTGTCTCGGAGGCTGATTTGCACTAGAGCTACCTCCCTGTCTGTTTTGCTGTTGCTGGGGTTGGAAAGAGTGCACTGCAGACGACTGCCTCTCCGGCTGAGCTGCAGGTCTAGACGAACTCCCACTCTGAGCTCTATCTCTATTACGTTGAGGGCACACTTTAGAGAAGTGTCCCGGTTGCTGACATGTGTTACAATTGCCGAAGACTCCCACACACTGATCCGGTGAGTGTCTTCCTCCACACTTGCTGCAGTACAAGGATGATGACCCAGAACTCGGTCCTGAACCGAATTGCTTCGAACCATTGGAACTGGACGAACTGTTCCCTGTCTCTTGAACTGTTTACCTCTTTCCTTGTACTGATCCTTTCTGTTTCCCCCACTGTTTCCACCTTCATACCTCTACTGCTGGTTCTGATGTTGAGGTGGCTGATTCTGGTACTGAGATGGTTGGTTCTGATACTGCCTCTGCTGCTGAGGTGCCCCTGATTACCTATTTGCCTCCACAAGCCTGCTTCTGCTCCTTTGCGTAATTCATGGCATCCGCAAAGTTGCTAGGCCTGTTGGTGTTAACCAACGTGAAGACATCGGGGTTCAACCCGTTGATGAACTGATCTGCCTTAGCTTCTTCATCTCCGGCAATTAGCGGTGCAAAACGCAACATACTATCGAACTTAGCCACGTACTCTTCAATGTTCAGATTCCTTGCCTCAGATTTGCAAACTCTGCTCCCTTATCCTTACGATACGAGATAGGGAAAAACCGCTTATAAAACTCAGATTTAAAAAGAGTCCAAGTAACCTCTGTACCTCTACTCTCAAATGCTTTCTTTGTCATGATCCACCAGCTCTTAGCACCACCACGCAGCTGATGAATTACTACCTGATTCGGCGGTCATCTGTGTAGTCAATGGAATCAAACAACTGATCCATATCATCCAACCAACTCTCACAGTCAACTGGATTTTCTGAACCCATCAACTATGGCGGATTGAACGACTGAAACCTCTTCAGCAAGGTTTCCATAGGAGTTGCTGAAGCATCCAACTGATCAACCTCAGTGCTAGCTTGTTCAGTCGCAGGGATAACTGGTGGTGTGTTTCTGTTTATCACTCGACGAGGACCCATCTGATAATCAAAGGTTAGCACACGAGATATCTCAATCGCTACCATCAGTGCCCTTACAACCGCTTGGAATACCGAATACCAGTCGAGAACAGAAACAGTTATATCTCAAGTAGATCATGCTTTATTAATTTAAATCACACAACCATGTAATTCAAATAATGCTCAAACAATAAATCATGCTCGCATGGAATTAAGTACACAATTAAATAATTCAAACACATGCGAGGAGTCATTACACACAGACTCGATCTACCCCGCTCACTCTAGTTCGACCAAGAATCTTAAGGCTTTGATACCACTTAATGTGAGATCTCGATTCTAATCCACTAATCTCGGATTAAACAACTATTAAGCGAACAAGAATCCAAGAGTAAAACAAGTCAAAGTTTTGTTTTTTTTTTTAAAACGCCGGCGCCCGCGCGAGGAACCAAGCTCGCGCGCGCGCGGGCAAACGATCCCGAGGCCCAACGGAGGCCTCGCGCGCGTGCGAGGAACGCCTCGCCCGCGCGCGGAAGGCCTGGGCAGAAATGCTCAGGCTACATAAAAAGAAAAGGGATTCCGCGCTTGGTCCGACATGCCTTCAAATACAATTACAATAACAGGGTGTAGGGAAACATGCCATAACAAGTCATGCTTTCATAAGGCCTAAAAACAACCAGAAGTCTAAATCGATACAACAACAACATACTTCGATTTCAGATTACAATCCGAATACAAACTAATTCGAATAACAAAACATATCAAGTTCGAGTTCTAACATGCTTCAATCTTAAACTAGATAAACATGCTAATTCGACTTCTAAACCGAGTCTCACTTCTACTACTTGCCCTCGAAGCTAACCAGGCCTCTTCTGACTTGTTCCTGCCCCACCTGTTGCCAAGTACACATACAAAACAAAGCAACAGCCGGATAACCGGTGAGAATGATAATCCCAGTAAAAGCAACATATCAAGTAATGAATATACAACATGCTATCAAACCACATATTCAAGTCGAAGTTAATGATATGCATGTCTTTAAAACCAGGATATCGATTCTGATAAACACGGGAGTATTGCTCTGCTTTTGGGATCCCGAGGATGAGATCACGTAACGACTCACCGACTCTCCCAATCAAGGTGGTGCCACGTATCCATCCTCTTAGACTTTGAGCAACCATAATGAGTATGCTAGCACTAGGCGAAATACTACAACCTAGGCCACTCAATCATAGTTCCCAAACTAATAACAAAAAGGGCGGTTCTGCCCGCTGAAATCAAAGTAGGCTCAAGATGAATGCATAACAGAAACATAAACATAAGCCACATAACAAAAACTCAATCAATCAACAATTACAAGTTCCACGTGCTAGAACCAGTATCAATGCAATATGTGATTTAAAAAGGGAAACTCGAGAACCAACAGTCCCGAGTATGCTATCCCGCTACGATGACTGCTTTTACCTTTCAATGTCGTAGATCCAACTCCGGACAAGCTACAACAAAAGATTGTATCAACAACTAGACAACCTAAACAACAAACAACGATTCAAGGAAATCTCTTTACCGTTCTTCGTCCAACTCTCGACGAACAATGCTGCTAACACAGGGCTCGACACACTCCAACGAATCTGTACGAATACAAGATTTGATCAACAATCACGATCATTCACAAGCCAGGCTTCACTCAATACCAAAAACGATTCGAAAACCCAAAACTCAAACCGACGGCATAACGGCTATAAACTGAACAAACCGGCAACGCAGACAGCAGTTCAATACTGATAACAACTCAATTCAATGCCCAAAACAACAATAACAAAGCAAACCCATCAATCTCAAAATCCACATTTTCGAAAATGGCTTCCAAAAATCATAACAAATCCGGACGTCGCTCTAATTCAAAACCGACAGGTAATAAACGATCAGAACTCTGCCTAGAACAACATACTAGAATCTAAATCGATTCTAACAACCTCCGAAAAACAAAACATATCCGATCGGAGAAATACTTACAATATAACAGAGCTCTCACTGCAGTGATCGATAATCTGCCTTCAGAATTAATTTCTAACGGACGGATCGAGCTCGGACTGGATTTTGAAAGCTTGAAAGCTCAAATAATCGGCTTCAATGGGGGCTCACGGTTGGGAGGAGGAAGGAGGTGACTTGTGAAATAAATATCAAGTGTAGATAATATATAAAATCAACTATTTGCGTTTTAGTCCCTGAAATTTCCAAAATTTGCAAAAAGGACCCTGATCAAAATCAAATCGGCTCAAGAACTCTGTAATCTCTGATAAACTCAATAAACTCATTTAAGATAAAAACGGGGCGTTACAAAAACCAACTCTCACTCCTTCCGGATGAAAGCGTACTAATCTCTGATAGCAGTCCACTGAAGCTCGATAGGTAGTCAGCACATCTATTCCCAGAATGCAATCAAAGTCGTCCATCGCCAGGACCATGAGATTCGCCAACAGAACGTTCCCTTCGAACTCTAAAGGGCAACCCATCACTAGACGCTTAGCCAAAGCAGTTTGGCCCGTCGGAGTAGAAACAGACATCACTACGTCTAGTGCAATGCATGGTAACTTATGCCTCTTAACAAAACGTGCAGAAATGAAGGAATGAGATGCACCAGTGTCAATAAGTACAAGAGCAGGTATACCATAAAGCAAAAATGTACCTGCGATGACTTTCTCATTCTCCTCCACGGCCTGATCATGTCTCAGGGCAAACACCTGGCCAGAAGCTCGTGGCCTCAAATGAGAACTCCCAGCAGACTGTCCCTGCGACCTCTGCTGTACGGTAGCCTGAGAACCCGATCCTGAACCAGAACCAGAACCAGAACCACCTCCCCCAGACATTGGACAATCTCTCCGGATATGACCAGTCTCTCCACAACGAAAACAAGCTCCAGAAGCTCTACGGCACTTGTCGGATGGATGGTTCTTCCCACAGTGATCACACTTGTCCTTCTTACCATAACGGACAATACCTCCAGAACCAGAGGAAGAAGAAGATCCAGACTTCTTGAAAGTTTGGGCACGGGGACCCAAAGAACTAGCAGGCCTCGATTGAGGGAAAGACCTGTTCCGCCGAATGCTATCCTCCGCCTGGTGACAACGGCTCACCAAACCCTCGTAGGACATGTCGTCGCCAACCCACATGGTCATGGATCTCAGGGTTAAGGCCGTGAAGGAATAGATTATACTTCATCTCTGAGCTATCAGCAATCTCGGGGCAATAGGATAGCAGATCAAAGAACCTCTGCTGATACTCATCGATAGACATGGTTCCCTGTCGCAGACTCAGTAGCTCGCCTGCCTTCGACTGTCGGAGTGCAGGAGGAAAATACCGCTTTTGGAAAGCTGTGCGAAACTCGGCCCAGGTGGCCACTCCTCTCGCCGCAACAAAAGGTGTAGAAGTAAACCTCCACCACCTGCGCGCACGCCCATCCAGAAGATAGCCAAGGGTCTCCACCTTCTGCTCATCGGTGCATTGGAAAGTCTGAAAAGTCGTCTCCATGCGGTCTAACCAGTTCTCCGCATCCTCCGGAGACTCACCTCCAACTAAGGGCTTGGGACCCATAGCTAAGAATCGACGCACAGTGAAACGCTCGTCGTCATGATGACGATGACGCCGTTCTGGACGAGGCTCCCGGTCGGCATCACCCCAACGCCCACCAACACTGCCATGAGAACTCTGGTCGTCACGATTTGACATCTACAAAAATACCTCAAGATGAGACTATATCCCAAGAATTCTTTTGCATGCTCTGATACCATAAATGTAGTGACCCTTACCCGGATCACCTACTAAACAGAACTTATGCATGCAATTAACTTAATTAAACAGATATCAGAATAAAACTGCGGAATCCAATAACATTATACAATCCCAAGTAAAGGAATCTGTAATTATCCAATAATATACAACCAAATCGAATAGCTGTATAAACACAAACAACAGTAATAAAACCTAGACGAAGCTCCAGCTGGCCAACCACTGACTAGCCCCTCCTGGATCCACCCTCCTCGTCCAATCGCAAACCTGCCCCATGGAATAGGGTGTTCAGAAAATACAGAGTACGAGACGTGAGCATAAAACGCTCAGTGCGAGAGTATGAGTATACATGCATGCAAAGTGAACTCCCTATAGACTCGAGGTCAAGGATCAGATAACAGAGACAGACCGGGCCCTGGTATGTAGCACGCTGTGCCGTCGCTTCAGGAGGTGGCTCCCATACCGAGATAATCGTGGATACGCCGGACCCAAATCGATGGAAGTCCATCCACTAACAGGATAGGGTACAACCCTACTACAGACATCTCGAAGGAGATACAGCAAGATGCAAATGAATGCAGCATAATCATGGCATATAAATCATGCAGTCATATAATACATGCATACTCAGTCAGGATATCTCGAACAGTACTTTCGTACCTCAAAACAGTGAAAGCTCTACCAACTCTAGGTCCACGCCTATAGTCTGCTCTACACTGCCAAATGATACTACTATCATTAAAGTGCTCTAAAAGCCTTAACTAAGCTATTGCATACTCCTAAATATTTATAGGGAGCAAAAGCTATACCTTCGTCCGTCGTTAGCCCTTTGATGTCGATGCCTCCAGAACTTGGGCACGACTCCGCTACGACTACCGAACGCCTCTCCGACCTCCGGACCAAGCCTAAGAAGACTAGAACAGCTCCAAAAGGACTAGAAAGGAAAGGAGAACTCGGAATTGGCAAATGAAAGTGAAGTCTCGGCCTTCTATTTATAGACAACGATCGGAACTTCCGATCCTTGATCGGAACGTCCGAACCTCGATCGGAACGTCCGATCCTGTCATCGGAGCTTCCGAAGATCCTGATCTGCCACGTGTCAAAATATCACTTGATGACTCCGGATAGGGGTGATCGGAGCTTCCGGTCCTGATCGGAGCTTCCGATCCAACCACACGTCATGCCTGACATAATAACATCGGTGCCTCCGATCGCTCATCGGAGCTTCCGATCCTGTTCGGAGCTTCCGATCGTGCCTTCGGAGCTTCCGATCCGTCCGATACCTAATTCAATTAATTAGCATTAATCCTTTAATTACTCAATTAGGGCACGGGCTACTACAGACTTTCTGACCGAGGTCATCACCTTTGGTCAGGAGGAGGTGTGGAGAGTTTTTGTGGACGGAGCCAGCAGTTTGGAGGGGAGCGGGGTGGGAGTAATCCTTTTTTCTCCCACTCAGGAGAAGACTAAGATTGCAATAAGATAATCCTCTTTTAGATCTAATAACAAAGCGGAGTATGAGGCGGTGGTCGCAGGTTTGAAGTTGGCCCGGGAGGCAGGAGCAGGGCATGTGATTGTATATTCAGATTCCCAACTGGTAGTGCAGCAAATACAGGGGGCGTTTAGCATCAGGGAGAATAGATTACAAGAGTACGTGGGGCTCATCAAACAGCAAGGAGAGGAATTTTCTAGCTGGAGCATTGAACAAATTCCCAGGGAGCATAATGCTGAGGCGGACGTCCTAGCCCGGATGGCATCATCCCTGACTAGTATTCATAGCCGGGAGGTGATACAACAGTCCGGATCGGTGATGACCATAGAGGGAAAAGCAGAGGAGACCGTGGAAGAATCCTGGATGACTCCCCTCACCAAGTACCTGCAAACGGGGGTCCTTCCTGGGGATGAGGCACACGCCTGGAAGCTCAAGAGGCAGGTAACTCGATTCACCCTGGTTAACGAAAAATTGTATCGGCGGTCCTTTCAGGGTCCCTTGCTAAGATGTCTAGCCAGGGAAGAAGTGGGTTATGTGCTTCAGGAAATACATGAAGGCTGCTGTGGCGATCACGGAGGGGTACTGAGCCTGGCCCGGCGTACTTTGCTAGCAGGATACTGGTGGCCCATCCTGCAACAGGATGCCCGGCAGGTAGTTAAAACATGTGAAGGATGTCAAAGGTTTGGGAACTTCTCTCGAAAACCAGCGGCAGAGTTACAGATAGTGTGGGCCTCGTGTCCTTTTGATCAGTGGGGCATGGACATTGTGGGACCGCTCCCTCTGGGCCCCGGGCAGAAGAAGTTCTTACTAGTAGCGGTGGATTATTTCTCTAAGTGGGTAGAGGCCGAACCCTTGGCAAAAATCACGGAAGAAGCGGTGCTGGGATTTATTTGGAAGAACATTGTTTGCCGATTCGGCTTGCCCCGGAAGCTCGTCTCGGACAATGGGAGGCAGCTCCAGGGAAAGAAAATGAAGGATTGGTGTACAGAGATGAAAATAAAGCAGGCATTCACCTCCGTAGCATATCCGCAGGGCAATGGACAAACGGAAGTAACTAACAGGACCATCATCCAATCCCTGCAGACCCGGCTCTTCAAGTTAGGTTGTTCGTCATCCCGTCGTCCCGGAATCGTCACCTTCGCCTTTTTTTTCTCTTCAAACATCGGTTAAAGGCATGTTTTTCTTCCAAATTTTCGTACCTATCAGATATTATAGAGTGTGTATTGTGTAGCATCGATTTTTCTTCAAATTTTCAGATTTAAGGATCGGTTTTGATGTTCATGACATGTTTATGCATTTGTTTGATCATGACTCACGTTTTCTTCCAACATGGTACGACCAACTGCTGGTGCATGTCTAGGTGGGTGTGTTAGGGTCCCTAGGGTCGAGATTGGTCAGGTTTTATGGGTGTAACAGGCTGGAACCGAAGCCATCTATTTCTGATGCGCAACAGGTTGCAGTTTGATCGGTTTTAGGAGAATGGTTCGTGTGCACTGTTGAAGACGAGTTTGAGGGTGATTCCAATTGGGTTAGAACCCCAAGACTTGGGGAAGGTTGTACAGGTAATTTTTCCGGCCGGTGGTTGCCGGAGATGAGCGGCCGAACGCCTGAAGCCTCTAGTCGCGTTCTGCGCGTGAGCAGAAACTAGGGGTAGATTGTTTTGGTTCGTTCTCCCTCTATAGAGATCCGTTTGAGGTAAAATTTGTGGGGTTAGAACCGTCTTGATGTTAGTTAAGTATGGGCGGTAGTTTCACGGCCAAAGGTGTCCGAAGCAGGCAGCACGGTTAGTTTTTCTAAAGCCGCTCAGGGCTGCTCACGGCCGCAACACAAGGGGAGATAGAGTTTCGGGTTTTAGGGTTCTATGTGCTTTTCGGGTCGGGTCATGGGTCCGGGTCGGTTTCAGTAAGTCATGGGTCAAGTCTAGTGGGTCCGGGTTCGGGTTAAGTTAGTCGGGCTCGGGTATTTTATTTTTAAGTTAATTATTAAGTTAAAGTGTTTTAATTGGGCAATGGGCTACATTTAAGTTTCTTAATGGGCTTGAATAATTATTTTAAGTTATTCCAATAATTTTTATGGGCTTTGGAGCCCACGGAAATTATTGGATCAGTCTTTGGGCTTTTAGGCCCATTGGGCCAGATTAAGTTGTTATTGGGCCAAGTATGTGCTAATGAGCTTTAATTGATTTATTGGGCTTAGAAAGGTGTTAATGGGCTTAAGTATGTTAATGGTCCAGTCTCAATATTAATGGGCCAAAATTTAAGAAAATGGGCTTGAGTGTTAGGGCCAGCAGTTCAGTACAACCCATGAGAAATTTCATGTGTCCTGAATATATATTTAATTATTTTTATGCATGGAAGTTATTTTTTATATTTATATGTTAGTATGAAATTAAATTAAATATATATGAAGGACACACATTTTATTTAAGTACATGCATTCATGAAATAATTTTTATGCATGATTTAATGTTTAAGGTTGAGCAAAAGAAAATATTTTATGTTGGAAGTTGAAGTAGTGTGACAATTTAAGGGGGACTCGTCCCCATATGTGAACTATTGAAGGGCGGTTTACTGCCAATTTAAGAGGTGATTTGTCACCGCCACGTACGTTGGTTTCCACGCTGATCAGTATTTAATGTATGATTTAAGGTTACACTATGGATACAACCATGCGATGTTAGAAAATAATTTGCTCAACAATGTTTATGTATTATTATGATATTCAAGTTTAATTTAAGTTTATGTTATGTTCATGATATTTTAAGCATGCTCATTCATGTATATGTTATGTATTAGTATTAAAGTGATTTAAATTATTTTAAACCCTTGTTATGTTAGCATGTTGGGCCTCTAGGCTCACTACACTGGTATGGTGCAGGTGAGTACGTAGAGGACATAGTACCCACCGGAGGCGAGGACATATGAGTGGACATGCAGTGATCCCCTGCGGCCGTCGTCTGAGTCTTTATGATTATGTTTTTATGAAATATTAAACATGTCGTTCTTTTTATTCATTTTCAGTGGTTGGTACTAGTACATATTTTTATTGAAATATTTTCAGTGCATGCAAACTTTTATTTAATTGTTTAGAACAACATTTTTATTTAATGCATGACTCAGACATTTAATTTATTAAATGTTGCATTTTATTTGAGCTATTTTTAAATCTGTTTATTTTTGTGCATATATGTATGGGCATGTATGTACATCTATTTTAATTAGTATTTTAAATATAAAAAAAAAATTTCCGCATTTATTAGTATTAGATGTTTCAATTGGTATCAGAGACGCGTTCTTGGTGGGGTCATCACTGCTATGCGAGCTCAGAAATCCACGCTACCGGTCTGTAAGTTTTAATTGCTTTTAGTATGATCTAGTAGTATCATGTTTAAGACTTAAGCATTTATGTTAGCAGAAAATTTTTAAGTACTTAGTTATGCATGTCGATTTACGTAAAGAAACATGTGGTGGATTACATTACCCAGTTCGAGAGAGGGTGTCGCTTCGTGCCTCTTATTGCTGAGTGTACCAGACAAGTTGAGACAGTTGTGGATGGATTGCGAGATGACATCAAGCATGACGTTCGCATGTTGGATGTCACTACTTACGAGACGGCAGTTATCAGAGCATTGCGTTCTGAGGAAGGAAGACGAGAGATGCAGAGGTAACAGCAAGGCAAGAGGCAGTTCCAGCCAGGAGCTTATTGAACATCTTCGCAGCCTTCTACGAAGAAGCAGTTTACTGGACCGTATAAGGGCCCGAATCAGCAGGGACAACAGCAGAGGGGCGGGGCCCCTAAGATAGGAGTAGTTCCCTTGTGCCCATAGTGTCAGAGGCCTCACACAGGTCAGTGTTTGATCGGTTCCAATGTTTGCTACCACTGCAAGGAGCTAGGGAATGGGGCATACAACTGCCCAAGGAAGAAGAACACCATTGGGCGGGTGTTTGTCATGCAGGCTGAGGAGGCAGACCCAGATACCTCCTTAATCATCGGGAGAATTCTAGTAGGAGGAAACTCCACGTTTGCATTGCTAGATTCAGGGGCTACGCATTAGTTTATCTCCTTAGCGTTTATCAGACGGATAGGCATCACACCTGAGATTGCCAACAGTGGTTATGATGTCACTATGCCGTCAGGACAGATTATTACTACTTCTAGTGTCATCCGAGAGCTGGAGTTAGAGCTACAGGGACACTCCATTCGCACAGATGTGGTGGTTTTGCCGTTGAGCGGATTTGATTTGATTTTGGGTATGGACTGGTTGACAGTCAATGGAGCTTCGATTGATTTTTGTCGGAGGACAGTGTCAGTGAAACCGCCGAAAGGCGACCCATTTACTTTCCATGCATCTCAGAGCAGTGATTTTCCTCAGGTGATATCTCTTATTCAGGCAAGGAAGTTGTTGAGACGGGGTTGCCAGGGGTTTCTAGCAAGTATTGTCACGGCCTCAGAACCATCTAGCAGGTCATTGTCAGAGATAGAGGTGGTTCGTGACTTTCCGGATGTTTTTTCAGAGGATGTTGCAGGAATTCCACCAGTGAGAGATGTGGAGTTCAGCATCGACTTAGTGCCAGACACCGTGCCTATCTCTAAGGCACCGTACAGACTTGCTCCTACCGAGATGAAAGAGTTGAAGGAGCAGATTCAGGAGTCATTAGAGAAAGGCTTTGTTCGTCCTAGTTTTTCTCCATGGGGAGCTCCGGTGTTATTTGTGAAGAAGAAGGATGGCGGTATGAGATTGTGCATCGATTATCGAGAGCTCAACAGGGTCACAGTGAAGAATAAGTACTCACTGCCGAGGATAGAGGATTTATTTGATCATTTGCAGGGAGCTTCAGTGTTCTCCAAGATCGACCTGCGATCTGGTTATCATCAGTTGCGAGTTAGAGATGCAGATGTGTCCAAGACTGCTTTCAGGACACGTTATGGGCATTAAGAGTTCTTAGTGATGTCATTTGGGATGACCAATGCTCCAGCGGTTTTCATGGATCTCATGAACCGGGTATTTCAGCCGTATCTCGATCAGTTCATCATAGTCTTCATTGATGATATCTTGATCTACTTTAGGAGCATTGAGGAGCATAGGCAGCATCTACAGACAACCTTGCGGAATTTGAGGGAGCATTGTTTGTATGCCAAGTTCAGCAAGTGCGAGTTTTGGCTTGAGCAGGTGGCATTTCTTGGCCACATTATTTCGAGAGATGGGATTGCAGTGGATCAGTCGAAGGTTGAGGCGGTTCAGAATTGGGGGATTCCAAAGAATGCTTCGGAGATTCGCAGTTTCTTGGGTTTGGCAGGATACTATAGGAAGTTCATCAAGGGTTTTTCCTCTATTGCAGTACCCTTGACTTCCTTAACCAAGAAGAATGCGAAGTTTATTTGGAGTCCAGACTGTCAGAGGAGCTTCGGTCAGCTGAAGGAAGCACTCACTACCGCACCGGTTTTGGCAATGATAGTACCACACGAGGAGTTAGTGGTGTACACTGACGCGTCTAAGCTAGGTTTAGGCGCAGTACTTATGCAGTGTGGTAAGGTTATTGCTTATGCGTCGAGGCAGTTGAAGATTCACGAGCAGAACTACCTGACACATGATTTGGAGTTAGCAGCAGTGGTCTTCGCTTTGAAAATCTGGGGGCACTATCTGTATGGCGAGAAGTGCAAGATTTTCACGGATCATAAGAGCCTCAAGTACTTCTTCACTCAGAAGGAGTTAAACATGAGGCAACGGAGATGGTTGGAGTTAGTGAAGGATTACGACTGCGACATTAGCTACCAGCCAGGTAAGGCTAATGTAGTGGCCGATGCCTTGAGTCGGAAGTCGACAGTGGTATCATGTTTGACAGTGCAGTTACCACTGCAGAGCGAGATTCAGATGTTTGATTTGGAGTTTTACTCGAGTGGTCATGCACCGAGCTTGTCAGTGTTGACGGTGCAACCGATTCTACGAGATCGGATCAGAGTTGGACAGACTACTGATGAGGAGTTACAACGTTGGAGGCAGAGAGATGAGGCCAAGGGTGGTCGTCTTTATACAGTTTTGGATGACATTGTTCAGTACCGTGGTAGGATGTGGGTACCGAACGTCGATCAGTTGAGAGCTGAGATTTTAGCAGAGGCTCACACATCTCCATACTCCATTCACCCCGGAAGTACGAAGATGTACAGAGATTTGCAGTTATTGTATTGGTGGCCCGGGATGAAGAGAGACATCGGGAGAGTGGTGTCAGAGTGTTTGACTTGTCAGCGAGTCAAGGCAGAGCATCAGCGTCCAGCAGGACTTCTTAGACCTCTTCCTATTCCGGAATGGAAATGGGAGAACATTACAATGAACCTTGTAGTTGGCCTTCCGAGGAGTACTAGAGGGTGTACCGCTATTTGGGTGATCGTGGATAGACTCACCAAGTCAGCTCATTTCTTGCCGGTGAGGACTACCTACTCCTTGACACAGTACGCAGAGCTTTACATCAAGGAGATTGTTAGATTGCATGGCATACCTGTGTCCATAGTATCAGACAGAGATCCGAGATTTACGTCTGCGTTTTGGAAGAGTTTGCACACAGCATTGGGGGACTAGACTACTGTTCAGCACAGCTTTTCATCCCGAGACAGATGGTCAGTCAGAGAGAGTGATACAGATTCTTGAGAACTTACTGAGAGCCTGTGTCATTGATTTTCAGAGCTCGTGGGAGACTAGACTGCCATTAGTGGAGTTGACCTATAACAACAGTTTTCAGCCGTCTATAAGTATGGCTCCTTATGCAGCATTGTATGGGAGGAGATGCAGATCTCCTGTGCATTGGGATGAGGTTGGTGAGAGGATTTTACTGGGTTCTGAGATCGTGCAGCAGACAGCTGACATTGTGACTCAGATTCGGAATCGCATGAGGACTGCTCAGAGTCGTCAGAAAAGTTATGCAGATACTCGACGACGAGATTTGGAGTTCGCAGTAGGTGATCACGTGTTTCTGAGAGTGTCACCTATGGAGGGAGTGGTACGATTTGGCCGGATAGGGAAGCTTAATCCGAGATATATAGGGCCATTCGAGATCTTGGAGAGAGTTGGCACGTTGGCCTACCGTTTAGCTCTACCGCCAAGGCTTGCAGCAGTGCACAACATTTTCCATGTATCCATGCTTCGGAGATATGTCTCTAACCCGTCGCATGTGTTGGATTTTGAGCCTCTTCAGTTGACACCGGAGTTAGCATTGAGGAGAGGCCTATACGGATCTTAGCTAGGGAGGAGCGCAGATTGAGGACGCGGGTCATACTGATGGTCAGAGTCCAGTGGCTGAATCACTCGGAGGAGGAAGCTACTTGGGAGACCGAGGCAGACATGAGGACTCGCTACCCGGAGTTGTTCGGGTAAGTACTTTAATTTCGAAGACGAAATCCAATTTAAGGGGGGGAGAATTGTAACACCCGGAATTTTTAATACGTAAATTCGCATGCATAATTAGGGATTTTATTTATTTAGAATTTTATATTATGGGTTAAATAATTATGTGAAATTATTTGTGCATGTTTTAAGTTATTTTAAGCATTTAACCCATAATTAGTGATTTTCATGATTTATGAAAATTTAATTGTTTTGATCGCGGAGACGGGACCGTGGACGGACGAGATACCAAAATATTTAGCCAAAAATATTTTATGAGTTCTATGAGCCTTAAAATAATATTTTAAGATATTTTGTCAAGAAAATTTTAGTATTTATTTATATATTTAATTAAGGGTTGATTTTTAGTCAAAATTAGTCCCTTTATTGACTTTTATTAAATTTTAAAATTATCCTATATTAATATTTCGAGATTTGAGATATTTTATCAGATTGTTATTTTTATTTAAGAGTTTAAAATATTTTGTTAAGGTATAATATCTTTATATTGAGTAATATCTATTATTATTCAATTATCTACCAATATTTTAAACCTAAATCACTCCCTAATCTATTCCCAAAACCCCATCAGCCGACAACCCTTCTTCTCCCACCCCAATCTTCAATCTTTTCATCGGCTTCCCACAGAAAACTCCATAGCCTCGTTTGTTCAAGCTTCAAGTTAGGTTGTTCGTCGTCCCGTCGTCCCGGAATCGTCACCTTCGCCTTTTTTTTCTCTTCAAACATCGGTGAAAGGCATGTTTTTCTTCCAAATTTTCGTACCTATCAGATATTATAGAGTGTGTATTGTGTAGCATCGATTTTTCTTCAAATTTTCAGATTTAAGGATCGTTTTTGATGTTCATAACATGTTTATGCATTTGTTTGATCATGACTCACGTTTTCTTCCAACATGGTACGACCAACTGCTGGTTCATGTCTAGGTGGGTGTGTTAGGGTCCCTAGGGTCGAGATTGGTCAGGTTTTATGGGTGTAACAGGCTGGAACCGAAGCCATCTATTTCCGATGCACAACAGGTTGCAGTTTGAGCGGTTTTAGGAGAATGGTTCGTGTGCACTATTGAAGACGAGTTTGAGGGTGATTCCAATTGGGTTAGAACCCCAAGACCTTGGGGAAGGTTGTACAGGTAATTTTTCCGGCCGGTGGTTGCCGGAGATGAGCAGCCGAACGGCCTGAAGCCTCTGGTCGCGTTCTGCGCATGAGAAGAAACTAGGGGTAGATTGTTTTGGTTCGTTCTCCCTCTACAGAGATCCGTTTAAGGTAAAATTTGTGGGGTCCGGGTTAAGTTAGTCGGGCTCGTGTATTTTATTTTTAAGTTAATTATTAAGTTAAAGTGTTTTAATTGGGCAATGGGCTACATTTAAGTTTCTTAATGGGCTTGAATAATTATTTTAAGTTAGTCCAATAATTTTTATGGGCTTTGGAGCCCACGGAAATTATTGGGCCAGTCTTTGGGCTTTTAGGCCCATTGGGCCAGATTAAGTTGTTATTGGGCCAAGTATGTGCTAATGAGCTTTAATTGATTTATTGGGCTTAGAAAGGTGTTAATGGGCTTAAGTATGTTAATGGGCCAGTCTCAATATTAATGGGCCAGAATTTAAGAAAATGGGCTTGAGTGTTAGGGCCAGCAGTTCAGTACAACCCATGAGAAATTGCATGTGTCCTGAATATATATTTAATTATTTTTATGCATGGAAGTTATTTTTTATATTTATATGTTAGTATGAAATTAAATTAAATATATATGAAGGACACACATTTTATTTAAGTACATGCATTCATGAAATAATTTTTATGCATGATTTAATGTTTAAGGTTGAGCAAAAGAAAATATTTTATGTTGGAAGTTGAAGTAGTGTGACAATTTAAGGGGGACTCGTCCCCATATGTGAACTATTGAAGGGCAGTTTACTGCCAATTTAAGAGGTGATTCGTCACCGCCACGTACGTTGGTTTCCACGCTGATCAGTATTTAATGTATGATTTAAGGTTACACTATGGATACAACCATGCGATGTTAGAAAATACTTTGCTCAACAATTTTTATGTATTATTATGATATTCAAGTTTAATTTAAGTTTATGTTATGGTCATGATATTTTAAGCATGCTCATTCATGTATATGTTATGTATTAGTATTAAAGTGATTTAAATTATTTTAAACCCTTGTTATGTTAGCATGTTGGGCCTCTAGGCTCACTACACTGGTATGGTGCAGGTGAGTACGTAGAGGATATAGTACCCACCGGAGGTGAGGACATATGAGTGGACATGCAGTGATCCCCCGCGGCCGTCGTCTGAGTCTTTATGATTATGTTTTTATGGAATATTAAACATGTCGTTCTTTTTATTCATTTTCAGTAGTTGGTACTAGTACATATTTTTATTGAAATATTTTCAGTGCATGCAAACTTTTATTTAATTGTTTAGAACAACATTTTTATTTAATGAATGACTTAGACATTTAATTTATTAAATGTTGCATTTTATTTGAGCTATTTTTAAATCTGTTTATTTTTGTGCATATATGTATGGACATGTATGTACATTTATTTTAATTAGTATTTTAAATAAAAAAAAATTCCGCATTTATTAGTATTAGATGTTTCATGTAGAATGGTCCGGTTGGTGATCTCGGTTTACCCATTTGCTTGCGGATTCCCTACAGAAGTGAAAAATTGCTTGATAAAGAGTCCTTTGCACCAGTCTTTTATCTTCGCTCCAGAGAAATGAGTTCCATTGTCTGAAACCAAGGTTTGAGGAATGCCAAATCTGCATATTATATTCTTCCATAAGAAATTGATTACATCTCTCTCGGATATTTTGGCCAATGGTTCAGCTTCGACCCATTTGGTGAAATAATCCACAGCTACTATCAGAAATTTTCTTTGTCCGGTAGCAGGAGGAAAAGGACCTACCAAATCCATTCCCTATTGAGCAAAAGGTAGAGAACTTTCCAGGGGCTGTAAGATTGTAGCCGGCTGGTGATGGAAGTTAGCATGCTCTTGACATGCATGACAATGTTTTGCTAACTCAATAGCATCTTGCTTCATCGTTGGCCAAAAGTACCCTTGGCGCAATTCTTTCCCCACGAGAGCTCTGCCAGCTAAGTGATTTCTATATATTCCTTCATGAATTTCACGGAGCACATAGTTTCCCTTAGCTGGCGTTAGACACTTTAGGTAAGGTGAAGAGAAACCTCTTTTATACAGTTCTCCGTCAATGATCGTGAACCGAGCAGCTCTCACTCTAAGTTTTCGAGCTTCGACTTGGTTAGCAGGTAGTTTCTCCTGCTTCAAATAGTCGATTATTTCATCTTTTCAACTAGGTTCTTCGATGTCAGCACAGAAGATTGTAACATCACTTCCATCAGTTTTTTCCTTGCCATAAGTTAGGAATGTAATTTCCCTATTATCAATGTTGGCCAAGGAGCTTGCTAACTTGGCAAGGCGGTCTGCTGACTCATTTTCCCCTCTAGGTATCTGTTTTATATCATAGTTGTCTAAACGCGAGAGAAGCTCATTCACTTGAGTGAGGTATTCAAGCATTTTATCTTCCTTCGCTTCATAATTTCCATTAACCTGACTGACGATAAGTTGGGAGTCACTGTGTATCATCAGTATTTTTGCTCCGACCGACAGGGCCAATTTAATTCCCATGATGAAAGCTTCATATTCTGCCTCATTATTCGTTGCAGGGAATAGAAATTTGACGGCATATTGAAATTTATCTCTCTGTGGGCTCTCCACAACTATACCTGCATCGCTTCCTGTAGAGGTTGATGACCCGTCGACATAAACCATCCATGTCTGGGTGGAGCTTTCTTCTTGAGTTACTGTCATCTCTACTAGAAAATCAGCCAGAATTTGTGCTTTAATCGCTGGACGCGGGCGATATTCAATTCCATATTGGCTCAGTTCAACAGCCCACTTAACCATTCTTCCTGATGCTTCAGGACTCGAGATAATTTGTTTGAGAGGATGATTGGTGAGTACAATTATTGGATGAGATTGAAAGTAAGGACGTAGTTTTCTCGCTGCAGTTACCAAATCCAGTGCCAGTTTCTCGATCTTTGTATATTTTAATTCTGCTCCGTGTAAAGTTCGACTGATATAATAAACTGGTTTGTGCTCACGTCCTACTTCAGAGACCAATACTGCACTTACCGCCTCCGCGGATATTGCCGGATAAATCAACAGGGTGTTGGAAAACTGTGTTCAGATCAATTAGAATTGATACCCGGTGCAGCGAAAGTTTAAAAATTTATTTTATTAATATGGAACGATTCCATATCTGGGTATCAAAACTTTTACGATTAAATTTGTGTAAGTAAAATAAATAATCACTATTAAATATTTTACCTTTGTCAAGCAAAAGCTTGATTGTGGACTCCAACAGAATTTAATCTGCTCTTCTTGTAAATCCCGGGAACTGATGGCGTCACGATCTTTCTCCGGAATTAGGTCCATGATGAAAACAGAAACCCTCTGATTGACTGCACTAGAAATCAATCAGAAGTTTGCGTAGAGAATAAACAGATATGATCTGTTAATTCAGAATTGTAATTTTTCACAAAAATCACAAGACTGAATTTTCTCCGAAAAGGGACAAGGATTTTCGAAAAATCCTTAGAAAATAATATGTGTGTGTTCGAAAATTTGATGAATCAATTCTCCTCAATTTTTGAAACCACTACATGTATTTATAGATAATTTCTAGTTATAATTGTATCAGGACTCTAACTCCTTAAAGCCCACAATCCATAACTTAAGCCCAACAAGCCAAGCCCGTTGTTATAGAAATTAATATAAAATTCATCGTGACTCCGATTGATAAACTGATTTCACCAATGTGCACAGAAACCATTTCTGCATCTTTTAAAGTCAAGATAATTTTTCTGAATCCGAATTCAGTGATTTCCAAAAATGCCCATCCCTATGTCATTTTAGGAAATCCCACTCCCTTTAGTTAAGAAGTCCAACTTTTCTTTCATTAAATTTAACTCTTTAAATTTAACTATCTCTACGGGGTTTTAGTAATCCATTACTTGTGTAACCCTCAATGGTTCAGGAATACAGCTAGCCGTGGGCTCACAACTCCTTGTGACTCGGAACAATAATTTCCGACTTACCCATTGAATCATGGTAAGAGCGCCTAGCAACATCGCCCCATGATTCCCTAGGTATTACTGATAGTGCCTGCAAGAACCAGTAGATTTTGGTTAGCGTACAGTACGGTCCCTTCATCCATATATCCCGATCGAATCAACAACCATTGGTGCATCGAGAGTCGTTCGAGATTCGATAACTATGCATAACATCTCGGAGATCAAATAGTGACATCGCATGTGTTACTAGGATAACCCATTAACCTAAAACACATCATGTACTCTGGCCAGAGATTCGTCACACTAATATCTCCTCAGATCGCATAGGATATCCACACTCGCAAGTATGTGGTGAATCCTTGACAACAAAGCATCGACTCCTATATGTGTCGTAACTGTACCCAATCCCGACACCTGATGACCCCAATAGAGTCGGTAAACGAGTCAAAGTACAGTACTAGCATATAGAGTCTCAATGATGTTTCAAGTAATAAGGACTAATGGTGTACAACCAAAACCGCGGATTTATCCACTCGATAAGTGATAACCACTTGGAAAGTCCGAAAAGGGTAGTTCGATCATTCATCATATGAATATCCATTTGCATGCTTTGAACATTTCTATGTTCCATACCAATGAAACGTGGTACTCGGCATCGCAAATGCTAGTCTCAATCTCGAGCGATCCTTATCCTTATTTGCGGACGGCTCAATTGACTAGGAACTGTTTAGAATATACAGTGACTATAAGATGTGTTTCATAATATAACAATATGAAGAAAGATAAAGTCAATGCCATTATAAAAGTGTAAATTATATTAAACAAAAGATTGTTTTACATAGAGTCATAAAAGCCCTTAGCCACAAGTTGGCTAACCAGGCACCCACTCTTTCAATCTCCCACTTGCCCTAAAGCCAACTAGTCATACTACGTAATCCCATTGCTTCGCGATGTTTGTCAAACAATGGTCCTGGCAAGGGCTTAGTAAGCGGATCAGCGATATTGTCTGTAGAGGTCACTCTCTCGACACTGATGTCTCCTCTTTCCACGATCTCCCGGATGATGTGGTATTTCCTCAGTACGTGTTTGGACTTCTGATGAGACCTTGGTTCCTTTTCCTGAGCAATGGCACCCGTGTTGTCACAGTACACCGGGACTGGACCAACAGCTTCAGGAATTACACCCAACTCTTGGATGAATTTCCTTATCCAAACCGCCTCTTTAGCAGCAGCTGATGCTGCAATGTATTCTGCCTCAGTGGTGGAATCCGCTGTGGTGTCCTGCTTGGAACTCTTCCAAGAGACAGCACCGCCATTGAGCACGAATACAAATCCAGAGGTTGATTTCGAGTCATCCACGTCACATTGGAAGCTAGAGTCGGTATAGTCATCCAACTTCAATTCTCTCCCTCCATAAACCATGAACAAATTCTTAGTCCTTTGCAAGTACTTAAGAATATCCTTCACGGCTTTCCAATGCATTTGACCGGGATTGGCTTGGTATCTGCTCGTGACGCTCAGAGCATAGGCTACATCCGGTCTGGTAGATATCATCCCATACATGATATTACCTATGGTTGACGCATATGGCACGTGTGTCATCTTCTCTATCTCTTCGTTAGTCTTGGGACACATAGACTTGGATAGAGAAACTCCATGACACATAGGTAGATGTCCTCTCTTGGACTCATCCATAGGAAACCTTTTCAATATGGTGTCGATGTAGGTTGATTGAGTGAGTCCTATCATTCTTTTAGATCTATCTCTATAGATCTGAATTCCTAGAATATAGGATGCCTCACCTAAATCCTTCATCGAGAATCTACCTGATAACCATATCTTTGTTGACTGCAACATCCCTACATCATTTCCCATGAGTAGGATGTCATCAACATAAAGTACTAAGAATGTTACCGCATTCTTAACTACTTTCTTGTACACGCATGGTTCCTCCGGGTTCTTGATGAAACCAAAATCCTTTATTGTTTCATCAAATTTCTGGTTCCAACTTCTTGATGCTTGTTTGAGACCATAGATTGATCTATGAAGCTTGCATACCTTATGCTCGCTTCCCATGGATGTGTATCCCTCAGGCTGCGTCATATAGATCTCTTCCTTAATGTTTCCATTAAGAAATGCAGTCTTTACATCCATTTGTCATATCTCATAGTCATACCATGTTGCTATGGCAATAAGGATTCTTATGGACTTGAACATTGCGACTGGTGAAAAGGTTTCATCATAGTCAACTCTTTGTCTTTGAGTATAACCCTTTGCCACCAATCGTGCCTTGTAGGTCAATAACTTTCCATCAGGCCCAAGCTTTCTCTTGTAGATCCATTTGCACCCAATTGGAACAATTTCATCGGAAGGATCTACTAAAGACCAAACTTGGTTAGAATGCATCGAGTCTATTTCCGATTGCATAGCTTCAAGCCATAAATTCGAATCCGCATCAGAAATTGCTTCCTTGAAGTTTCTTGGATCACATCCAATGACGGGTTCACTTTATCCCCTTCAAGAAGAAGACCATATCTAATAGGAGGCCTAGAAGTCCTCTCGGATCTCCTAGTAATAGGCGTGTCTTGTGATGATTCTTGAGGTGTAGGATCGCTATTTTGTATCTCGGGTTCTTCTCGAATTTCTTCGAGTTCCATCATCTTGCCTTTCTTATCCAATAAGAACTCCTTCTTCAAGAAGGTGGCATTCCTAGAAACAAACACTTTTGTTTCAGTAGGATGATAGAAATAATATCCGATTGAATTCTTCGGATACCCTACAAAATAACATAAAGTGGATCGACTATCCAATTTATCTCCCACTGTCTGCTTCACGTAAGCAGGACATCCCCAAATCCTCAAGTACGAATACTTAGGAGCTTTGCCATTCCATAACTAGTATGGTGTTTTATTTACTGCTTTAGTGTGGACGTTGTTTAACAACAATACCGCCGTTTCAAGCGCGTAGCCCCAAAACGAAGGTGTGAGCTCAGTGAAGCTCATCATGGATCGAACCATGTCCAACAAAGTTCGATTGCGACGCTCCGAAACACCATTAAGCTGAGGTGTCATAGGAGGAGTCCACTGAGAGAGAATCCCATTCTCTTTTAGATAGTCCAAAAACTCGGTACTTAAGTATTCTCCACCTCGATCCGATCGAAGTGCCTTAATACTTTTACCTAGTTTGTTTTCTACTTCAGCCTTGAATTCTTTGAACTTTTCAAATGCTTCAGACTTATATTTCATTAAATATAAATACTCATACCTAGAATGATCATCAGTAAAGGTAATGAAGTAGGTGTTGCCACATTTAGTACCAATCCTAAATGGACCGCAAACATCTGTATGGATCAAATCCAACAGATTTTGACTACGCTCAGGTTTCCCTTTGAAAGGAGATTTAGTCATTTTTCCCTTTAGGCAGGACTCACAAGTAGGTAGAGAGTTAATATCAGACATATCAAACATGCCCTCTCCCACTAGCTTGTTCATCCTCCTTGAGGAAATATGACCTAGCCTAGTATGCCAAAGGTTTGCCGGGTTTTGACTATCGTCCTTCCTTTTAATTGTTGTTACTGGTTTATCAACATAATTAATTGGAACGTCTTTTAATTTTAAGCTATATAGATCGTTTTCAAGTTGTCCATTTCCAATCAAACATTCATTCTTATAAATATTGCAAATCCCATTCACAAAATTGCAAGAAAAACCATCTCTATCAAGCATAGAAATAGATATAATGTTTTTGACCAAATCCGGAACATATAAAACATCTCTCAAAAATAACTTAAAATTGTTCTGCAAAACTAAATAAATGTCTCCTATAGCTTTGGCTTCGACTCTAGAACCATTCCCGAGCCTTAGCTGGGTCTCACCCATCCTTAGCTTACGACTTCTTGTCATCACCTGCAAATCATTGCAAATGTGAGATCCACATCCGGTATCCAATAACCAAGAATAAGTATTAAGCGAAACATTTATTTCAATGTAAAACATACCCTTTGCAGTTCGCAACTGTTCGAGGTATTCTTTGCAGTTACGTTTCCAATGACCGGGTTTCTTGCAGTAATGGCAAACGTTTTCATCTTTTATCTCAATTGAAGCCTTGGCCTTTCCCTTCTTATTTGATACAATCTTCTTGGGCGGGGCAGAACGTTTCTTACCCTTTCCACTTGGTCCTTTCTTAGAGTTAGAAGAGGAGCCAACCAAGAGTACCGGTTTATCTTTTTTTAGTGTGGCTTCATATGTGACAAGCATATTGACCATCTCTTCAAGGGTGGCCTCTATCTTGTTCATATTGAAGTTCATCACAAAACCGTCAAACGATGAAGGAAGTGATAGAAGCAACAAGTCCGCGCTAAGTTCATGCTCCAAAGTCAAGTCGAGTGTTACCAACTTTTCAATGAGCCCAATCATGCGTACCCCATGCTCACGGACCGAAGTCCCATCTCGCATGCGGCTCGTCATGAGCTCTCTGACGGTGGCATACCTCTCCGATCTTGACTGAGCTCCAAAGAGTTCCTTGAGGTTCTTGTGAATGTCAGCAGCATTCACGGCATCCTCGAATCTCCTTTGAAGCTCATCAGACATCGAAGCCTGCATGTAGCATTTGGCCTTGATATCATGGTCCCACCATAAATCAAGTTTGGCCAACTCTTCCGGACTTGTATTAGCCGGGGCTTCCTTCGGAGGCGGCTTCTCTAACACGTAGAAAGCGTTTTCCGAAGTGAGAATAATTTTCAACTTACGGAACCATTCCGTATAGTTTGCGCCAGTCAATTTGTTTTGTTCGAGAATTGAAAACAGTGGATTGCGAGAAGTCATTGTAATAGTATACTGAAAAGGAAACAGACAATAATCAATGATTTGTTTAATTAATTTACTAAGACATAAAATATGAATATGATGAATTTCATTTTATGAATTACACTCCCACTATTTTGACGATTTCACTACCCTCTAGTGAAAACGAGAAACATTTTATTTAGTGGGAACATGGAGTCCAATTGACAAACTATGGTCCCGAATAATATCAGCCAACCATAATTTTCAAAAGGTAGAGCCCAATTGCTTCCAAAGCAACCTCCATGTTTTTACCTCATGTCCAATAAGGGCCCAATAATATGACGCCGTTTATTGTGACATGTCAAGATGACCCATCAATATTAAGTTGTGATGGACGGTCGTCATGTGGATCCCCAATAATATGAGCCAATCCCATGGGAGTTCCACCCAACTTACAACATGTGTCGATCCAATGTACAGCTTTCCGACGAACGGGTCTCCCCCAATAATATGAGCCGGACCATATCCGCGGGTAGCATCACATACATTGATCGTTGATGGAAGGTAGGAATATTTAAACAATATTTAAAATTCATTTTGTTTATCTTGATATCAATTTTAAATCATATTTAAAATGAGGGATTTTATTTTGAAAATTTGTCTCATCATGCAATTTATGTATGCTTGCGGGATTCATACAATTTTGTCTAAACATGCATACATCAATAATATCATATATTATTTAAGGATGATCGATCCCATTAACTAATCGACCCGTGGTTGCCAATCACGAGTCTAGGTTCAATCCTAGGTGATATGTAAGTATGCAATGCAATCCTATTACATTGTGCTTCCAATTTACATTTCTTCGGTCTTCATTGTCTGCTGGGCCCACCATTTCTTCAAATCTTTTTCTCCCACTAAGTCTAATAAATTTACAATAAATTTCGATGACAAATATGGGATACATTTTAGGGGTGGGAACGGGCCATAAACCAGGCCCACTTTTATTACATATGACAATCATATTGGGCTATAAACCAAGCCCATTAATAAACACCAACAACAATAAGACAAATGTAAATCACCTAACATACACCTAAAACATTGGTCATGGCAATCGATCATCCTTTTATCCAATAATTAATTCAATAATTAAAATAATTGGATAAACATGCAATGGCATCATAATTAAAAGATAAAATCATATTTTATCTTATCAATCCATAAGATCATATCTTATCATCAATTGTACCAAAATAATTAATTTTATAAAATCTAATTTAACGGATAAAATTAATAAATTTTCCAAAAATTCAAATTTATCCAAAATCAATTTTAAAAATTTCGGACTCGAACAATTCGATCCGATGCCTCGTGATCTAATCAAAAACAATTTTCGATCGGATCAAACACTAGAATTTCAAAAATTCAAAATTTTTTCAAAAATTAAAATTTTAATTTTCCGGGCTGCCCGGGACAATCCCGGGCAGCCCGTCGCTGCCCGTGTTTTGCCCGTCAAAAATTTAATTTTTAAAAAAAATTGTTTTGTTTCAAAAACCGAGGCTTAAAAATTTTGTACAATCGATTAATTTAATCGTTTGATCTGAGCAACCTGGCTTTGATACCACTGTTGGAAAACTGTGTTCAGATCAATTAGAATTGATACCCGGTGCAGCGGAAGTTTAAAAATTTATTTTATTAATATGGAACGATTCCATATCTGGGTATCAAAACTTTTACGATTAAATTTGTGTAAGTAAAATAAATAATCACTATTAAATATTTTACCTTTGTCAAGCAAAAGCTTGATTGTGGACTCCAACAGAATTTAATCTGCTCTTCTTGTAAATCTCGGGAACTGATGGCGTCACGATCTTTCTCCGGAATTAGGTCCACGAATGGAAAACAGAAACCCTCTGATTGACTGCACTAGAAATCAATCAGAAGTTTGCGTGGAGAATAAACAGATATGATCTGTTAATTCAGAATTGTAATTTTTCACAAAAATCACAAGACTGAATTTTCTTCGAAAAGAGACAAGGATTTTCGAAAAACCCTTAGAAAATAATATGTGTGTGTTCGAAAATTTGATGAATCAATTCTCCTCAATTTTCGAACCCACTACATGTATTTATAGATAATTTCTAGTTATAATTGTATCAGGACTCTAACTTCTTAAAGCCCACAATCCATAACTTAAGCCCAACAAGCCAATCCCGTTGTTATAAAAATTAATATAAAATTCATCGTGACTCCGATTGATAAACTGATTTCACCAATGTGCAAAGAAACCATTTCTGCATCTTTTAGAGTCAAGATAATTTTTTTGAATCCGAATTCAGTGATTTCCAAAAATGTCCATCCCTATGTCATTTTAGGAAATCTCATTCCCTTTAGTTAAGAAGTCCAACTTCTCTTTCATTAAATTTAACTCTTTAAATTTAACTATCTCTACGGGGTTTTAGTAATCCATTACTTGTGTAACCCTCAATGGTTCAGGAATACAGCTAGCCGTGGGCTCACAACTCCTTGTGACTCGGAACAACAATTTTCGACTTACCCATCGAATTATGGTAAGAGCGCCTAGCAACATCGCCCCATGATTCCCTAGGTATTACTGATAGTGTCTGCAAGAACCAGTAGATTTTGGTTAGCGTACAGTACGGTCCCTTCATCCATATATCCCGATCGAATCAACAACCATTGCTGCATCGAGAGTCGTTCGAGATTCGATAACTATGCATAGCATCTCGGAGATCAAATAGTGACATCGCATGTGTTACTAGGATAACCCATTAACCTAAAACACATCATGTACTCTGGCCAGAGATTCGTCACACTAATATCTCCTCAGATTGCATAGGATATCCACACTCGCAAGTATGTGGTGAATCCTTGACAACAAAGCATCGACTCCTATATGTGTCATAACTGTACCCAATCCCGACACCTGATGACCCCAATAGAGTCGGTAAATGAGTCAAAGTACAGCACTAGCATATAGAGTCTCAATGATGTTTCAAGTAATAAGGACTAATGGTGTACAACCAAAACCGCGGACTTTATCCACTCGATAAGTGATAACCACTTGGAAAGTCCGAATAGGGTAGTTCGATCATTCATCATATGAATATCCATTTGCATGCTTTGAACATTTCTATGTTCCATACCAATGAAACGTGGTACTCGGCATCGCAAATGCTAGTCTCAATCTCGAGCGATCCTTATCCTTATTTGCGGACGGCTCAATTGACTAGGAACTGTTTAGAATATACAGTGACTATAAGATGTGTTTCATGATAGCCATCCCCATGTGCTACCACATCTTACATACACTATAGTATATTCAAGGTCTTTATCAAAACAACAATAGTATATCATAATATAACAATATGAAGAAAGATAAAGTCAATGCCATTATAAAAGTGTAAATTATATTAAACAAAAGATTGTTTTACATAGAGTCATAAAATCCCTTAGCCACAAGTTGGCTAACCGGGCACCCACTCTTTCACAGGGTGTCACCTTCGTTTGGTTTTACCAACAACGGCGGAGAGGTCAGATGTACTTTCAACTCGTCAAATGCTCGCTGGAACTCTTTTGTCCATTGAAAACCTTTCCCACTCCTCAACATTTTGAAAAATGGTAAACCTTTGTCTGCAGATCTTGTGATAAATCGGTTGAGGGCGGTCAAACGTCCTGTCAACTCTTGGATGCCTTTTACACTCTTCAGAGGATTCATGTTTAAAATTGCTTTGATTTTTTCAGGGTTGGCCTCTATTCCTCGTTCTGACACCATATAACAGAGAAATTTGCCTCCTCGTACACCAAAAGTGCATTTATCCGGATTAAGTTTCATCCTGTATTTTCTGAGTATACTGAAGCATTCCTCAAGATCTTCCAAGTGATTAGATGCTTGAATACTTTTGACGAGCATGTCATCTATATAAACTTCCATGTTACGCCCGATCAAGTGTTCGAACATGGTATTTACCAGACGTTGATAGGTAGCTCCAGCATTTTTCAACCCAAACGACATTACATCATAACAATAAATTCCTCGATCAATGATGAAACTTGCTTTTTCCTGGTCTTCTGGTGCTAGGCCGATCTGATTGTATCCTTGATATGCATCAATAAAAGTGAGCAGCTTGCATCCTGTTGTCGAATCGACTAACAAGTCAATTCGAGGGAGTGGAAACGGATCTTTGGGGCATGCTTTGTTGAGATCAGTGAAATCTATACACAAACGCCACTTTCCTCCCGGCTTCGGTACTAAAACCACATTTGCAAGCTAATCTGGGTATGAAACTGGCCTGATGTACTTTGCCGCTAAGAGTTTCTCCACTTCAGCGGCTATATGCCGATTTTTCTCTGGACCAAATGCTCTTTTCTTTTGCTTCAGCGGTCTCATTTTCGGATCAACACGGAGGTGATGAAGCGCATATTCATGAGGTATTCCTGGCAGATGCTCATCACCCCAAGCAAACACGTCCAAATTGCGACCAAGAAAATTTTTCAACTTCTCTTCCAATTCAGGAGGTAATTCGGTCCCGATTTTCAGTGTCTTCTTGGGATTACTCGGTACGATTTCTACATGCTTTAGATTTTCGGTTGCTGTTATTCTTTCTTTGCTCTCGGCTTCCTCATCCACCAAGTGTATTCCGTTTTCACGTAAAATTTTACCAGGTTTCGGTGCTCTTTCCTCACTAGAAACTTCAGCTTCATATGATATGTCGATCCGATGGCTTGGAATATATTGAGACTTGGTCGTCCCAATATCACATTGTATGCAGATGAAGTCTTTACTACAAGGAATTTCACCATCTTAGTAGACCTTTTGGGGTAAGAACCCAAGGAAAGAGAAAGCGTTACTTCTCCCAAAGCTTCAACTATTTCTTCGGAAAATCCAACTAGTGGAGTGTTGACTGGAGCTAACTGTGCATTACTAATACCCAACTTCACGAATGCATCATGAAAAATTATGTCGGCTGAACTTCCTGAATCCACTAGAATTTTCTTTACCCAAAAATTGGAGATTGTGGCTGAGATAATTAAAGAATCATTATGGGTGCCCCGTATAGCTGTCAAACGGGCCAACTCATGGCGGGGCGGGCCGGCCCACCAACAACTCACCTTTTGGCGGGTCGATGGCGGGCTCAAAATCCTCAACCCAACCCAACCCAAGGTGGGTTGCGGGTTAGGCGGGCCGGCCCGCGGGTTGAATCACGACAAATAAAAATAAATAAAAAATATTACAATTAATTATAAAAATCATTTCATAAATAAATATTAATAGAAACTTATTAATAAAAATTTTAATTATTGATTTCATGTGTGTAAATTTTATATAAAGTAATTAATACAAAAAAAAATCATAACTTTTATTAAAAAATACATATATAACAATAAAAATAAATTATTAATTCTCTAGGCCCGCGGGCCAACCCGCGCGGGTCGCGGGCCTAGGCGGGTTGGCCCATCTAGGCCCACATTTTGTTGGGTTGAAAAAATTTCAACCAAACCCATTTAAATTATGTGGCGGGCCGGGCCAACCCGACGGGCCTAACCCAAATTTACGGCTCTAGCCCCGAGGGTTCTCCAGATCTTTGTCACTGAATGATAATCCCTCTTGGATGGTTCCAATTTCATATATCGACAAGCATGTGGGGCTAGATAAATTGTTGGTTCCTTTTGCTGCCCGCAGAAGAGCTTTTCTTGCATTGTTCGAGTCGCCACAAGCAGGCCCCCCAGTGATTACGGCAATTACCCCTCCTGAGGGCAAATTTTTATCAGCTCGTTCATGTTGTTTCCCAGTTTCATCATGTCGCTTTTGATAGTCACATTTTGGTTGTTCGTCCCGACGCCTGTCATCTCGTTTCTCACCGCGGGACTTGTCCACAAAATTTCCCAAATGCCCGCGTTTTATGAGTTTTTCAATTTCTGCTCGAAAACTGAAGCAATCTTCTGTAGTATGACCTTTATCTTTATGAAAATGGCAGTACTTGTCCGAACGCTGGCGCTTTGGGTTATTTTGCATTGGGCGAGGGGGATGCAACAACTCTTGTTTTTCAGCAACTACCAATATATCGGTCAAACGTGCATTGAGGGGTGTATTTTGGAGGCGGGGGCTCTGTGCTGTTTGCTTCTCGTCTCGCTTTCTAATATCTGATTTATCTTCTTCTCTCTTTCTTTTATTCAAGTAGTGTGGCTCTACAGATTCTTCAACCCGTATGTATTTCTCAGCTCTTTCCAATAATTCCTCTAAGTTTTTGGGCGGCCTTCCCGCTATTGATTCTTTGAACTTCCGATGGCGCAAGTTTTGTTGCATTATTCCAGCTAACAAATCATGATTCACGTGTAAGACTTCGTGCAACGCATGAGTAAATCGCCGAACATAGTCCCTCAAACATTCTCATTCTTTTTGAATGACTGTGAACAAATATGCTGCTGTTTTTGGGTATTTTTTGTTAATTGAGAATTGCTGGATGAAGCAGTCAGTAAGTTGCTCCAAATTGGCAATAAATCCAGAGGGTAACTTATTGAACCATGTGAGTGCTCTTCCTGATAATGTTGTTCGGAAAATTTTACAGTATGCAGCATCTGTGATATCATACAAATCCGCTTTCGCGTAGAATTTGTCAATATGGTCTTGGGGGTCACTCGTTCCATCGAACTCAGGTAAGCTGGGGATTTTGACTCCCTTTGGTAATGCTTTAGATAATATGTCATCAGTGAAGGGGCTTCGACGTGACGGCAAAATTGCGGACATATTCTCTCCAGTTACATGTGTGCGAGAGATCCATCCTTCCGAGCTGGATTAATGATCTTGTTTTCGCCAGAAATGTCATGAACTGTGTGAACACTTGCTTCACCGTCTTTCTGAGTAGTATTTTTCTTGGTCCCCCCTTGATCTTTATCATTCACTTTAGACTTATCTTTATTTGGGTCTCCGTTATTAGGGTCAAGAGATTACGAGCCTTCAGTCTGAGCCTTTTTCTTGCTGCTTTTTTGCTTGCGGGTTTCTAGGTACTGAGCAACTTCATTTTTTGCTGCGAGTGCTGCTGTGTTTTCCATTAGCGCAGTCAAGTCTTCACGGGTGAGAGTAATACTCGGCGGTGCGTTTCCATTGTTAATATTTCCTTGAGACATATTTGAAGTAATATGTGTTCTCAATGACGTAGTGAACGGGTTTCCACACGGTGCCAAGCTGATGTAGCCAAAAATCACTTGTACTCGACACGTTGCTTCTGCAAAGTTCGGAGTATGAATAAGTCCGTGTACGTTCCCTTGAGAGATCTTCAGTGGGTTGTTCCTACGTCACAAAACAAAGTCGGAGGAGCCGGGAGGGTTCCCGGCGAAGGCGCTCCGACGCTCAAGTCAGCGATTACTCAAGGAATAATAATCGAAAGTAGAGAGATATAGTGCTTAAGAAAGTGTGTACCTTAATAATGAGGTGACTTGAGCTATTTATAGATATTCGGAGAGTTTTCACGGGCTTGAGCCTTTTATGGGCTTTTGTAGAATTCAAAGTCTGCTTGATTTAAATATATATAATATTTAAATAAGCTTGGGTCTCAAAAATATTTGGAGTGGACTTTCATGATTGGGCTCAGGCCCAGTTGAATTTTCAGGTGTAACCTATCAATATATGTCTTTAACTACCCTTATTTGGTGCGTGAGAACCGCATGCGCCGATGACGATGGCGACCGTATGTAATTTGTACGCGAAAAAAAAAATCAATTTTCGAAATAATATAATTCAATCGATATATATATTTTTTGCAGTAAACATTATATAAATTTACATAAAATCATGATTACGTCACTCTTAATAATTAGTATACATGATATTGGTGTGACAAGTTGTAATTAAGTCAATGGATTAGGGTAAATGAGTTGGCTTGGAGTCGGCATTGGCCCTTCTCCTCTCCTATGGGAGATATGATTGCAACTAAAAAATACTCCAAATTGTAAGGTCAAATGTTAAAAAGTCGGCTGTGTGTACGACTTTGTGGTACAATGATACTGACAAATAAGCATTAATCAAATGCTTCTATTAACCTTTCATAACATTTGAGAGTCTTGCTAGCTAATTGTTCTCATCATGATTTATGTTTTGTGTAAGAATATATATATATATATATATTGTATACTTCATTAATTCTTAATTTTATTTCCTGCAAGAATAACATTCGATGAAAATTCGTAGATTTTAATATCTTACTTTATATAAGAGCTCCTCGACATGATAAATATTGATGATGAGATAATTAGCTGGATGAAGATAATTAAGAGATGATTCAATATTCTCTGGGAGGGAATATTCAAGATTGCATTGTTGGTTTCATTATATTATATCATAATTTCTGTGCACAAATTAATTTTTCACGTAATTACATTTGTTTTTTTTATATCTTTAAGTTTTTTTTTAAAGAAAATCTTTAAGATATTGATTATAATTAACAAATCATTTATTTATTTTTGAATTTACTAAAACAGGTTTGTTGTAACAACTTTTAATGAATTAAATAAATGCTATTTTGTTTTTTTTTTTGACGTGAGAACCCGCAGCCGCTACCCTTAGGTGCGCTCTGGGTAAACACCCGGACTAATGCAATAGCCTGCAAACTACGTTAGTCAGGCTAGTCCAAGAAAGTGTTGGCAGAGGGAATCGAACTCATAAATTTTGGCCAAGATTTCACCTGCTCCACCAACTTGGACACCCCTTGAGAGCAAATAAATGCTATTTTTGTTTATCCATTAAACTACCAAGGTAGTTAATTTAAGGAGTTGGTGCATTCTTTTATATATATATATATATATATATACAAAAACTAATGTGAAACCGTCTCACACCTGAATTATGAAAAAAATTATTATATTTTTATGTCAAAAATATTTTTCATTAAAAAAAATGAATAGAGTAGACTTATCTAGCTCACAAGAAACATATTACACTTTAATTTGTGTGTGTAATTAGGTGCATAGCAAACATAATGTATAAACATAAAAATTAAAGTAAATAGGTTTGATCGATCAATTTTTATCGTCTTTATTGTACATATATTTAGGTTAGTCCAATTACCAACAATGAAAAATAAGATGAGAAAACTTTTTTCTGTAAAAAAATAATTTGTAAGTAAATTAAAAATAACATGGAGAAAAGTCAAATATAAACCCGAACTGCTACAATTTAGATTATTTTGAAAAAAAGATTAAAAAATTTCAATTGATTGGACATCAAATACACAACAAATTAAAGCTTTACTGAGTTATTATTACTTAATGTGTAATATATATTATTGTAGAAATTAGCCAGATATTTTCAAAAAGTAGATCGGTGACATAAAAAAGAGAAGAAAATTTCTGACCTATTGTTTTCCTTGATACATAAAATTAGCGTCTATGCACACGATAAGTATGCCAATTTAATTAATATCCTACATTGATTTGTGTCTATATATATGTAAATATATAAATATATATTGAAATACAAATGGAATGAAAATCATCAGATATAAATAATATAGTGAATACTAGCTAGCTAGCTATATATAATTTTAAAATAATTAATGTTTATGAAACAAATATTAATTATAAATAGTTTTTAACGCCTTAATTTAATATATATAGTAACGATATCAAACTTGAAGAACACAGCAAAAAGAAAACAAAAATTAAATAATACGAGGGTTTATGCATGTCTATATATATATATATGGGGAAATTGCAAATTTGGTTATGTATGTTTGTCATTTTACGATTTTGGTCATTTATATTTTCATATTTCAATTTTAGTCTTGCATGTTCCGATTTTTGGCAATTTCGGTCCTTTTTATTCAAAAATACTTACGTGGCACTGTACACGTCAGCTCCACATCAGCACTGAATTGGTGTCACGTCAGCGTCACGTCGGAAAAAAGACTAAAATTGCCAAAAAAAAAAAATAATAAATATAAGAGACTAAAACTGAAATCTAGAAATATAAAGGACTGAAATCGCAAAGTGACAAACATACCGAACCAAAAAAATAATTATATATATATATATATATATATAAATTGTATATATATTGGCATCCTACATATACTTTACTACTTATAACGTAGCTTGGAAGTTTTGAGTCAATTTGTATTTGGAAAGACTTAAAAGAAAATGATTATGAGTTTTTCTTTACAAAATTAATTACATATAGTTTGCAATAACAAATAAACAAGCGAATCGGGAGGAGGACTCCTTGCTTCGAGAGGGATGACTGACGACAGTCAATCAGACTGGATTAGGCTTAAAACATTGCCGGGATCTAGTAGTTCTAAAATTAGATTTGGATAGTAAAAAAGACGAGCGAAGTGTAGTTAAATATTATGGAGAACCGTTTTTCGAGAACTTATAATTAGAGCTTGTTTCAACTGTGGAAGACAAATACGCATGATACGTAACTTCCTTCGTTTTGACACTACTACACATATTGCAATGCGAAGTGGGGGAGAGAGAGAGAGAGCACAAGCGCCATATATGGAATTAAACTACGTACAGCTCTATCGATCATGTAAACTACTACATTATAAACTATATTATTGTGAGTTAATAAAAGATGAATTTTATATAAAAATACAAAATTAACATTTTACTTTTTTAATAATAAATAAAATATGAATAATATTATTTATAAAGAGGTAATATAGTAATTTAAATTCAATGATTTGATTGATGTAAGATAAATAATTAATAATTTGATTGATGTAAAATAAATAATTAAAAGAAAAATAAATAATATGACGAGAAGAACGTAGGATTAAATAAAATAAACTATACATTGATTAATAATAATTCAACCAAACGGAGCCAGATACAAATGTACTAAAACAATGGAAATATAGGTTAAGTCGATGTGGCGTGACAAATTTTGATTGGTTTAAATCAGTGGGCTCCACGTAGAACCCATTAATTTTAACCAATCATGGGGTTACACGTCACCCGCAGGATACTACCCTGCGGGCGGCATGAACAAAACCGGAAATATACTTCTTTCGTAAAAATAATGCTGAAACTTATCCTAACGGCCAGATGTCCATAATGTAATCGGTATCATATAATTAAATCCCCTCTTTGACTAATTTTAAAGTAAAATTATTTTGAAATATCATAACTTTCCTAGCATTGACTTTTGGTATGCGAGACAATAATTGTCATTAGGCATTTACGTACGTATGTTTAAGTTTTATTCTTTTTCTAAAAAAAAAAATTAAATTAAACTTATTCTTAGAATTGATGGAAATTAATCAAACAAATTACTTATATATTCCATGTAAGAACTTTGACATATTAAATAAATGTAAAAAGTAATCATAATCATGTTATTCAGATGTGTCCGTTTTTGTCAACTTCATTATTAGATCATCTCCAACTCATATCCTCTATTTTTCATCCTCTATTCTTTAAAATTGAGATACGCGCGCGATCTTTATTTTCATAAAACTTCTTCAACTCATATCCTCTAAATATTACTAAATACTCCATTTTTCTTTTACTTTTTCTTTTTTCTTTTACAACACACATATATATAATTAAATAATTGCATAATATATCTTTCAACTAAATTAATTCGATAAAATTCAAATAAAAATCGTGTAATATATTAATAATTATGTATTATATTATTAAATATACAAAAAATTAAAATTTATTCGACTCGTTTTTTTTAAAAAAACAATACATTTATTTGGTCATTAAATTGCAAACACATCAAAACAATTACATTGCAAACAACACAAAACTTAATATAAGAACTGAAAAAATAAAAAATAATTTGAAACAAGGATCAACAAATAAGTTTTTATTTTAAAAAGTCAAATTAATAATTTTGGAGGATGACATTTTCGTAAATAAGTCATCCTCCCAAATCATCCTCTATTGCTACAGTGATCCTCCATATTTGGAGTGCCACTGTAACATCCTCAAAAATGGAGGATGAAAATGGAGACCGGTTGGAGCTCAATTCTCCAAAATGGAGGATGGTTGGAGATGCTCTTAGACACTCCATATGTTAAAGAAGCTGAAGAAGGCATATTGAGAGGAAATATGACTTCTGCTATGTATATATTATTGAGACCAATGACAAATTATATATCTATATATTATTAAAAATACTTTTTCACTTGAAAAAATTACTTCTAAGATACTGTTTAGTGTGATTGTCTGATTGATCAGATAAGTATGAATTGTTCAGCCACACTCTACTGGCATATCCAACATAAAATAATAAGTAATCATACCACAAAAATTTCTTATATCAATTTATTACCCCGAGAAAATATTTCAACCCGAGTCCGTTTATAATTGGTCTACCCGATATGGCCCAACATGTCAAGGTCCAACCCAGTTTGGACTATGTTGGACTTTGACCAGGGCTGGTCATTATGGGCCGATCTAGGCTGTTTCTAATGGGCCGCAAGTATTCTTTTCGAGTTCAAGTAGGACTCTGATATATATGAGATAAGCCTGGATCTTTTCAAATATTCACGAGATGGAGATAAGCTTACAAAGGGACCAATGGATGAAGAGTCCTAGTCTAGGACATTTTATAATTCGACTAGGTAACTTACTATTTTCTTCCTATAAATACAGGTATTGTTATGGTTGTGATTATTCATTACTCACTATTCGTTATTCATTATTCATTACTCACTATTCATTATTCATCAACACTCACTCTCACTTTTACATTCACGCACTCATATCTCTCAGTTTTCGCATTAATCATACCCTCTGCCTTCAAGACACTGACTTAGGCATCGGAAGGGTCACGCCGAAAACACCTTCGGCGCCCCTTGACCTAGCTGTTGCTTGCGCAGATTTCATTGATACCCGACCCGACCTGTTTCATAGAAGATTTGGAGGATTCATTCTACCAGACCGAACCCGAGGTAAAATTTTGACATCATCAATTGGCGCCGTCTGTGGGAATTTGAAAACAAAGGGTTAAGATGATGAGTATAAGAGAAGAAACAAATTTTGGATTCTCGCATGGCTTGCACATCACAAACTTTCGAAAATCATTGAAATTAATTGAACCGTCGGATCGGGTTCAAATTTTGCAGAAATATTTATTAATATGTTTTCAAGGATATGAACGGTGAAGATCGTGATTGGTGATTTGTACGACCAGATCTGGACCACCAAACATACGCTGCTCGCTCGCACAACTTCTATATATTTTCGCATGACTTGCGCATCAGAAACTTGCAAAAATCATAAGAATTAATTGAACCGTCGGATCGGGTTCAAATTTTGCAAACATATTTATTAATATTTTTGCAAAGATATGAACAGTGGAGATCGTGATTGGTGATTTGTACAACCAGATCTGGACCACCAAACATACATTGCTCGCTCGCACAGCTTCTATATATTTTCAAGGATATGAACGGTGAATATCGTGATTGGTGGTCTGTACAATCAGATCTAGACCGCCAAACATACGCTGCTCACTCGCACAGCTTCTGTGTGTTCTTCGTAGGTCTTGCATATCAGAATCTTGAAAAAATCATAGGAATTAATTGAACCGTCGGATTGAGTTCAAATTTGGTATGTGTATTTAAGATCATGTTATCAAGTATCTGAACGGTGAAGATCTTGATATGAATTTTGGGGCTCTGTAAAAGGTGATTCGGACCGCCGAGCTGCAGTACAATCTGCTCGTATAATTTTTGAGTAGTGTTCTTGAAAAAATCATTCCGAAAAGTCTAATCGTTGAAATTATTTGAAATTTTTATCATGAGTTCAGAACATCTTGACGCACATTCTGGACGGTTGAGATCGATTTTTGCTTGCCACATCAATTCGGTTCTTTGATCAAAGTATGGAAGATATTATCTTGCTATATATCCAAAGTCACGTCAGCGACAACGCGTGAACGAGATAAGTATTTCAATCATCTTTATGTTTGAATTAAATTATTAAATTTTTATTTATTATCATTATTAATAATATTCTGAGGCATCTTCTACCATCAAAATTAAATGTTTGTTTTCTTGTGATCAAATTTGTTGGACTTCTCTTTTCTTAAATTTTTTATTGGGTTATTTACATCAGGCATGCAATCTCGCAGTAAGGCCCAATTATATCATATCGGGCATGCAATCTAGCAATAAGGCCCAATTTATGGTTCAACACTTTATAAAGTCCGGGCAGGCCCGACATCAAAATCCCACATCAGTGGCATCAAAAATCCACAGCAGTGGTCTCAAAAGCCCACATCAGTGGCATCAAAAGCCCACATCAGCGGTATACAAAGCCCAGGCAGGTCTGGCACTCAAGGACCACATCAGTGGAACTCAAAAGCCCAGGCGGGTCTGGCACTCAAGGACCACATCAGTGGAACTCAAAAGCCCAGACAGGTCTGGCACTCAAGGACCACATCAGTGGAACTCAAAAGCCCAGGCGGGTCTGGCACTCAAGGACCACATCAGTGGAACTCAAAAGCCCAGGCAGGTCTGGCACTCAAGGACCACATCAGTGGAACTCAAAAGCTCAGGCAGGTCTGGCACTCAAAGCCCACTTCAGTGGCCCACATCAGTGGAACTCAAAAGCTCAGGCAGGTCTGGCACTCAAGGACCACATCAGTGGAACTCAAAAGCCCAGGCAGGTCTGGCACTCAAAGCCCACTTCAATGGCCCACATCAGTGGAACTCAAAAGCCCAGGCAGGTCTGGCACTCAAGGACCACATCAGTGGAACTCAAAAGCCCAGGCAGGTCTGGCACTCAAAGTCCACCTCAGATGCCCACGTCAGTGGTATTCAAAGCCCAGTCAGGTCTGACACTCAGTTTCATCAGATTGTCGTCTATTGCTCTTTGTTCGAGCTCGGTTCTAATCAGACCTTCATCTAGACCGTTCGTCCAAAGGAAGCACATGTAGTTCGGGGTCAGTTCTACGTTATTGGTCTAAATTCATTCTTCTTTTAGACCAGTTAGGGAGGTACTATTATTACCCCGAGAAAATATTTCAACCCGAGCTCGTTTATAATTGGTCTATCCGATATGGCCCAACATGTCAAGGTCCAACCCAGTTTGGACTATGTTGGACTTTGACCAGGGCTGGTCATTATGGGCCGATCTAGGCTGTTTCTAATGGGCCGCAAGTATTCTTTTCGAGTTCAAGTAGGACTCTGATATATATGAGATAAGCCTGGATCTTTTCAAATATTCACGAGATGGAGATAAGCTTACAAAGGGACCAATGGATGAAGAGTCCTAGTCTAGGACATTTTATAATTCGACTAGGTAACTTACTATTTTCTTCCTATAAATACAGGTATTGTTATGGTTGTGATTATTCATTACTCACTATTCGTTATTCATTATTCATTACTCACTATTCATTATTCATCAACACTCACTCTCACTTTTACATTCACGCACTCATATCTCTCAGTTTTCGCATTAATCATACCCTCTGCCTTCAAGACACTGACTTAGGCATCGGAGGGGTCACGCCGAAAACACCTTCGGCGCCCCTTGACCTAGCTGTTGCTTGCGCAGATTTCATTGATACCCGACCCGACCTGTTTCATAGAAGATTTGGAGGATCCATTCTACCAAGAGATCATAGAAGTTTTTGCATTAATCATCACAATTGATTGTTAATTTCTATAATTACTCATATTAACCATAATTATATCCTCTTGTCTCAGGAAATAAGTAAAGTGAGTAATCAAGAGATCATTATGACTTATTGTTTCTACTACAAGTTTTTTGGCATGACAATAAATCAATGAGATTATGGCTTAACTCTCAAGTACAATAGTTGGAAACTGGAGACATATATGAATACTATATAAACTCACTGAGATATAAAGGTGAATAAACTTTTAAACAGATAATTTCGTATATGGTAAATATTTATATTGATATAATTTGGAGTAAAATTTTTCACATATAATTTTATTAGCATCAAACACTAGTCGGTGACATTGCAACAAAAATATTTTGAATAGTACATCAGTCTAAGCACGACGTTTCGAATTCGATTGTTCCTAATGAGAAATTTTTTGTTCTAGCTCCAATATCATATTAGAGTCTCATTTTTTATATTTAGCTCGGGAAAAGTAAGAGCAGTGTGAGGAAATTAGGTTTTTGAGGAAATAAATTTGGTATGTTAATTCTAATGATCAAGAGATCAAAGTTATAGTTATGACTTACGATCTGTATCACTTAACGAGTAAAATTAAAAGAGATAAAATCAGTACTACATCCCACACATAAAGATGAATTTAGTCCCGATTTCAGTTAGTGTATTTTCAATTTTTCCTCGTAGAAAGATTTTGTTCGAATAGAAAATAAATTGAAATGTGACGTTTGAATTAATTATGTACGGTGTAAAATATTGAATTATATTGTTATCAGCATCTATAATTTCTGATAAAACGACAAATATAGAATCATATAAATTGCTTAGTATTAACTCCGAAATTTCATAAAATATGTAAATTGCCCCTTTCATGCATGTTTTCTTCCCATTATCTACCATAAAAAAAAAAAACCTCCATATTTTAACCCCCTACATTGTACTTACACAAATGGGAATCATGTTTATTACCAGATAAGGATACATACTCAGAATCAGATCAAGACAAGCGAATCCAAAAAACTATAATTTTTATGAAATCATCATTTTTTTTCATAATAAATTATCATGGCCGTCATATTACACTGTTTCTAAGTTTAAATAATTACAATTTAAGTTGACATTTTTTCCACTCATTCCTCGCTTGTATTTTTTTTTTTTCATCTGTGAAATGAAGTCAAACTATATATAATTGTAGCCCTTTATCTCGAAAATGATGTACGTTGATAATAATGTAAATATATACAATTTCCTTAATTAAATTAAGAACTCTAAGAGCTCTTGAAAGGTTATGCGATTACGTATCAAAATTCTGTTAATTATAATGAGTTGACCAAGTGATTATTAATCATTCATATTAATTAATCTTTACTCCGAGTTTAGTACCAGTGTTGCATACGTAAATGGTTTGAACGACGTACCGTTGTTTTTTCCTCAAATGATAAAGAAAAAAAATTACATTAAAATTATAAAAATATTAATTTTGCTGATCTCGAGTTGTTTGCAATTTTTCGCCCCCTTTATTTAAATTTTTTTTATAATACTATTCATTAAAGTAACATATGCATATGTCGCGTGTATCATTTTTTTTATTTTACGAACATTGTGTGCTCAAGTGCTAGCTAGTTATATTATAAATTATGGAGGATATTGTGTTAATTTTGTGGGGACTGAAATTAACGTTTTAAAAATTAAATAAACCTAATTGAACTTTCAGTAATTCCAATCAAAGTTATGAAAAACACGAAACGGTGTAAAGCCTCAAGGCTAAGCATCAAGTATTCATGCTTAAGTACGTAATCAATTGATACTTAAGCGTAAAAACTATATAATTTTTTTTTAAAAAAAAACGTACACAAGTTCTAATGTGCCAAGTCAAATATTAATAGATAAATTAATCTACAAATTAAACACTAAGTTATAAATAAATTTTTTGCTATTTTCTATTTATTAATTCTTCACGCTAATTATATTGAAACTTAACCCTAGCTAAAAATAAATAAATACCCTAATAGCAGTATGAAACCTAGCTAGCTTGCTGTATTTTATATTTCATTAAAATTGAATTATCTTATGCTTCTTTTTTTTAAAAAAAAATACCCTCAATAGCAGTATGAAACCTTGATGTATTTTATATTTCATAAAATTTAAGACGTGATGTTTGAACAATTGTTATACAATTTAAAAAATTTGAGTTGCATCGTTTTCATTGACTATAATTTTTTTGATACAACGTCAATAAATGATTTCGTTATTTGTGTAATTGCATGCAACACAAATATCCATTTACTATATTTTGTATAGCTATTCATGCCCCGTACGTAAGTGATAATTAAGTTAATGCCAGCAAGTATTGTGGTTGCACAAATAAATTTGACCGCAGTTGCAAAAATGTTGCCCAATAATTTGGCCAAATTAAATAAAATAATTTCAAGGTTATTTTATATGTATAAGTATACGTAAGCACAGTAAGTGCCTCTCTGTATTTTTAATTTTCACACACGGCTAGAGACACCAGTCCAGGGATAAATTAATTAATATAGACGCGATCGAATTAAGCAGCTATCAACAACTTGTTGAAAATAAATCTCCACCAAATGATCGATTAAGAAAAAACCCCTTCAATACATCAAACCGTTAGAAATTTTATATATTATATTTCAATTTTATTGAAAGAGCAAATTAAATTTAAACATCAGTTTTGGAAAATTATGTTTTGTGACGAAATCTTTTATTATAATTGCGTGTATGTGAACACAAATTATTCAAAATTTATATATAGCTCCACGTTAATTCCACCAAAATCAGCTCATAACCCAACTTACACAAACAGTATTTGAGAATAATTCTATGGAATGATAATAATAAGCATATATCAATCGTAACATAAATAAGATGAGAATATATATACAATATTTTATTTCTTTAGAAATTAAGGGAGGACCTTAATACTTATGATGGATCTTGAAACCTAGACCTCCTCCGAAATTTGATATCTTGATTCCATTCTATTTATTCATTTTTATTTAATTAAAATAATTGGTGGGTTGATATTTTGATGAAATGGGAGTGTGATTAATTTTCAATAATTTTATACAAATTAAATTGAGATTTGAGATCAGATTGTAGTGTAACCATAGGTAAACGCATAAAACGTTGTTTATTATATAATGACGACATAAGGTCATTATTAAAAAACATATATATTTAGGGTTCATGAAAGATGAGGCGATGATATATTGTATTAGAGAAATTAAATTATATAACAAGACCTTGGTATCCGCCGGTTGATTCCCTTTCAACAAAGAGATTCAATGTTCTGAAAATAAAAGTTACATTTCAATATTAATTTTTTAAAAAATTTTTGCATTAAAATCAATTTGATGAAGTCACTTTCACATAATTATTTTGACATTTTTTTTCTCATTAAAAAAATACCAAAGTTGAATATGATCCTTTGGGATATACGATAAGGTTAAATCAGATGCGGAGAATTGGATTCTAATTTGTAATTAAACAAACCATAATATTACAAACTCTAACCATTGGGATCCTCCACAGGCTCATCCAAAATGTCAACTTCTCACACTATATAAACAACTCTACCTAGCTAGATTCCTCTATCCTTCATCACCAATCACTCATTTAATCACTGAATATTAATCAACGTACCCTCTTCCATTTCACATACATTATAATAATTTAGTAGCAAATATTTCTTGATCATCATCAAGAAAAATCAATGGCGGATATGGAAGGGTCTCCTGGAAGCTCCATGCATGGAGTTACCGGCAGGGAGCCGGTGCTGGCATTCTCGGTGGCTTCGCCGATGGTGCCGACTGACACGACGGCCAAGTTCGACTTGCCGGTGGACTCGGAGCACAAGGCGAAGAAGTTCAAGCTATTTTCCTTTGCCAATCCACACATGAGGACTTTTCACCTGTCTTGGATTTCTTTCTTCACCTGTTTTGTGTCCACTTTCGCAGCTGCTCCACTGGTTCCCATTATCCGGGACAACCTGAGCCTCACCAGAGGAGACATCGGAAATGCTGGGGTCGCCTCGGTTTCCGGGAGTATCTTCTCTAGGCTTGTCATGGGTGCGGTCTGTGATCTTCTGGGACCACGTTACGGCTGCGCTTTCCTGATCATGCTCTCCGCCCCGACGGTGTTTTGCATGTCTTTCGTGTCGTCGGCTGGCGGGTATGTGGCGGTTCGTTTCATGATCGGCTTCTCCCTGGCCACCTTCGTCTCGTGCCAGTACTGGATGAGTACTATGTTCAATACCAAGATTATCGGGACGGTGAACGGGACGGCGGCAGGATGGGGGAATATGGGAGGAGGTGCGACGCAGCTGCTGATGCCTTTGCTGTATGAGATCATCAGGAAGGCGGGATCCACTCCATTTACAGCCTGGAGGATCGCATTCTTCGTTCCGGGTTGGCTTCATGTGATTATGGGTATTTTGGTGATGACTTTGGGCCAAGATTTGCCTGATGGGAACTTAAGTGCTTTGCAGAAGAAGGGGGAAGTTGCCAAAGATCAATTCTGGAAGGTGTTTCGCTATGCTGTCACCAATTACAGGACCTGGATCTTCGTACTCCTCTACGGATACTCCATGGGAGTTGAGTTGTCTACCGATAATGTCATCGCCGAGTACTTCTACGACAGATTCGACCTCAAACTCCGTACTGCCGGAACCATAGCAGCCACCTTCGGCATGGCTAACCTGGTTGCTCGCCCATTCGGCGGATACGCGTCCGATGTTGCAGCCCGAAAATTCGGGATGAGAGGCAGACTCTGGACCCTATGGACCCTACAAACTATGGGAGGAGCCTTCTGTTTACTTCTAGGGGAGGCCAATTCCCTTCCTGTGGCCGTTACACATATGATCATATTCTCTATCGGCGCCCAGGCAGCCTGTGGAGCAACTTTCGGCATAGTCCCTTTCATTTCAAGAAGATCCTTAGGCATAATATCTGGCATGACTGGAGCTGGAGGAAACTTCGGTTCTGGCTTAACACAACTGCTCTTTTTCACCAGTGCCACGCACGACACAGCCGTCGGCCTCAGGAACATGGGGATCATGATAATGGCCTGCACTCTTCCCGTCACATTGGTTCACTTCCCACAATGGGGTAGCATGTTTCTTCCACCTTCCAAGGACGTCAAGTTCACCGAAGAACACTATTACTCCGCCGACTACACCGAGGATGAGAAGCAGCAAGGGATGCATCAAAATACCTTGAAATTCGCTGAAAACAGTCGATCCGAAAGGGGGACACGTGTCGCCTCAGCACCAACACCGCCAAACGCCACACCAAACTATGTCTGATATATGTGTTTTCAAGTACAAACGATCAAACCTGGATTAGTTAACTACGTGTGAGAGTGAAATATATATGCTATGGTTACACATATGGAATTATGTTTGATTCCATTTATTTATTTTTGTGAGAATAATTACCATAATTCTGCTGCCGGCTGGACATTGGTTTAATTCCAACTATATTGTTGGAATCAGAGTTTTCATTATTTTCTACCAATCAACTACGTGCATCCTTTCATTCTTTTTTTTGTTTATAGCATGGAAATCCGCAGCTCAATGCTCTTTAGCTTGCACTGATAAACCTCTTGGTAACGTAATACACACTCGGGTAAACGGTACGATAAGAATTCGATCCCCAAAGTATGTAACTCTAAAAGAGTAGGAAAATAGTCGTTTGAGCTAGATTTCCCAACAATCGACTACGGGAGCACGAAACATGTTTCGATCGGCATGATCTTAATATGTTTCCACACATAGAATTATCAGTTTGGTCAAGAAAAGGAGTTACCTAATCTATTTCATTATGTAATTTGATCCGTAAAGGTCATGACTTTGGGCTAATTTTTATTTCCATAGTGAATGTAACAAAGGATTTTTTTCTAATAATGAGAATATAAGTAGCAAAAATTTGATGTTCATTCGAAACTGCACAGTATATATTGCAAGAATCTTCTACCCGGTTTCTGAAGAAAAATATCATCACCTGGATCTGATCCTCATCAAATTGTACGATCGAACTACTCTAAGTGATCGAAAATTGAGTACACGGTTCTTAATTTAAAATGGAACCACCAGCTTCAAAGCCGACTCTGAAGTCTGAACTATCATAGGATGTCTCCTTCTAGGAGCCCAGCTTCCCACTTCCACCGCAAGTGCTACAGGATCGACCCGAGGAGCATTTCGTGCAATAGCTCCACTTTTTTGGAAGCCTGCCAACACACTAGCACATATTAACAAAACGTTTTTACGATAACTTGATGAAGGGCGTGAGTAATCCGTGTTTGACTGCATGGCACGGTTTACTGCTATGCAATTCGATAAGTTTGAGTTGCACCATCACTATCGGCTGCAATTTTTATCATACAAAAGCAATTCATTCCTACAGAAGGTTCAGAAATGTGAACAAAAGAACTCGTCGTACCCTGCTGTGTATCTACTCGCCATATTTTTAGCCAGCAACCTCGCTTTCTCAGCACTTCCATCAGACATTTTCTTGAGCATGAATCCTTCACCATTGCATTCTGAGCAAATTCCTGAACCTCCACAGTCCTCACATGTTTTTGTGGGAGCCTGCTGGTTTCAAAATTTAAATCCAAGGAACATTTCAGGGGAAAGAGAAAAACTTGGACGGTAAGAATTTCGTTTAATTTGTGTTCATGTACCTCTGCTACATCCGAGGTGTTGGATTTTCGCCCAAGAAATGTAGCAGCAGCAACAGCAATTGTGGCTGCAACAGTAACAGAGACCGCTGTTTCTGGCAGCGCAAGCAATGTGATTACTGATCCTCTGCCTCGTGTTTTCGCATTACTATCATATAGAGAACCAGCATTTAGCTGGATTTTGTGAGCAGAATTTCCGGCTGATAAACAGAGATGAGCTGGATTTTTAATGAAGGCTGTAAGTAAACAAATTACTTTATTAATTATACAAACATATTAAATAAATCTTGAGAATTAATCCAAATAAAGTAAAAAAGAATATGGTGAGACTATTCGATTCAAAGTAAGATTTGAAGTAGATGAGTTGGAGATTATACCATATTTGGCACAGAACTTGCCCTAAAATACAATTATACGTTAGAGAGGTGTACGAATATTCGGTTACCATTTAAAAAATACATCACCATACATGCACTGTTAAGCAATTCAATTGGTCCAGACTTATTTTCGATATAGCAACGAATAAAATTGTATGAGAAATTTTCAAGGTCTAGCAGATACAAATCATTAGCATTTTTGGAGCCGCAACTGCGCAAACAATACAATTGTTGCTCAAACCAAAAACGCTGCCTATAAATTTAATCTAATGGGTATGGAAAGTCCTTTCCCTCCCTTGCTTATGGCCTTATCAATGGAAATGAAACATAAATAGATAGAATAACTTTTACTTTGGGTGAAACAACTTTTGAGGCCCTTCACGAAATATAGAAGAGTTGGCACACGATTATGAGGGCGTGAATTTTCAAATTCGCCCAGATGCTTACAATATAGTTTGGATCAAACCCTCTTCTGATCAGTAACCAACTCTTTTGCAAATGATTTCAGTGAAAATCCATCAAACTAGTACACCGAAAACTAAATCATAATGTTCTCACGAAGCCAACAAATTTTGTCATTCATTTTTAACAAGTCTTTGCTCCTCTAAGTCTGTTCATTTATAATAAGAGCATAGAGCTAAATCCTTCTAACAAATTTTTGCCCGGAATTTCCTGCTTAAAGCCACCGAATATGCAAAGTCCCCAGCCTCCAGTTCACATTAAAACTCCATCCCCCATATCTGCTCTTGCTTAATGCACTTATTTAACAATCATTAAATCCAATGTCTCAACTTCACACCAGTAAACCTATAAAAGTAAATGAAACTTACTCCTAATAAATTTGCATCACTTTGCCAACTCACATCTATGAAAGATATAAATGTCCTATATATATCAAATCAAGAACTTACTTAATGCATAAAACCAACCCCATAAATTGTACTTCACAACCAATTCGGTGCTCCCTCAATTCGCCATTAACCTCCAATTTAAGACACTGTCCCATAACAAGTAAAATGGGATGTTCGAGCCAACTGAAAAGATTCCAAAGATTTGAGTTGGGTAATTGTTATTGGCCCTCAAAAAGTTCATTAACTCGTTTCAACCAAACTATAAATCAAAATTCAGTTCATTTTTATGATTCAACCCAAAATAAAATTAAAAAAAAAAAACCCCATCAAGAAACCATAGCCATATACACTTCAATATCCATAAATGAAGCACAAAAGTCGTAAATATTACCTTTCTTCTCATTAACTTCAGTCAGGTCGAAAGTTTTACTGAACAAACAAAGGGTTCCTCATATCATTAAACACAGGGCGTAAAAAGATTAAATCTTTGAGTGAATTTGCAACCACTAAACCCACCTCCATCATTTACCCGCATTATATGGATAACAGTACGCTTTGCAGTTGTCAGAAGCCAAAGAAATATATGAAAATTGCAAGATTCATTGATGAATTTTAAGAAAAAATTGTGCTCACAAACTTACTGTAATGGAAGGAGACGACCGATCGAGGAAGAGTCTGCAAGCTTAGTTCCATTAGAGCTAAATGAAAAGGAATGGGAAAAATATCGATGCTATTGCTATATCATACAGGAAAATTTTGATAAAATTAAACAGATTATATTTAATTAGAATTATAAGATATAAAATTTATTTCAACCAGTATTTCGATAAATAATATTTTTTTTTCTTTTTACGTTAAGAGCTTGTGATGTTACGCCTTGCGTGTGTAATATAATGTATTATATAAAAATTTTGTGCTCCGAAAATACATGTGTGTGAGAAGTTAGATTTTCAATTGAATAAGAAACGGAAAAAACTGATGCAAAGTGAAAATTTGGCTGCAATAAAAGGGCAAATCTGGAAGAAAATTTTGGTGTCATCACACCATACCAAAAACAGTTTTTATAAGCCCCAAGGGAGTGTCCAAGTTGATGGAGTAGGTGAACTCTTGGTCATAAATCAGGAGTTCGATTCTTCCTGCCAACACCTTCTTGGACTAGCCTGTCACACAGGGCTTGCCTAGTGTGGTTTACCTGACTAGCGTAGTTTGCAGGCTATTGCGTTAATCCGGGGTTTTACCCAGAGCGCACCGAAAGGTAGCGGCTGCGGGTTCCCACGTCACACAAAAAAAAACAGTTTTTATAATGGTCTCAAGCATTATAATATAGTATAGATGAAGATTAAAAATTCATTACAAGATTTATCAATTTAAAAAAAATTCTAGTCTCCCCGAACAAATTGGGAATGGGAAGAAACAGCAAAAAAAAACAAAAAAAAAAAAAAACAAGAGCGTGTGCAAACAAAAAAAAAAACAAGAGCGTGTGCAATCTCGTTTGCCGACCTTCTTAATATTTGTTAGGTTTTTTTTAATTAGGCAATTAAAATTTATTTGGAAAAAAAATATTAAAATTTAATTTTATATATTGAATTTTTATGCAATAACTCAATTAACGAATAAAGTTTTGAATTGTTTAACAACTGATTTTGATCTTTGCTTTTTTAAAACTAAGATTTTGATATTCTCAAATTGTTTTCAAAAAATTGATGATAATATTAATTACTAAAGAAAATTATAATAAAAATATGTTACGTTTATTTATTTGGAGATACTTCGGGTAATGTACGGACGGACAATAGTCACAAGATTCTCGAAGAGTAATGTAGAATAAACTGAAGTTAACCTTATAACGTCAAACCAACATATTATTAAAACAAATTAGAACAAAAACAAAAATTAAAAATTAATAATAATAATAATAAACTTTTTTTGACCAGTGTAATAAACTCAAAATACAAGCAATAATCTTGAAATAGATAGTAGAATTTATATATGTGATTATGTGGTTCGACCCATTCATACTTTGTGTTGTGAAAAATAAACGTTTAAACTAAAAAAAAATGTTTTTCATTAATCGCATCAGAAGAAAAATACGTCTCATGATTATTTTTTTTTTGGTCACTTTCGTTCCATAAAGTATATATGTGCTTCATTTCTAATTGTTTCGATTATTCTTGGGGAAGAAATTAAAATGATACAAATTTTCTTTTTTAACTCAACCCGACGTGAACACACAAAAAAAATATCACCGTTGGTTGTAAATGCATTATTTAATGGGATTTTTAAGGTTGAAATTTGAAATATATTTTCATATAAATGTGTTACAGAAAACTCACGAGCATCCTCTTCCTCTTGCCACCAACTCATGCATGCTCACGTAACCATCCATCCATCTTTATAAATGAGAATCTTGGAATGATAATTAAATGGAGAAAAATATAAATAATTTTTTTTATAGATATATACAATTTTATTACTGCGTATTTATATCTTAGTTAATAATTTTCTGCCGGATAATACGATGTTTGTGTTTTAGTTTTATAATGAAATTAACTTTTATTATCTATTACTATTATAATGCAAGAGCACCTTATAATAACTAGTTAACGGTTGAGTAGATGCTACTCGCAGGGTAGTGCCCTGCGGGTGACGTGGTGGCTCATGATTGGTTAAAATCAGTGGGCCCCACGTGAGACTCACTAATTTTGACCAATCATGGAATTACACATCACCCGCAGGGTAGTACCCTGCGGGCGGCATGTACTAAACCCTAGTTAACTACCTTTGATATTTTTAAGTGAATTTCCGAAAATAACCCTACATCTAATAAAGCAATTTTTAAAAATCAAATGTGAAATTCAATAATTTCAATTATTTTCAGATTTTAATTTGAAGGTAACTTCCAACGTGTATTAAATTGTTTGAGTTTGTTTTTTTTTAATAACAATAATAACTATATATTACATATATTTTATCTTATAAAATAGTAGTTTAAAAATACATACATTAACAAAACACACGTGTGTAACTAGCTAGTATGAACTAAATTTGTTGGTCATCCATAAAATTTAGCAAGGTTCTAAAAAGCGTAAAGCGTGTTGAAGCGCGGAGGTCAACCTTCAAGCTTTTCAAATTTAAGCGAGTTTAGAACGAGTTTAAGCGTGAAAAAACGTGTTTTTAATTTTTATTATAATTTTAATTATTTTAAGATAAATATTAAATAAAATGTTAGATTAACCATATATATAATATTTAATAGATAATTCAAGTTTTAAACTATAAATATACATAATTATAAAAATGTTTTCATTTTAAAAAACAAATAAAATCTTTTGTTCTAAAAAACGGCCGCTTAATCGAGCTTAAGCGAGCTTTGTAGAACATTGAAATTAATTTAGTCGTGCTGTCCAAAACTGCCTCGCACGTGCCTATTTAAGTCTCCCATTCACCTCTTTTTATAACTGCCCAAAAAAACACACAAAAACAAAATGCCTACAAATGTTGTTTACATTACATTGATTTGTCTCAATTTTCTCCTACCAATCCATGTAGCAATGGCTAGGCACTTACCGATACTGCCTAGTGCACCATCCACCGCTAGATATTACTTCCCTGCGACCTTCTTTTCGCGTCACAAGGGACGATCTATATCGCCTAGCGCACCCTCGACTGCCACGCATTACATCACGATGACACCGTTTTCGAGTCGCGGAGAGCAACCGATATTCTTTCACGAGAGGGACGTGAAAGATTGCCTGCCGAAAGGGTCGAGGCGTTCGTCCGCGCCTAGCCGGTTCGTGAACTATCAAACACTTGGGTCATTCAGGTGTTTTTCGGTTGGGGGGTTTTCTCGGATACCATAGCTAGCTAGCTAGCCATGTTATGAAGGTGAGGTTTTTGGTGATGTTTGTACAATATTTTGTTGTCGAGGGATTGAAGGAGATATGAATAAGAGGTAGAGGGATTGATTTGCAAAGTTGGGACTGAGATTTGAGTCTCAGATTATTAATTGTTGTATTTATTTTTTTTTTCATTTTTGCTTCGATTATATCTTAAATGAAAATTATAGTTTCTAGCTATATTCCAGCTGGTGTGCTTTGAGTCAAACTTATTGCATGATCATGAGTCGAAATGAAATGCGATGGCTTTTGGATCAAATTACGCAATTTATATTACGTATACATACATGCATATTGTGTGCGCGCGAGAATACATATACATACATACATACATATATATAAATCTTTCGTGAATTTCTTTTGTTATTGTTAGACTATTGCTACAACAATTTGTAGTGAGACAGTTTTTTTTTTTTTTGTTTTTTTTTTTTTGAGTCGGTAGTGATGTTCAATGAGAAGTCATTCATATAATAATAAAATAAAATAACAGCAAAAGGCTAACGGTAAGAGCAGGAAAAATTAATCTATGTTATATGCAGGGGCGGAGCCAGGATTGAAAAGTACCTGGGCTGGTTTCGCCCCGTGTTAGACAATATATATATAAATATGAGAAAAGTCAGTTAAAATCGAACCAAACTTTCTAAAATGAAATTAACCTTTTTTCATTAAAACGAATCGATTGAACTTTACTCTAAAGACGAAAAAAATCAAACAAAAAATAATATATTATTTTGATTACTAACCAAATTAAATGATCTCGATATTTTAGAAATTTTTTTTAAAAAATAAGTTCTACATCAAAAATTGAATTATATAAATTTAAATTATTTATTAAAAACTATATTTTCAAGTTTAGTTCTATTTTCCAATAAAATTTTATTAGAAAATTTAAAAATATTAATTTTTTTAATAAATATTAGGTTTGTTCAGTAAACAAAACAATTATGTTAAAATCCGAAACCAAAGCGACCTAACCAATATTTTTAAAATTTAAAACCGAAATTATGAATTAACTGAAACGATTTTTTAGATGAATTCAACTCGATAGGTTATTTTGATTGAAATTGATATTTTCTACACACCTAAAACTGTAATTTATGTCTGCCTCTGATATGTCGATATATGCTTTTTCAGTTTAAAAATAACTTTTAAATTTTTTTTCATTTTCTGAAAGACCTAACTATAAAATTTCAATCATCCCAAAAATTTACAACAAATGATTATTTTTCAAATCTCATAATTATTGAATTTTAAGTTTATTCTAACTAGAAAAATCGCAATACTAGCTCAATAATAATTGCAAAGTCAATAATTCTCGCATATTTCAATTTCAATCAATTGATTGTTTTTTCTAAATTTCACAACAATAGTTTTTAGGGTAAAAATTCAAATTTAAAAATTCATTTGTATCAAAAATCAATATTATCGCAACTAAATATTCGACAAAATTTAGAATTGTCGAATTTATCTTAAAATCGCATAATTTTAAAACCTGCGACAATAAATAAACCAAAAATTATAATGAAATGTTCTTTTTTTTTTTTTTTTTTACATGGGACTAAATTTTTTTTTTTAATTTTTAAACTACTAAATTTTTTTAAAAAAAAAATAGGTGGGGCTGGAACCCACCCTAGCCCAAGGGTGGCTCCGCCCCTGGTTATATGATATGGGTTAGTCTATGTTACACCATGAGACATGCATCTCATTTTTCTCCAAATGTGCGCGAAAATTTGGAGGAAACAGTACTTCGTGGAGAAAACACAAAAATGGGAGTATTTCTTCCGATGTACCATAAAATATCCTTATATAATATACACAAAAAAAATTACGTTCGTAACAGACAATTTGTTCTCTATTTTTGCTTTGAATATTTTCAACTCTCATCCTCCTCCTGAAATTTTCAAGTTCCTATTTCTTTACCAACTATATCTGTTAATCAAGATTAAGTTCTATATAGATGACAAAGAAATAGTAACTTGAAAATTTTAATGTGGGAGGATGAGAATTGAAAATATTCAAAGCAAAAACAGAGAACACAACAGGTTGCCTCATAAACAGAACAATTTTTTTTTGTTTGGGGTATATTATATATACCAAACAAGTTACTTCATTAACAGAACAATTTGTTCTCTATTTTTGCTTTGAATATTTTCAATTCACATTCTGTCACGTAAAATTTTCAAGTTCCTATTTCTTTCACAGGTATATTTTTTCTTTTGTGGTCGTTCATCCAATTAATCTTGATTATAAATTTTTATTAATACAAAGACTTTGTTGAATCCGGCGCGTTGGCAAAAAATATCGAAAGATACACGACAAAAATTGAAATTTAACACAGTTGACCAAAATAGCGAAGTAGAAGTCTACCGACCAAATCCAATTTCAATTCAAAGTCTCGAATACAAATTTAAATTACCAAATAAAATGTTAATGTAGAATCACAAGCCAGACAACCAAAGGGAAGCCACCAGTAAATGCCCTAGTATTCTAACAAAAGAAAATAATTCAGAGACATCCTGGAGTCCACAAGTATAAATGATCGAGAAAAGTAAACTAAGTGTTAGTTTTGCTGTCACTGGTTCCCGGTGAAGCCTGCAAAAACATATTTTTCGAATTTATAGTCACTGAAGGGTAATATCTCAGACTCGGGAAGTCTAATTATACAAGTCATCTTCCTCGGCTCCACCAGCAGAGGCTGCAAATGGGTCGGATCCAGATGTCGCTCCACCTCCTGATTCAGCGAACCGGAACTCTGTTCCAAATCCTCGCGACTGCTGCAACGTCTGCGCGAATGCTTGGTACTTACGAATATCAGCATCACTCACACTTCTACGAGCATATTTCATGGACTCCTCGAAATGTGCAGGCTTGATTTCTGAAACATCATCAACCGCATCCTCATCCATGGAATCGGGATTCTCTTTTGCCTTCCTCTCCCTTTCTATGTCCTGATGTGGGCAAAGGTGTCTATAAATTTAGATGCATAAAAATATAAAATCATCACAACTGTCGATCTCTATTCAAACTGATAGCTAGCTTTGCCAGCACAAATTATGTAATGAAGTAAAAGCATAAAGTACGTAATGTTACGAAATAATCTAAAGGGTAATTAATAGCCTCCATCGGATCTTGTTTCTTTCAAAGTGAATCTAAGTACTTCGGATTTCAGCACTATGTGGAATTTCTGTCTCTAGTTGGTGAATTCGTATGAGAGTTAAAATAATAGTGGGAGTTTCCTGCAAAAACATTTGCGCCTCCATGTCACCATAGTAGCAAAAGACTCAAAAGCTTTCATGATTTTTTTTTTTATTTAAGTTTTTCCAAATACAGCGGATAGTTTGACATTCAACTGAAATACTAATGAAACTAGAAACTGAGGAAGAGAAACTGGTAACAAAGATACCCAACTTCGCAATGTGTTTCAATTTCAGCAAAATTAGCATGAGAGGAAAAATAAAAACCATCACCCAGTATCACCTCGAGAAAAGGATTTTAATCCAGTTGGAAGGTGCACAGGAGAGGAGGCCAATTATATTAATAAACAGTAAATACCACTGACCACGTGTTAGAGAAATGTAAAGAAAAATATAAAAGGAAAAATAATCAAAAGGGTGGTGGTGGGCATAGAAACGTACTTTCTCAATGTTCTCTCTTATGGCATACTTGCATGCCCGCTGACATATTTCCGTGATATCTGCACCGCTAAATCCTTGAGTATACTTGGCAAGAGCTCGCAAATCAATATCTTTGGAAAGTGGTGATTTGCGGAGGCAAGCTTTGAAGATCTGATGGCGTGAATCCTCATCTGGCAGTGGGATATATATCAACTGATCAAGACGACCAGGACGTAAAAGTGCTGGATCAATTATGTCAGGTCTGTTAGTAGCCCCAATTATGAAAACAGTTTTTTTAGCATTCATGCCATCCATTTCTGTTAGAAGTTGGTTGAGGACTCTATCAGCTGCACCTCCAGCATCACCAACACTACTTCCTCGCTGCAACAATACAAGGGCACGGTGCCAGTAAGACAAAGTTTCTATTTTTTACGCAAATATAAAATACAAATGCATGCAACCAAAGGTAGTGGTTCCTTTTTCTTCTTTGTTCATCCTGATTAAGGCTCAATATGCCTACTGCAGATTTAAACTTCTGAACTTTTAACTAAATAGTTAATCAACAAAAGTTGAAAATAGCCAAAAGGGAAGATCTTGATAACTAAATGTACAACTTAAAAGGGTATATAACCTGAGTGGCGATAGAATCAAGCTCATCAAAGAAAAGGACACATGGAGCTGATTGCCTAGCTTTGTCGAATATTTCGCGAACATTTGCTTCACTCTCTCCAAACCACATGGTCAGCAATTCAGGCCCTTTTACGCTAATGAAATTGGCTTGACATTCATTTGCAATCGCCTTTGCTAATAGAGTTTTGCCGCATCCAGGTGGCCCATAGAAAAGAACACCCTTAGATGGTGACATGCCAAATTTCTCAAACTTTTCTGGATGCTCAACAGGATATTGAACAGTCTACAAGATAACCAAGGAGTTAGAAGAAAACAACTTCGATAAACATATCATTAAATATGGCAATATGAAACATGGCTTAAAGAATTTTATAACCTCCTGAAGCTCCCTCTTGACATTTTCTAGGCCTCCGATGTCTTCCCAGGACACATTGGGCACCTCAACAACCTTTCATCAATTATAACGAACATATGCTATCATCATAAAGTTCATTATAGTAACGAGCACAGACTATATAACATCCAAGACAGAGAGTACTTACTGTTTCCCTTAGAGCTGAAGGATTGCTAGTTCCTAGAGCAGAGTGGAAGTGCTCATTTGTTACAGCCATGGAGTTGAGTATTTCGGCGTCAATTGAATCATCCTCCAGATCAATAACATCCATTTTCTCTCTGATGCACTGAAGTGCAGCTTCAGTACAGAGAGCTGCAAGGTCAGCACCAACATAGCCATGAGTGTCTTTGGCAATTCTCTCCAGGTCAACCTACAACACAGCATCATCATTTCAAACACATAAACTATATTCAGAGCACCAATATATTTGGATTCAAGATGTCTAGGTCTTTACATCATCAGAAAGCTTCATGTTCTTGGTATGAATCCTGAGAACTTCAAGTCGACCAACTTCATCTGGAACACCAATGTCTATTTCCCTGTCAAACCTACCAAATCTTCTGAGGGCTGGGTCAATACTGTTTGGACGATTAGTTGCTCCCATGACAATAACGTGGGACCGGGATTTTAGCCCATCCATAAGAGTCAAGAGCTGAGAAACAATCCTCCTTTCAACTTCACCATTTGTTTTCTCACGCTTAGGTGCTATTGAATCAATTTCATCGATGAAAATAATAGACGGGGCATTTTTCTCTGCCTCCTCAAATGCCTTCCTCAGATTGCTTTCACTCTCTCCGGCCAATTTGGACATAATTTCTGGCCCATTAATTAAAAAGAAGAAAGCACCGGTTTCATTGGCAACAGCCCTAGCAATTAAGGTCTTTCCAGAACCTGGGGGTCCATAAAGTAAAATTCCCTTGGGTGGTTTCACACCAATAGATTTGAAAAGTTAGGGATGCCTCAGAGGCAACTCTACCAATTCACGAATCTGAGCCATCTGCTTCCTAACACCTCCTACATCATCATAACCAACCTCATCCAGCCTATCTTCATCCTCTCGTTTGACAGGCTCTCCTTCACAGAAGATCTCAGTATCGGGGGCAACAACACAATACTCACCTGGATCAGTCTCAATAACTTTAAATTCCACACTTCTCATCCCCCCTCTCACAAGAAAATGGTCGACTTTTCTAACAGGGCGATAAGCTTCTAGAAAGTAAGCTGCATAGATTATTCTGTCAGTCAACAAAACTCCACGAAAATGCATGCAACAAAAAATTTGTTCCATTACACCAAATGAAACATGCAGAACATAGAAAACGTAAATCACGTATAAGTATTACGTTTTAGGTATGTTTCAAACAGATCTCCAGTGAGGCCCTCTACTGTATCATCCAAGGGTAGTACATGAACACGTTTTCCATATTTAACATCAGGGCACTGGTGCACAGACACAACATCTCCAAGCCGGACCCTCAAATTTGTGCGTACAACCTTGTTCATCCTTATCTTTGGCTCTTCACATGCATCATCAGCAAGGGCAATGCAGATTGTATCCTTCCTTTTCTTACCCTGGAAGCAATTGGTAAGCGGATAATTTAGCAGTCTAGTAGCCAAAATCTATTTTGGCCAAATAATTAATATGGCACACCACATTCAGTGATAAACCATATACCAATGCACTTATATAAGATTCACTGTCTTTTTTGTATTTTTTTCTCTATAGTATATTCATGAAACAAGTTGGTAGCTTCCTGCATATAATTATGGCCATCTCATAACCAGAAATGCTATGATCCACCGGTGGATCTGGACGATTGGACCATTCATTGGGCATGAGGCCCCACAAAATGTGTGGGCCCAAGCCCAATGCACGCTGGATGCTACACCGGATCATCCGGTGTAGCAAAGCATTTACCTCTCCATAACACCAACGCAGAAACACGTGTCAGATATCCTCAGATGCAACAATGGAACTTCTAATCCAAACCATGTCATAATAATTCAAGCTATTATAGAATCTAACCCAATAAAACCAATTTATAATTCGCGATCTAACTTAAATTCATTCAGGAATCAGTATTTCATGCAGATCAATGACAAGACGATAAATTAACCAAATTACCAGCACAAACTTCTTTTCCCTCCAGCAATGATGGGATTCCGATTTAAACAACGAAATTCTCAATCAAAGGCAAGCCCAACAACAATACTTACATCAAATCGACAATATCTATGTGTTACATCCACGAATCAATAATATATAATTTTTTGAAAGAAAAAAAAAGCCTAATCAATCTCCCACTAACTAAACATCAATTAAAAGATATTGAAAAGCAGAGCCCTAAAAAAGTAAGAACCTTGATCAAAATAGTATCCCCACGAAAAATCTGGAGCTTTTCCATGGTAGCGGGGTGGAGAGCTACAACAGAGTTGTCGTCATTGACCGCCTCGTCAACGATCAGCCGATTAGCCGCCTTATTCCTCTCCAAAATCGCCGTCGAGAAGTCCTTCTTCCCACTTTTTCTATCCAAAATCAACAAAAAAAAACTCAGATTTCCGCCAAAATTTCAACCCAAAAAAAGAGAAATCGGATTCTTCGAAGTAAAGGAACTGAAATGGCGAGGAGTCAACGAATGCTCACGAATCGGATGACTCGGCTTGATTACTCATCCTCTGAGCTATCTGAGAATGTAGAGTTGCAGCGTACGAAGAATTTTATGAATAAACTGAAAGAAAGAACACCACACTACTACGTGCAATGAAAATTTTTAGCGCTATTCTTCTTCAAATTACGTAATTATCTTCCCTAATTATATCTTAATTTTTTTAAAAAAAAAAAAAAACTCATTATCCACGTCATAATTCTACAAATAAATTATATTATTATAGAGTAAAATTCATTTGGTACACCCGCTACTACGTGGAAAGAATATAAACTTAAAAATTATTAAATCATGTGGAGAAATTTTGGGTTATTAAAACTACGTAAATTGAGACAATGAGTTAGATTTTCTTATGAGATTTGTTTTTTCATGATCTAATCTTTAATGTTGAAAATGTTTATACCAAATTTTGAAAAACTAAAATGGTGATTATGTTTGTTTCAATCATTTAAACACAAGATCAACAGATTCCGGTGATATATATTTTTATCATATCAATATATTACAATATTTGTTGTATAATTTGACTTGACAATTGTTTATCATTATATATATAATTAATTTTTAATAAATATGATATTTTAAAATTAATCAATATAATATTAATTCATATTAAGGGTAAAATTGATCTTTTAATTGGATCATGTATCAATTAAGTTATTTTCAATCGTTTGTGTACCAATATGACATTTTACCAATTATTATGTTCCGTGGTTTCACAAGATAACAAAAATCATATTTTTAAAAATTTGATCTCTGATTGAACCATCTAGTCAAACATTTAAATATCGACTAACGTAATATTCATTTATTATATGTACAAAATATTACATTGGTTGATACTTATGTATTAGCTCATGGTGATTGCTCATGAGTCATGACGTCAAAACTCTATATTTTTAATTCAAATATTTCGTAATCAAATATTAACTTAACTTCAACATTAATTTTTATGTAAAAAAAAACAAATTATAAAATCAAACGAAAGGGTTAATGATGTTACCATTACTCATAAAAATAAAAATAAAAAACAATCTAACAAACACGCGAGAGAGGTTTGCACGGGTAATTAGTTTACTCAAACAAAAGACAACCTAATTCAATTAAGAAATAAAGTTGAATCAAATTAAAGATTCGACTCTCAAAATTAAATCAAAGACAATCTGGTTTGAGTTTTCACCAAATATCTAAGGTTTAGTTTGAATATGTATTTATAAAAAAAAATTATAAAATTGTTTTTTTAAATTTTTTTATAAAATGATTTAAAATTTGTTTTAAAAATAAATATGTGTTTGGAAAATATTCTTAAACAATATTTTATTATTTCAAAAATACTGTCGTTCATCTTTGTCTTCCATAGTTCCATTCTAAAAAAAATCTAAAACCACCTTTCAAATAATTTAAAATTATACTCTGATAACAGTTTTTAAAAAATATTTTTTAAAAACATTTTACAAAAATTTTATCAAAACGCATATTTTAAAATTTTTAAACTTATAAACTACTGAAAATGTTTTTAAAGTTCATGTTCAAACGAAATCTAATTATTTAAAAAATAAATAGAGTAACACTTCTATGAGACGGTCTCATCCGTGATACGGGTCAACCCTACTCATATTTATAATAATAAGTAATATTTTTGGCATAAAATGTAATATTTTTTAATGAATAACTCATATAAACGACTCATTTTAAAAAAATAACTCTTAAGACTGTCTCATAAAAAACAATTTCAAATAAATATGGCCCACGCCATGTAGTAAATTGGTAGGTGCACCAAATTTAAATCCTATTGAACTCCGAAGACTAACCACTAACCACCTTGCTACTGCTAGCCTGCTAGGGTATTTATGTGAACTTTTTAGTAATTATTATTATTATTATTGACTGGGCACACAAAAAAAATGTTAAAAAATAAATAAATAAATTCTTACCATGTAACAAACAATCAATAAAATGCTCAAAAAAGGATTTAAAAAATGAATTGTGGTGTAGAAGTGAGTACGAGTAAAACAAAATGAGGAATTTTCATTTTCAGTAATTTTTCTAAATTATTTTGTTTCACCAAGAAATGCAACACGTGTTTCTAAATTATTATTATTATTATTATTATTATTATTATTATTATTATTATTATTATTATTATCTCTACTATATTATAATAGTTGAGGGCATTAGAAAAACTGTTTGTCACACCAAAAATTCTTTCCCATTTTGCTCTTCTCTTAAGTATTTTATTTTTATTTTTTTACAAAAGTCTCTTAAGTAAATTTAAACAAAACGTCTCCACTAAAAAAAACTCAACGACCGTACAAAAAATACATAATTATTTTATAAAATTGGATTTTTGATCCACAATATATATATATATATATATATATATATATATAGTTTTGCTATGCTGCCCACCAACTATGCACACCTCCGTGCCCACACACAACGCGTGTTCTGCGGTGACTAGTTATTAATAAAGCAAGACGACCTCTTATTAACTATTTTGATTCGACCTAAGTAGACCAATATAATTTTATATAAATATCTCAAACATCATCATGATATTCACATATTTTACGGACAAAATGATCATAATGCCTCTTCACTTTGTTATCTCACTCTTCTAACTGTAACACAATTTTCTCCTCCACAAAACACTGTCATCTTCTATTTTTTGCGTTTTGTTTATAATTTTTTACCATCTCTCATTTGTACAGATTTTACAATTAATGCAGTCGTCCCTCTCATGATTTTACAAATATTGCAATGCAAAAATTTAAATTTTTAAAAAAATGTACACACACGCATTCAGGAGGATTGTTCGGTCCTACCCCATGGAGTACGTGTAGGCATGTGATTGGACAATTCATGTGGATCCCACATCAATTGACGTGGGCCCCACATGAATGGACCACTCACATGCTGCCACCTATCCCATGGGGGTAAAACCCATGGGATAAGGTCGAACGAACCCATTAAGGGGCGGCCCTACCCCAGGGCGGGCAAGTGGGGCCCCAATTTTTTTTAAAAAAAATATTATAAATGTATATTATAAATATTATGTATTAATGTATTTCAATTAATTTTTATTATATTATAGTAGCTATTTAAAAAATCGAAGAATATTTATACATCGTCAACAACAAAGCTATAATCCAAATTAATATGTTCAATTGTCGCTTCGTTCATCACATTTCAATTTGATATTGTTTGTCGTCGACATCACTTTTCACGCTTTTGGCATTGATTTTTATAGCTTGATGTTCTACCAATTTTCTCTTGACCTATGTGTGCGTTAAAATTTAACTTATGAATCGTTCAATTTATTTTTAATTTAATGTTATATTTTAATATTTATAGTTAATTTCATGTCGTGGTTGAAAATTATGGATTGAAGGTACAAATTTCGAAATTTAATTTTAAAAATTGGGAATTTTATTTAATTTATCTTTAATGATTAAATTAACTGCTTTTAAATTAAATTAACACTTAAATTGTGAGTTTTAATAGTTCAATGTGATTTTTTTTCGGGATCATAATTATATTCACAAAATATGATGATAATTTCATATAGCTCGATCATATTTGATTTTTTAAATGAAATTTTATATTTACACTCTATTTTGTGTTACCTATATTCAAATTCATGTGTAGAATGAAATGCAAATTTATTTACAAATGGAGTACAAATAAAAAAAAAGAAGTGTAAATATCAATTTTTTTTTTAAAATTAATGTAAGAAACTCTTCCTCTAATCTTCGCCCCGGGCCTCATTTTTCTTTGGACCGCCCCTGCACGCATTGTGCCACAATTACTGGTGTGTATAATTGCTAGCTATGAATATTTTTTTTCTCTCAGTTTGAGAGAAATAAAAGCACTGTTTTATCAGATTTGATAATTATTCTGAATCAGCATTGATAATTATGGATTTTAGGAATTCTGATTATTGGGCTTAATATATATACATGCCTGCGGGTTATAAATAGTGTAGTATTGGGCTTTAGTTCATTTGCCCATCCATTATAAGTGCGGGCTTGAACAGCTAAAAATGGTGTCATGGTTTATTTTACCATCTCAAATGGTCGTTCAGTCTTTTGGTATTTTTTTCCCCAATTATAGTATAATACACATACAAATATAATCAATTCAAATATGACACTTCATTTATCTTTACAATTATGATATTAGGATTATTTGAATATAAATCAGATTATTAATTATAAATATGACATTGAACTTATATTTTTTTTAGTTAAGGATCAGAGAAAATTGTTACAATTGAGTCTCGAATTACCACTTGAGATGAGAATTATACTATAATTGAAAAAAAAACGATTATAGTATAATTAAGTTCAATGAGGATGTACACAATCAAATATATGTGACATTGAACTTATATTTTCAACAAATGTATAATCCTCGTCTCAATTGATTTATTATATTTTCAGCGAAATATAATCTTACACTTGGTATGTATTTCATGTGTGGCTATATGTATGTATTATATAATCAATATATGAGGCCATCTGCAATAATATTTGTCTAATAATTTATACTAGAGGTGTTTATGGTGTGGTTGATTAATCACATGAACCTATCGAAAACGGTTAAAAATGAAAATCGAACCAATAATCCGGTACGATTTTTAGTTTTTTATTTTTTGTATATTTGATTTGGTTTGATTTTTCGATTAATTGAACCAAAAACAGTTTTTTTTTTTTTTTTCTGATCTTTATTATTTTGTTTCTGTTATCTCTGGTTGCACTAATTGCATGTACTAGTAAAGTTATTGTGTATTATGTTCAAAGGTAATAATTAATGTATTTTGATTTCTATTTTGAATTATGTTTTTATTTATATGTTAAAAATTTTGATTTATATGCTATATTTAAATTTTATAAGATATATCAATATTTTGTTTACATTTTGAGTTAGATGTTATGTGATACATTTTGAAAATAGAAGCCAAATTTTTTTATAAATTAATTAGAGTATACGTTTTTCATTTGATGATATGAATATTATCCATTTGTCGCCATAGTAGATACTGCACATATATTTTAAACACTATAAAAAAATCCACTCGGACATTCACTTAATAACTTAAGTACATTTAACAGCTTAATTTATTTTAATCAAATCATTCCAACAAAATAAATATTGTAACAATTTAAGTTTTTAAAATAGGCTGATAAACATAATTACTTGAAATTACAAATTTAATTAGTTGGTTGAAATATACTTTCTATTTTTTTTCAAATGTTTATTTCTTGGCCACTTTCAAGAAAAATACTCGGAACTTTCATGAATTAACCTCAAAAAACGAAAATAAATTAAATATTATATTTTTTAAAATTATCTGGTTAAATTTTAATTCGAACGAAAAAACCTAAAATATTTTAACTTTTTTTATCTGGTTAAATTTTAATTCGAACGAAAAAACATAAATATTTTGACTTTTAACCGAACCGAAACGTTCAATTCCACTCGGTTTAGATTTGTTCGAGTGGTTCAAATGAACATCCTTAATTGATCCTAATTTTTTTAAAACAATAACTTGTGTTTCGACCAACTATGGTATATGTTTACATAGCTTAAAAAAACAGGGAAAAAAATCTATGGTATATATATATATATATATATATATATATATATATATACATGTGTGTGTGCTATAGTATTATTAGAAATTTAATAAACCTCTAAAAAAAAGAAATTTAATAAAAGGATGATTACAAAAATTGCATAAATATCCTGAAGAAAGTAAAATATTAATGTAAAGTACTCATGAATAATAAATAGATTAAACATGAATTGTTGAAGTGAAAACTGTAAAGCTAAAATTATCTTGTTGATTAGTGTATTCTATCTTTTTATTTTTGACTTATATATATTTTTGCGCATTTAGTAAAAAAGATACATTATTATAATTTATATTGTATATTTATTATGATGTTAATGCATTAAATTTTTACAAAGTACCTTTTTTCAAATAAAATTTCATTGATTTTTTTTACTTTGTTCATGCTATAAGAAATATATTAATATTAAAACTTTTCAAATTCTTTTTCTCAACTAAAATTTTTTTTTTTTTTTTTTTTTTTTTGTCTAAACCCACGTTTAAAAATCCTAAATACACCCATGAATTTTACCAATATAAATCAATGGTTCAATTAAATGATTATTAAACTCCTTTTAATGATTCAATATAGTTCAAGGGGGTTAAAAACTTAAAATTAACCAGCTGATTGAATTGAGCATTTGTGTTCTTTCAGATTTTGGGTTTAAAGTTTAAACAAGATTTTTGCTAATATTTTTTAACACCTTTTAATTTCTCTCATTTTTCTTCCATATTTTCCCCTCTATATATTTTCTCCCACTCTATCTCACCCTAAACCCCTGAATTTTTCCGCAGTTGTGATAGAATTAATTCGAACAAAATTAGCATATTCTAAAATCATAAGAAAAAAAAAATACCAACACTTGATTCCCAAAAATATTTTTATTGGCCAATTTAAAAAGGTTTAAATTAAAGAATTCTACATAGATTAATCAAGATTCAAGAACATGCAACAATTTATATTGTCTGGAATTCTGATCATAAGCTAGTTATAATTTAAGAAACTATATATATATCTGAAATTATAACAATTATATATAATTCATTTACATTTAATTAACTTATATTTTAAAATTAATTAGTACAAGAGGTTAAGATCATTAAGATTTTATATTATGAAACTCCTCTCTATTCCAATTCAGGACACCTCCAACCTCGTCCAATTTCAGGACCGTATGAACCGTATTTGGAATATCAGATGGAAGAATTTGAAGCTATATATATTTAATAATTAATACTCTCTTATTACTTTTTCCCCATTTAACTATCATGAATCTAATTATAATCCTCGCTCGTGTATCATTCTAACCATGCGTACATGTTCATCTTGACCTAATATTTATTATAAGTCGAACCCTAAAACAAAGAAACAAAATTGCAATGTTTAGCGAGCTAAGCTGATCCATAGTCCACTCATATTACCTTATAATTAATTAAATAAAATGAGCTTAATTAATTAGATTCTCAAAAACGAGAAAAAAGACTAAACCCATCATAGAAATTAGTTTCTGAGATACAAAAAAAATAAAAAAATAAAAAAAAAAGATGAATGAGTAATGGAGAAATCGTACCTTCTTTTCCCAAGCGCGCACACAAAAACAAGAGTTCATTTTCTTGAAGCTTCCAAGTATATATACAGAAGATATATTCATGGAAACTACGTACGTTAAAGGATTTATCCGGAGTGGCATTTACCTGCATCTGCACCTGCACCTCCTTTGTTTCCCCTTAATTTCTTGATCGAATAATTCCAAGTGTTTGTGTCATGTTGTGTATAAACATTGATGTTGTGCTTTCTTGATAAACATAATAAATGTATATACATACATTTGCAGGATCGAACAAGCTAGCTTAAGAAACGAGAATTAATGAGAAGACGGGAATAAAAAGGTGGCAGGTGCAAATGCTGGTAAAGGCGACGTCTTGGCATGCGGTCTTCGATTCGGGGACAAATTTAGGTTAATTATAGCTCATAACTATGAATTGGGTACCTTGGCTATTTGATGATGTTGTTGTATTATGTTCTCCCGGTGTTTATATAGAGAGACTTTGTGTGTGTGTGGGTGTGTGTTGGTATGTGCGGCCCCCACAAATAACATTAAATATATCAATGCCCAAGTTGATGAAAATCAAGAAACGAGTGTGTGGCTATGTAGCTTACTTCACAAAAGTCCAAGATATTAGATATGTAGTACATGCATGCTTTTGGGATGATTTTCTCAGATATTTAGAACATGGAATTTTGACCGGTATATGTACATTTTAGGTTACATTCAAGCTAATATATGTTTTTTTTTTTAAGGATAATAAATTTAAAAAAATAAAAAGAGATGTAATTTAATTATTCAAGATCGTTTTTTAAAAATTTATCATGCAAAATAAAAGTCTATTAAATGTAACCTAAAGCGGACATCTAGTGACAGAAATCGTATTGTAATTGTAGGTTAAAATAAAGAGTCAGTGTTGTCCGCGGTGTCACAACATCAACGACAACACAGTGCAGCGGAAAATAAACAAAAATAAATAACACAAGAAATTAATTTTACACGAGTATAAAAACTCGTGCGGGTGCCTTAGGGCTAAATATCACTAGTAAACGTAAGATCAATCTTACAAAATAATACTAGTGATTTTATGAAAAATCATTAAATCCTAAATTTCTCAACAAGTTGAGAAATCAAACTTGCATCCTAAATAAATCATAGTAAAAACAATAGATGCAACTCCCGTAGCCTAAATTTTAAGAGACACAAAATATCTTCGAACAACACTATTTCCACAGTGTTGTCTTTGATGTCTTCAACACGAACGACATCACGGGGACAAGTAGTAACGACGAATACAAAACTTCTTCAGAATCTTCGAATTCTTCAATGTGATTTTCTCTGAAGGCTCTTCTGAATTCTCCTCTGAAGTGTATGATTGTTTGTGCGCAGAAATCCTTTCTTATAGATGAGAGGCCAAGCATGGAAGGATTTTCTTGTAGAGTCCTACACAAATAAGGAAATTAATCTTTGTTAGGAATAAGAATCTTTTAAATATAATTGATAATATCTTGATAATATATGATAATCAATAATACACAATAATTCCTTATCAAGATAATAATTAATCAAGGTAAATATCTATCCATATATTTTCGAGATCATGATAGAATATTTAACCATATCATATCAAATATTTGTCTAGAAGGAAAAATTTAAATAATATTATATTCACGCTTAAGGTAAAGAATATCAAGGAATTAATATTCCTTTCAATCTCCCTATTTTTGCCTTTTTGGACAAAACCAGCACAAACAATTATAAACATAAACTCCCCCTAAGTTTAAAACAATTCTCCTCGGAATTGTAAGTCTCCCCCTGAAGGTGTTGTCCCTCATGTTGACAACACGATGGATAACATGGACAGTAACATGTGGGGATTCTATTATTCCTGTATTAGAGCATAAGTGGGGTAGAAATAGTTAGTCTAGTTAAAGCATATCAGAGCAATTAGAGCACATAACTAGAGCAAAACAAAAACAGATATAATAATCAAAAAATTAAAGCAAAGATGAGATAAGGAAAAAATATGGGGCGACACCAATCAATCCAAAATTGATTAGTAGCAGATCTCTCCTGATCTTCAATGTCCTCATCCTCATCGTTCTTAGTAGCAGATGGATCAGCCTCATCTTGTGCATTCTCTCCCCCTTTTTGGCCAAAAATGCCAAATCTTGTACGAAAGTCAGCTAACAAGACTCCATAAAGATCCAAGTCCTCCTGGGCTTGGGCAGTATTCTTCGCAACATGAGCCATGAGAGCCTGAATGATAGTGAGAGAGAAATCCAGAGTGGATTGTTGAAGCGTAATTTCTTCAGGTTCTTCAGTGTTGTCTCCCGTGTTGGCAACACCGGGAACAACATCAGCATCAATAACAACAGCAGTAGATTCAGACCAAGGAAGGTCAAGGTTTCTCTTCCCTCTTATTAAGGCAGCTGCAACCTGCAGATCTTCAGTCAGTTCAGAGATAATTTCACCAAAATCGCAAATCAAACTTTGAAACTCCAAAATTCCATAGATCAAAGATGGAAAAGACAGCTTGATGGATTTTAATCTTCCATCTGCAAACCGGAGTATATTTTTGAATACGAGCTTGCTAAAATGAAAGTGCTATCAGTCCATATAGCAAATGACACCAACGCTTGTGGTCGAGTCACCACGGTGGAGCGTGTAGAAAGCATCCAATTGTGTAAGATAGAGTAAAAGGATGTGAGCTGTGCAGAAAAGATTTGTCCATGAAACTTTGAGCAAACCACCGGTGAGTACAGCAATGACTTCATGAATATCAGGGTGGTTCCCTTCTTCAACATCCGGTGTGTCATAAAAAAATATTGATGATGGCAGGGTTGAACTCAAAAAGCTTTTCTCTCACAAAAAAAATTGCAGCACTGGTTTTCTACTGTAGGGCACCGCTACAATAAAAATAGCTTTTGATCCTTCAAAAATTCAACAAAATTGATCCTTACATAGGCATCCACATCGATATTCTTCTCATCAATCAGCATCGATTCAAATACAAGATCCACACAGAAGTATCTTCTCCATAGTAGAACTTGTAGGAAAAGACAGTAGTCAAATAAAACTCAGTAGCATCCGTGTTGTCTGTGATGTTGGCAAACACCATCAGCAACTGTTAGAACACGTTTTCAGATCAATGTGATATGATACCCGGAGCAGCGAAAGTTTAAAAATTTTTATTTTCTTATATGGAACAATTCCATATCATGGGTATCAAATCCTAACGATTAAAATCAACATGTAAAATAATAATAACAATTAATATTTTACCTCTTCAAGCTATGGCTTGATTATGGACACCAACAGATTAATCTGCTCTTGCTGTAAATCCCAGGAACTGATGACTTGCTCGATCAATCTCCGGAATTAGGTCCACGAACAGAAAACTAAAACCCTCTGATTGATTGCACTAAAAATCAATCAGATTGTTTATCGAAGAGATTAAACAGATTTGATCTGTCAATTCAGAATGTAATTTTTCATAAAAATTACAGACTGAATTCTCTCAAAAAGGGAGAAGGGATTTCGAAAATTCTCTTGAGACACTCTCTCAAATTTTTGAAAATTCCTTTTAATATTTAGATGTGATTTTCGAAAATTGCTAGATGGAATTGTATTGTTTTCGAAAATTACACACATATATATATATAATTTCTAGACTAGATTAAGTTATATGTCTATTAGGACACTAACTCCTTAGGGCCCATAAAATTTATCATGACTCCGATTGATAAACTGATTTCACCAATGTGCACAGAAACCATTTCTGCACCTTTTAAAGTCAAGATAAGTTTTCTGAATCCGAATTCTAGTGATTTCCAAAAATGCCCATCACTATGTCATTTTATGAAATTCCACTCCCTTTAGTTAAGAAGTCCAACTTCTCTTTCATTAAATTTAACTATCTCAACGGGAATTAGTAATCCATTACTTGTGTGACCCTCAATGGTTCAAGGGATACAGCTAGCCATGAGCTCACAACTCCTTGTGACTCGGAACAACAATTTCCGAATTACCCATCGAATCATGGTAAGAGCGCCTAGAAAAATCGCCCCATGATTCCCTAGGTATCACTGATAGTGCCTGCAAGAACCAGTAGGTTTTGGTTAGCGTATAGTACGGTCCCTTCATCCATATATTCCGATCGAATCAACAACCATTGGGTACAATCGAGAGTCGTTCGAGATTCGATAACTATGCAATGCATCTTGAAGATCAAATAGTGACATCGCATGTGCTACTAGGAAACCAAGTAACCTAAATCACATCGAGTACTCTGGCCAGAGATTTGTCACACTAATATCTCCTCAGATCGCATAGGATATCCACACTCGCAAGCGTGTGGTGAATCCTTGACAACAAAGCATCGACTCTTATATGTGTCGTAACTGTACCCAATCCCGACACCTGATGACCCTCATAGAGTCGATAAACGAGTCAAAGTACAGTACTAGCATATAGAGTTTCCATGATGTTTCAAGTAATAAGGACTAATGGTGTACAACCAAAACCGCGGAATTATCCACTCAATTAATAATAACCACTTGGAAAGTCCGAATAGGGTAGTTCGATCATTCATCATATGAATATCCATTTGCATGCTTTGAACATCTCTATGTTCCATACCAATGAAACGTGGTACTCGACATCGCAAATGCTAGTCTCAATCTCGAGCAATCCTTATCCTTATTTGCGGACGGCTCAATTGACTAAGAACTGTTTAGAATATACAGTGCTCATAAGATGTGTCTCATGATAGTGATCTCTCTTTATTCACTGTCTCATCTTACTTACACTATAGTATATTCAAGGTCTTTATCTAAACATCGTATAATACGTCACAACATAATAACATGATACAAGATAAAGTAAATGCCATTATAAAAAGTGTAAATTATAGTAAACAAAAGATTGTTTATACATAGAGTCATAAAAGCCCTTAGCCACAAGTTGGCTAACCGGGGCACCCACTCTTTCACGTCACAGCATCCTTAACTACTTTCTTGTACACGCACGGTTTCCTCTGAGTTCTTGATGAAAACCAAAGTCCTTTATTGTTTCATCAAATTTTTGGTTCCAACTTCTTGATGCCTGTTTGAGACCATAAATTGATCTCTGAAGCTTGCATACCTTATGCTCGCTTCCCATGGATGTGAATCCTTCGGGCTGCATCATATAGATTTTTTCCTTAATGTTTCCATTAAAAAATGCAGTCTTCACATCCATTTGCCATATTTCATAGTCATACCAAGCTGCTATGGCAATAAGGATTCTTATGGACTTGAACATTGCGACTGGTGAAAAGGTTTCATCATAATCAACACACTTGTCTTTGAGTATAAACCTTTTGCACCAATCGTGTCTTTGTAGGTCAATACCTTACCATCAGGACAAGTTTTTCTCTTTTATATCCATTTACACCCTATTGGAACAAATTCCATCGGGCAGGATCTACTAAAGTCCAAACTTGGTTTGTATGCATCGAGTCTATTTCCAACTGCATTAGCTTCAAGCCATAAATTCGAATCCGCCATCAAAATTGATTCCTTGAAGTTTCTTGGATCACATCCCAATGTCGGGTTCACTTTGATCCCCTTCATAGAAGTAAATCATATAGGAATAGGAGGTCTAGAAGTCCTCTCGGATCTTCTAGAAAGAGGCGTGTCGTGTCGTTTAATGGTTTCTGAGGTATGAGATCGTTATTTTTGTATCTCGGGGTTCTTCTCGAATTTTTTCAAAAGTTCCATCATCATATTTGCCTTTCTTATCAAGTAGAAAACTCCTTCTCCATGAAGGGTGGCATTCCTCAGAAAACATAACACTTTTGTGTTCAGTAGGATGATAGAAATAATATCCGAATTGAAATCTTCGGATACTCGTCAAAATATCATAAGGTGCGATCGGACTATCCAAACTTATCTCCCACTGTCTGCTCTCACATAAGACAGGACACTCCCCAAATCCTCAAGTACGAATACTTAGGAGTTTTTTGCCAGTCCATAATTCATACTGGGAATTTTGTTCACTGCTTGTAGTGTTTGTTATGGACATTGTTCAACAACAATACCGACGTTTCAAGCGCATAGCCCCAATTCGTAAGGTGGAAGATCAGTGAAGCTCATCAATAGATCGATCCATGTCCAATACATGCTTCGATTGCGACGCTCCGAAACACCAATTTCAACTGAGGTATCATAGGAAGGGGAGTCCAGCTGAGAGAGAATCTCATTCATCTTTTTAGATAGCCCAAAGAACTCGGGTAATTAAGTATTCTCCAACTCGATCCGACTCGAAGTGCTTTAATACTTTTTACATGTAGTTTGTTTTTTACTTCAGGCTTGGAATTCTTTGAAGCTTTTCATATTGATTCAGACTTTATTTCATCCAAATATATATTACCCGTACCTATAATAATCATCAGTAAAGGTTATGAAGTTAGGTGTGACCAACTTTAGTACCAATACTAACATGGGCCGCAAACATCTGGTATGGATCAAATTCCAACAGGATTTTGACTACGCTCAGGTTTTCCTTTTATTTGTTGGTTGCCGGTTTATCAACATAAATTAATTGCGTACGTCTTTTAATTTTAAGTTATATAGATCATTTTCAAGTTGTCCACATCCAATCAAACATTTCACTTCTTGTAAATATTGCAAATCTCATTCACAAAATTTGCAAGAAAAACCATCTCTATCAAGCATAGAGAACAGAAATAATGTTTTTAACACCAAATCTGTACAAATAAAACATCTCTCAAAAGTAACTTAATAATTGTTCTGTCAAAAAACTAAATAAACTTCTCCCACAGGCTTAGGCTTCAACTCTAGAACCATTTCGTGCCTTAGCTGGGTCTCACCCAGCCTAAGCTTACGACTTCTTGTCATCACCTTGCTAAATCATTGCAAATGTGAGATCCCCATCCGGTATCCAATACCAAGAAAAGTTGTGATTAAGTGAAACATTTATTTCAATTTAAAACATACCCTTTGCAGTTCGCAACGGCTCGAGTTATTCTTTGCTGTTACGTTTCCAATGACCGGGTTTCTTAGCAGTGGATGGCAAAACGTCTTCAGATCTGTTCACGTTTGAAGCGTGTGTTTTGTTCTTCTTATTTGGCACAGTTTTTTGAGGCGGAGCAGTACGTTTTTAACCTTTTCCACTTGGCCCCTTCTTAGAGTTAGAAATAGGATCCATCAAAAAATACCGGTTTATCCTTCTTTTAATGTGGTCTCATAAGTGGCCCAGCATAATTGACCTTCTCTTAAAGGGTGCTATTGGCCTCTTTCTAGTTCATATTAAAGTTCATCACAAAACCATCAAAACCGACGAAGGAAGTGATAGAAGTAACAAGTCCGGCATTCAGTTCGTGCTCCAATGTCTAATCGACGTGTTACCAACTTTTCAATGCGCCCAATCATGGGTACCCCATGCTCACGGAAGAAGTACCATCTAGCATTCCGGCATGTTCATGAGCTCTTTGATGGTGGCTTTACCTCTCCGATCTTGTCTGAGCTCCAAAATATAGTTCCTTGAGAGTATCGTGAATGTCAGCAGCATTCACTGCATTCTAAAATCGCCTTTGATTTCAATCAGACATCGAAGCCTGCATGTTACATTTGGCCTTGACATCATGGTCCATCCATTTTTCAAGTTTGGCCAATTTCTTCCGGTCTCACATCTGCCGGGGCTTCTGTCGAAGGAGGCTTTTCTAACATGTAGTAAACCTTTTCCGAACTTAAAACAATCTTTAACTTATGGAACCATTCCGTATAGTTTGCGCCAGTCAGTTTGGTTTGTTCGAGAATCGACAAGAGTAGGATTGCGCGAATTCATTGTAATGAAATAATGAAAAGAAACAGACAATAATCAGTGATTTGCTTAATTATTTTATTAAGACTTAATATATGGCGAGATCTTATTTTATGAATTATCACTCCCACTATTTTAACGTTTTCACTACCCTCTAGTGAAAACGAGAAAATGGTTTTCTTTAGTGGGAACATGGTAGTCCAATTGACAATTCATAGTCAGTATAATATCAGCCAACCATAATTTTCAAAAGATAGATCCCAATTGCTTCCAAAGCAACCCCACTGTTTATTAACTCTTGTCCAATAAGAGCCCATAAATATGACCGCGTTTATTGTGAGATGTCAAGATGACCCATCAATATTAAGTCTGTGGATGGACGATCGTCATGTGGATCTCCAATAATATGAGCCAAATCCAATGGGAGTAGTTCCTAACAACATGCACTGTCGATACAATGTACAGCTTTTCGGACGAACGGCCACCCCAATAATATGAGCCGGGACCATGCCCGCGGGTTCGCATCTCATACATTGATCGTTGATGGAAGGTAGAAACAT